>NC_142127.1:55681666-55986875 GCF_024610735.1 Ursus americanus
TCTGTGTATGTCCACAGTGTAATAGTTTTAGATATGGAAAGTAAGTAAGGAATTACTGAACTTTATAGATAAGAGCAGTGTTTCTTTTTTTTTTTTTAAGATTTTATTTATTTATTTGACAGAGAGACAGCCAGCGAGAGAGGGAACACAGCAGCGGAGTGGGAGAGGAAGAAGCAGGCTCCCAGCAGAGGAGCCCGATGTGGGGCTCGATCCCGCAACTCCGGGATCACGCCCTGAGCCGAAGGCAGACGCTTAACGACTGCGCTACCCAGGTGCCCCAAGAGCAGTGTTTCTTAAATGGGCGGTCTGTGGGGGCACTTGTATCAGAATCATCTAGAAGCTTGTTAACGTGTAAACTCTTGGTGACGCACCTGTTTCCTTAGGCTTATAAACAAGCCTCCAAGCCTTTCTACTTGCTCAGAAACACGGTTTGTAATATTCCCTTACTATACTTTTGAGTGTTTAATGTGTGTATAGAGGAAACTTTCTCAGCCACTTTTGTGCTGTATTTTGAGAGAATTAAATTTTACACAGCAAACAACTCTTCTATCAATTCAGCCCCCAGGAGGCCCCTCTCTAGATTTTAGCTTCATCTACTTGTTCCTCAGGAGCTCCTCCTGGACCTCCTTCCCCATGGGTTGGAGAGGCACTGGGGGTGGGGCAGAGGACAGGAAGCACCCCCCCCCCCGGCCTACCTGTCACGAGAAGCTCAGCAGTACTAGTCGCTTGTCCAGATCCATTGGTGGCTTTCAGGGAGTATCGTCCACTGTTGGCTTTAGTCACGGCGGGGATCGTCAGTCTAGCGCGGCCATCGCTAAAGGAGATCTGCACGCCGGGTAGAGTGGAAGTGGAAATTGCCTGGCCATCCCTAAACCAGCTCACCTCAGGAACTGGGAAACCTGGAACACAAACACAATTCGTCTTTATGTTGGAATGGGGCACTGCAACGTCCTCCACTCTGTCCCACTATGTTCCCTGCCTCGTCCTCACTGGTGCAAGCTCTCCACAGTGGAAGGCCATCTAATGATAAGGAAAACCTGACAGCCACAGCACCAAAGGGTCCACTTACAAACAATTAGGGAGGTCTGTGGGTTCATGTAGAGGTCAATACCTTCATTTAATAGGAAAGGAAAGAAGCCAAAAGAGGCTCAATGATTTTTCCAAGGTCCCTCGGCTGGCCGGGCACACAGAAGGCTAGAATTTCTACCTCCTGCCTTCCTGTCCCAGGTTCTCCCTGATACCATTTAATAGACATCATTAAAATCATGAAAGGGGTTTATAAAAGCGTAGGGCCAAGAAAACTTTGAAATAAAAAGTGACTGTTGTCCTCTTTAAAAACAAGTAAAGAGCAAGAGCAGCAAAGGATCTAAGGGGGTTGCCTAGCAAACAGAGGAGGACAAACCCATCTGTGTCACTCCTCTATGGTTGCAGGGACACTGTCTTCTTGAACTCTCCTGCCTTTCAAATGTGTAATCCGTACAGCTGCCAAAGCTCAGGGAGAGAAGTGGGTTCTCGTAGAAGAGACAAAGCCAAAGCTAGTCTTACAGAACAACATGGATTCCTGGAGTTGCAAGTAGAAAAGCCGAATTCTCTTCAATCACTGTAAATTGTGGAGCTAAGAACTACATGTACGTGGTTTGAGAAGTTTATTAAAATTCTGTACATTCAGAAGGCATGAAGCAAATTCAGAGCAGGGTTTATTTTATGTTAAAATGGAGGAAGTGAAGAGAACCAAGAGAACATTTATTTTCTTGTCCTTACATTGACAAATCTCCCACCACGGCCAAGTGAATCATTTATTTGACTAATTCATGAATGTCAAACATTTTCAGTGGTGTTTTCTTAATAATTTATTAGCACATAGTGTGAAGGAACAAGAAGCTACGAAGAAGCAAGATTGCACTACTCCGCAAACAGGCAAAATTCCCACTGAAGCCAATTGTGTTCTGCACAGTTCAAAAGTTACGGAGTGTTACAAGATACATAAGCGTATTATTAGAAAGTCAGAGCCTATCATGTGTGAGAAGAATAGAATTGGTCTCTATGTGCATATACAATAGACAATGAAGAATGATTATATGATATTTGTGTAAAGGTCTTATCCAGTTAGGAATAAGATTGGCACATAAAGAGAAAACGAAAGGAGAAAGGAAGAGGAAATCTTATTTTATATCTTTATTAGAAGCCAAAAAAAAGGGGGGGGGGTTGGGATAGTGCACCATGGAGGTGCAAACTTGATTTTCAATTAATCCGTGCCATTTTATATGACCAGCTATGATACTACAGAGATAATCCTGATTAAATAATTTCAAGATTATTTACAATATAGTTTGTAGACTACCCCCATTTGTTCCAGAAGATAGTTAAGTCCTTGAAATCATGCATTTTCTGGAACTACCTCTAAACTGAGTTATGAAGAAGAAAAAGAAGGGAATTAGAACCTTCTTTTAAATAAAATTCTAAGGTCAATGTTTGTTTCTCTTTAATATATAGACCAGGGTGTCATATATTATTTTTTGTTGTCATCTCCAAACATTGTAAAATCTTAATTCACTAGACTCACTTAAAGATTGAAAATACAAGAATAGGATCATTAGAAGTTAGCTCAACACTGAAAGTTTTCTGCTTCTTAAAACAGTCCACGGTATTGTTATTTCCCACTCTCAGGCACCCGGAGAGGGCCCCAGCCTCCTTGCCCAGCAGCTCCACAGTCGGCCCCTGCTGGGCTTCGGTTCCTGGCTTCCAGTCTGGCTCTGCAGCTGAACCCAAATATAGAATGTCCAAATTTGGTCGTACTTGGCTGCTGGATTCTGACAGCAATTTTAATCTAATGCTAATTATTTTGCTTCGTGGAATTACAAATATGAATAAAACATTTCCAAGCCATTATATTGTCAGATTTTGTCAGTACTCTGTGAACTGTATACCCTTATGATGGCCCTTCCAACCAGCTGGACCAATTTTACAAAGTGAAAGCACGACTTAAACTTGGCGTCAAGTCCTACGGCTAAGTTCACATACGGGGGAGGAGGCTAGGCGCAGGCAAGTGCGCACGCGTGAGCTTACCACTAATGTGAGCCTCAAAGGTTGCGGTACTACCCTCCAGTACCACAACACTTTGTAACGGCTGCTGAAACGTCGGTGCTTGAGTTGTCATCTTTTCAGGCACTCTGAAACGGAAGAGGAAAGGAGTTAGAAGGTCCCAGCTGAGGGCCACCCTGGAGCTACTCTGGAGATGGTGAAGACACACATTTTCCAAACAGATTGCTCCTGAGATCATCTGTGGGCCCTAGAGGGATGGGTCTTCCTTCTCTTTCGTGGTTTCAATCTGAACACGGAACTCTGAATTGATTTGGACCCAGCAGAGTAGGAAGTCTAAAGACAAATGGAAGGGGGGAAAAATTAGGAAAGCAGAGCAAGGAATGCCCTCTAGTGGTCGAAGGGGGAAATTCTGTTTTACCAAGGATGGGACCCTTAAGGGAGAGGCGGAAAGCTGGAATAGTGGGAAGGGAGAAGAACAATAAAAGATGTGTGGAAAGAATGGAATGAATCTGTGCATCCGTCCAATGGTGAAGAGATAATTATTTTTAAAAATTTCCTTCCTCTTAATATTTTTCACTCAATCTGTATTTTTAAAGTTGGCATAGATTCAGGTCTTACTAGTATTACTTTAAGTAATCCAGGTGGTTACTTAAAATAGTCACCCAAACTAAAAATCTGAACTTTGCAATTTCTTCCCTTGCTTGGAAAGTTCTGGCAAGTCTTACTGACTGTGCAAACCTTTTACAGACAGCATACAGTGCTTTCTATTTCTAAGATTTCTTCATCTTGTACCTGCTCAATAAATGGTGTTACTGCTAGAGTCAGTAGTCAGGGAAATTTAAACTTACATGAGTAGGCCAACTTTTACTACAGAGCTGAAAGAAAACTACTGACTTGAGTACTTAGTAAGGAACAAGGTCCAAATCTGACAAAGAGAACACTGCTGTGAAATGTAAAAGAAGTTAAAAAAGCCTTGTGCTTTCTCGATACAAATATTCCAAATCAAAGAAAGGAATATGAAATTTGCAGTTAAGTCCTTCTAAGTGGAAGAAAGTACTTTGTCCATCAGTTCCAGAGAGATGATGTGAATTTTCTGATGCACATATACCTTATGATTCAATGCAACTACTCCACTATTCTGATATAAAAAGCAGATTCTCAATTGTCAGTTACTTCATTCATGCTTTTCACAAAATTCTCTGTTCGCTAAAAACTTATGGAATGGTAATTTTTCTAATGATAATTCTGTACCGTGTTGTAACTTTTTACTTAGTTAAAAAGAAAATGAAACCAGGATTCTGAGACAATAAAATTTATATTTGGAAAATTCAAATAATATCCAAAAGTTGTTGTGAGTCTTTCATCTAGAACTCCATATAGCATGTTACATGTAGGGCAAATAACTTTTTGTGTCTCACTTTCCCTGTTTACAACTTAGTGCATCTTCTAAAAATAGCTGTATTCTTTTGCACCATTTATGTATTATACACCAATGCATTTACAGGCATTTATGATGAGTAATCTAAATCTAGGAAGATGGGAAGTCAAAGGGTATTTAGATATTAAAAGTCTCTAAAATATTATTTCTTGCCCTTAACACTAACATTTAGCTCATATTATATCATTTGATTATGAATTAAAATACATGAGATACTGAGTATTTTATAAA
Source organism: Ursus americanus (assembly GCF_024610735.1). NCBI lineage: Eukaryota > Metazoa > Chordata > Mammalia > Carnivora > Ursidae > Ursus > Ursus americanus. Next base: position 55,686,378 of record NC_142127.1, read on the forward strand.
ACACTCTATAGCTCTCCCCCCAAATTTCTAAGTATGTCACAATTAACTTGTCTGAATTGGTCATTTATTCCTATTGGATAGGTCAGTTTGTTGCTTTAGCACTTGCTTTTGAAAGGCCTTTGTGTCATTAGGGCTGAAGGTATGCACCTAAAATGTCATGCTCCCAAAATAAACTCTCCGCTGTTGACTGACAGTGGGCAAGTGTTCTGTCACTGTCCCGCAACTGATCCCCCAGCAGTTGATTCCCTTAAAAAGTCATCAGGGTGTAGCTGATACCACATGCATTTTATCAGAGCTATTCTTGGTGCGTCTCACTTTTTCACTGAGTAACATAACCTTGAACATTCTCGGCAGACAAAAAGAGTCTACAACAGAAGCAAACAATTCTATCACCATTTCCGATCTCAACTTCAACACTTTTAAGAACATGAGGTGGATTCACACAATTGGAGTCACTGCCCAGGCTGATATGCCAAAGCACGGAACTTTTTAAAGAAAGCTGAACGAGCAGAGTTCAATAAGGGCTCGGTAACAGCAGTGAGTAGTCGGACAAACATGCCTACATAGGCACGTCGCATACGTTGGAATAAAAAGTTCTAACTGGGAACCAGAAATCAATAAGGAAGGGAAGGGACTCTACTATTAAAAAAACTAATAATAAGTAAAGATGCCGCTCACCTGATTTCTCAGGAGTGCCCAAAAAGGGTGGGACGAAGCCCCAGGTTGCTTCCGAAACGACGTCCTATCTGGAGTTGGTTTTTCCGACCATCTCCGACATGAATCGGTGAGCCTCTAAACTTAAAAGCAAAACTACACAGAGACTGTGTAGTTTTGCTTTTCTATGCAATCCCTACACCCGAGGCGAGGCTGGGAATGCACGACTGCTCAAGAGCCAGGGCTGGGCTCCGCCTTTTTATTTGCCTGATCTGCTGACGGCCGCACGTCCCGGGGCGGCCGCGCCGATTGGCTGCCTCGCCGATTGGCTGCCTCGCGAGAGCATGCTGGGAGCCGGGGCTCTTCGCTGCTGCCGCAGGCCACCTGTTCTTCTCACTGGCAGCGCTAAATTTAGTACCTCCAAAGAGGCTTGACCAAGGAAATAGAACCGTATGTAAAGAATAACTGTATTGGGGCTCAGAGAAGAGCATTTGTTGCCCACGGTTAGCATCTGCAAACACTGCTCTGAGGAGACTTTCTACCAAAAGCAGGTATTTGTGGGCAGTTATATAAATCTGCCTTTCACCTGAGGGCCCTGCCCAGGGAGTCAGGCCCCAGGCCTCTTCCCTTCCCCCATACAACCGACCAAATGCACCTGTCAATCAGGACAGCAGATGAGGGCATTTATCTCAGGCGTAAGACTTCACCTTCTTTGAAGAATGAGCGCCTCTAAACTTTAGCATTGAGAGAGCTCATTTATACTATCTACGTTCTCCAGAATCCACTTGTACTTCAGGGAGAATTACGGTAATGTTAATGAGCGAAGTGTTTACACAGCCCTGCAAGAAATACTGTTGATAGACAAAATCTGAACTCTGCTTAGATTTAGTCTACACGGTATAATGATTCCACTTTTTTCAGATTTCATATCTTTCTGACATTCATATCGACAAATGTGCATGCACCGTTTCTTAACAAGTAGCCAACTCCTATGTTTAAATCATCCATAGGGTTCTTTTTCCAGACACATGAAGGCTGCTTTACTTATCTCTGGAGTTCGCTGTTACTAATGGGAAGTGGTTAGGAGATGATAAAGTTGCTATTTTAGGACTGAATTTAATTTCAAGCAAGAGATATTTCAAATACAAAAGAGCGTACCAAAAGATCTTTCTAATGGTTCAGCTGAGAGATTTGTAAGACTTCACTAAGAGGGAAGCAAATTGTCTTGGTGATATTGGGAAGAGACTCTTTTTAATAAAATGGACTAAAATTTTAAAACTCAAGTTCAATTTATTTATATCTATAATAAGAATGTTCTGGGTTGTGGAAGAACTTGGCCATGCATCAGACTTTTTCACTTCTTGAATATTTCATACTTTATAATTACTTATGTAGTAATTTATTAACACTGAACAGAGCTAAACCATACCAGACAACAGACGTGGTACAATTATATAGACAAGATGACCCCGTGTATTTACTTAAACATCGTCTCCTTTACTTCAGTGGTGATATCTGTATTGGTGGCATCATTTCCCCCTCTATTGACTCTCTCTTCCGTGATCCTGTTTGATTGATTTATTCAGAAACAACTAGTTTCGTGGCAGACGTCTTAAAAAATATTTCCAATTAGAGACTCCTGTTACAGGCAAGCTGCTGGTCATAAGACAAAGTAAGACTATAAATGTGTGATCTCTCTGATTTGGGGTGTTCACCAATTGGCTATCTATTTAAAACGTGTTTAGTCGTGTGTGTATGTGTGTGTGTGTGGCATATGGTGTGTGCATGTATGTATATTTTTAGATTCATTTGACCTAATGTGAAGCATGTTAATGTCTTGTTATGTTTGTTGGGACCAAAGTCAAAGTACTTTATTTCCTATGGGAACTAGAGAGAACGAGTGGGTAGAACCTTGAAGCTTGTGTCTTCTAGTGCAAGCTGGTGCAACATAGGAAGCTCAAGAGCTGGGAAGATGGACCACAAATTTTGAACATAAAGTCAAGTGTCTGACTCCAAAGCTGCTTGTTTATTCATTATTCTGGAACATTTCTAGACTTTGCAGTATTATCAAGATCCTTGCCTTAAAAAAAAAAGATTGTATTTATTTTTGTGAGAGAGAGAGAGCACAAGAGGCAGGGAGGGGCAGAGGGAGAAGCAGACTCCCCGCTGAGTAGGGAGCACGATTTTGGACTCAGTCCCAGGACCCTGGGATCATGACCAGAGCCAAAGGCAGACGCTTAACTGACTGAGCCACCCTGGCACCCAGATCCTTGCCTTTTGATCTTTACAACCTTTTATGACAGTCAGAGTTTAAGAAAGACAGGAAGAAAAGAAAAAGGAAGGGAAGAAGGAAGAGATAAGGAAAGGACTAGTTAGTAAACAACACACTACTCTAGAAAGAAGCCATATTATTGGATTCATGAACAGTAGTGGACAACACGTGTTATCATGGTAAGCATTAGTTTTAAAATTAAGTATGCCATAGTTGGAATATACTAAGCTAGCCCAGTGGAAACCAAATACTACTCAGATTTGGGGAGTTTGCTGATGCAGTAAGATCTTAATTTACCACCCTAACAGTGGGGCAGAGTCCCATAGATAATCCCAAACAGCTGATAATTCAAATATAATGCCAACTTAGTTTTGGAATGCATGGTGTGATTCTGTTTTTGAACATCAGTCAAGGCAATTCAATAAATATTTATTAAGCATATGCTCAGTACTGAATACTGTGTTAAATTACACTTCTGGATTCTGTCATCATTTAGTGACTCAACAAATAGCCACTGAGTGGTGACTTTGTGTGAGGCATTTTGCTAGATGATGGCCAGACAGCTGTGACCAAGAAGATAGTTGTGGTTCCTGCACTCTTAGGGATTGCAGTCTAATAAATTCTCAGTATCTGTGCCTGAGACCTAGACTAGGATATGTAGCAACTCAGGCAGTCACTCCATCTACACAGTTGTTGCTGGTGGCAGACTTTATTTTTTTCTTAAAGAGTTTATTTATTTATTTGAGAGAGAGAAGGAGAGAAAAGGGGGAGGGACAAAAAGAGAGGGAGAGAGAATGCCAAGCAGACCCCCCACTGAGAGGGAGCCTGATGCAGGGCTCAATCTCAGGACCCGAGACCATGACCTGAGCTGAAACCAAGAGTCAGAGGCTCAACTGACTGAGCCACCCAGGTGCCCTGTTGGTGCCCTGATTTTATTTCTACTACACAGAACCATTTACCAAAGGAAGGAATTACTGCAGATTGAGAAATGGGTACAGTTTTTAAAGCTAGTGTAAGAGTCCTTTCTGAAAGAAAAGAATAAAATTAATGCATTTATAATTCATTAAAAATTTTTGTGTGTGAGCTCTTTGTTAAATACAGTTCAGGCACTGGGATTATAGCAATGTGCACAGCAGACGAGAATCTCTGCCTTCAAGGAGTTTGCATTTTAGTTTTTTCATTTTTTATTGTTTTAGATTGTATGTATTTATTTGACAGAGAGAGACAGCTAGAGAGGGAACACAAGCAGTGGGAGAGGGAGAGGAAGAAGTGGACTCCCCTGCTGAACAGGGAGCCCAACATAGGGCTCGATCTGAAGGCAGGCGCTTAACGAATGAGCCACCCAGGCGCCCAGGAGTTTGCATTTTAGTAAGAACAGTAGTATCTAGTAATATTATATCTATAAAATCTACAGATTTATGTATAATGTATCTCAAAGCCAAAATATAAGCTCTTCACTGAGCTGTTAATACACAAGAAAGTAGTAAAGCAAATTCAGGAAGTGCACAGGGAAGGACTTGTCACCGGAACAAGCTGTTTTAATGCACTATCGTGTGTGTTCCTTGAGTTATAAAGGCAGACAAAGTTACCCTGGGGATATGAGAGGCCAGAAAGTGCTGGTTAAAATTCAAGAGAAGACTTCTCTTTATCCCTTTTCACTAGCTCCAGTTAAACTGCTTTAGTAGTAAGATCAAGTCGATTGATTTCTAGCTATTTATAGGTGTACTAATAGTCACTAATACATTTAATGCCACATTAAATGCAAAAAGGTTATTTTACACACATATGATACTTCTACCAAAATAAGAAAGATCAAAACTTCAGCTTCGCATTTCTCAGTAGCACCGACTCCAGGGGCGCATGGAATTTCAGTCCTACCCTACGTGGGGTTTAGGCAACGCACTTGAATCCCTGAGTGTCAGCTCTGTTGTAAACTGGGGATTATAATATCCACTTCAAAGGGTTATTGGGAAGATTAAGCGACAGAGTGAATGTGACCATGCCCAGGACAGTGAAAATCAGACATGTGGTGGGCATTTTGTTTGTTTGCTAGTACCAAGTGGGACACAAAAGATTATCATTTCTGTGCCTAGTAATATTGATTTTTGATCAATTATCTAACTACCTGACTGAATATCCAGGATCATGTTTTCTAAGAAATCTTTGAAAAGTCCGAAATTGAACTCACAGAAACACATGTCATGTCCCTCTCTGAGGCATCTCAGAAAGTGACGTGACATTTACACTTGGAATTAAATCACTGGAACCTTTTTTTTTTTTTTTAAGATTTTATTTGTTTTAGGAGAGAGAGAGAGCGTGCATGAGTGGGGGAGGGGCAGAGGGAGAGGAAGAGGGGCTCCATGCTGAGCCCCACGTGGGGCTCAATCTCACAACCCTCAGATCATGATCTGAGCCAAAATCAAGAGTCTGACACTTAACCACCCAGGCGCCCCAACTTTTGGATCCTTAAAGAAGAAATAAGGTGGGTTTCTGGAAGTGTGCGATAGGATGCTGTAAACCAGATCAGATCCAACACCAGCAGATGCCCCCTGGAATTGAAATTGTCATCAGATAATAAGCTTTACACCCACTGAAGGGAGGCAGTTGGGCTCATTTTATCCAGTGACTACTGCAGATACAGGACCGAAGGATTAAGGACTTTTCAGGATCAAAAATGTATGTGGGAGCTGAAAAATGTTGTGCCCTGAAATACAAAAACAAATCTGCAAAAATGAAAAATAATACATGTTTATCAAGTGCCTACAAAAGAAGACATATCAACTCACCAAGTGCATTTACGATGGGTATATTTTAATAGGCTTGCTTTCTAAGGGGGTGGATCTTCCAAAACCGAAAGAGCCTATGTGAGACAAAAATCTAAAAATGAAGGCAGCTCTAGTGTATCAAAATACAGAGGTAAGCTTTGAAAAATTTGAAAGACCCTTTGAGCCTTAAGTGATGGCTTGTGTTCATATGGAATTCTGACCATTTTGTGTATCTGTTGAAGAGATTTAGGGCTTCTTACTTCTGTGTTTTACCCCCTCTATTTCAAATACCCCCCCACTCCATTTCTACCCTTAATTGCAAATATAGAATCCTTCTGAAATAAGCCCTTACTGTGAAAGCAAAGTGTGGGGTGCTGGATATTTTCTGGTTGCCCTTCTATATACTACTTACCCTCTTCCATCCTAATTTGTGCCCCAAAGAGGCTGAGCCCTAGATAGGTCCTCCCTTGCCTCTGGCTTCTGGCACTGGCATTATAGCAGCCAATGGGAAATGCTGGCCAAAGAGAGTTTAGGGTCTCCTTGCCTGGCTATAGTTTGGCCACGACCTTCATTCGCTGTGACCATGCTCCTGTCGGGGACCCCTTTTCATTTTCCTATAGGTACTACCTTTGGGTTCCAGTAACTGCTCCTTTCCCATGTTTCTAACTAGGGTTTTGTACTACTGCTGCTCCCAAAGCTCCTTGCCATCCCTGTTAGTGTTCATGAACCTGCCCACACCTGTAACAGTCATTCACTAAACCCTCTGCAGTTATGCTATTGAGATGTGTGTGTTTCCTGCCCTGACCATGACCTGACCTTGTATGGCGACGATGTTAAAACTTCTCTCCTTCTTAAGGTAAACCAACCTAAACATTTATCTTCATTATAGATAATTGTCTCAATTCCCAATAGACTTCTTCCTTATCCTTTTCCCTCCAGGCAGCTCATATTTTTAACATTAAGTTCACACTTCCCTTCCTTTCCCCCTCCCTCCGTCTCTCCCTTCTTTCCCTCCTTTCTCTCCTTCTCAAGTGATTTTTGAGTGTCTTCCATGTACCAAGAACTATGGGGAATACAGAAAATGTAATGTCCTTCACTTAGTTGGAAAGACAAGAGAGCTATGTAAGTGCAAGGAAACACAATGAAAGGAAAGAGTCGAAGTGGTTGCTAGAGACACTAAGTGCTCAGAAACAGTGCTGGAGGAGGGCAGTACAGGGTGTAACAAAAGCAGAACTTCTCATGGAGAGGGTAACTTGGGCTGGTGTTTTTGTTTCAAAAGAACTGAAGTATTTCGGCAAAACCACATAAAATAGATAAAAGATAAATGGAAATAAAGAACACCTTTCACAGAAAATAGGAACAAAGTAGAAAACTAAAACCATAAAACAACATAAATTTGCAAACCAAGATGCCATGACATTTGCTGTAGCTGATCTTCGGGTAGGAAGGGGAACTTCCTGGAAGTTAATTAAAAACAGAAGCATGACACTCAATATAGAGAAGGAAGCATACCAATTTCTGGAGGAAGAACAATTTTTCTAACACTGAATTTAAAGCTGTGTGCAACTTTACAAGAGGGGACACTCGATATACAGAACATAAGTGTGTAACGATACATTTAGAGCAGATGTAGTGACCTCATTTATATGTTGATATTTTTGGTGAAAGCTTTTAACAAAGTCCAGGGCATAACACTAAAAGACAGTTCACTAAATGCAACTGAATGAAAGACTAAGGAAATATAATCCAAGTTTTAAAAAATAAGAATGGGAGTGGGGCTCCAGCCCCTGATTCATGGGTAGGATTATGACATGCCAAAGATCGTGGGTAACTATCACCTCTCTCAGGTGTTCATCTGATAGGAATTGAGACTGAAAGCCAAGAGTACTCTGGCTAGGATCTTGGTGTTCTGCATGGTTGACAGACAAGTGATTACTGATATCTTTAAGAGTGTTTAACAAAGATCACATTCCCTGTTGTAATGCAAATGTTTCCACAATGTCTCACTGGCATTAACAATCACTACTTTACACTTACCAAGTAATTTATATTTTTGTAAATAAATTCACTTCCAGTTTGATAATTATGGTCTTGGAGTGTAGAATATGAATTTAGAATGGTCCTTAGAGACATTGAGTGGATTTTCTCTTTGTAAATGTGTGAGAGGCAAGCAAACACCCTGGGGAAGGTCAACATGAAATGCAAGTACAGCTCTCCCAGTGTCAGAACGTGCTGCTGCAGGAGAAGGTTAAAGGCACCTGCTACATGCTTGTCCGGAGTCCATGACACGAATTGACTTTGACGATGAAGCCATGACATGTGTCAGTGTTAGAACCTGCTTAGTCGAGATAACGGTCTCAAACCTCTGTTTCTAAGACTTGTTTAAAGATGTTACAAGATAATATTTGGCAGTGGGTATGAGCAGAAATTACCACTAGAGAAAGGAACTAAAGAGATTAGTCAATTTAAGCATTTGATCTTCAAAGTTCTGAGGGTCAAAAGGCTATGCATATCCAGAGAATAAATCCAGTAGGGTGCCAACTTTTTATATAGTAGTTTCTTGACATTGAGAGATTTAACTTTGTGAGTTGACACATTGTAAGTATATTCACACTGTCGCAGTGTGGCTCTTTATTTTGGGGAAATACGAATTCGAATCATGAGTATAATACAGCTGCGTACCAGAGCGTCACTTGCTAATAAGTGAGCCTACAGCAGATGACAGACGCATTACTGTGTGGCTTTCGTTCTCTGCTTGTGTTACATAGAATTATATTATATGATGAAAAACACTTGTTCTAGGAATTTGTAATAGGAAATATTCACGGAAAACAATTATATGCCTGCCTGTGGGGAGTATTTATACTGACATAATAGACCATTTGGCAACTCTGGAAAAACAAGAATAATGGTAAAAGGGAACTTGCCTTACCAGAAATTACAACATACCATAAAACTACAGAAACCAAACTGCAAGGTATTGACACAGTAATATAAAAGCAAATTATTAAGTAGAGTGTCCAGAAGTAGATCTAAGCAAATCTGAGGAATTAATCTATGGTGGTTTTATTAATAATGGTGCTGACATTAGTGGATATTTATTTAGAAGAAAGCATCTCACACCATGTAAAATAAATCTCAAATGGATTAAATATCTAAAAGTAAAAAGAACATAATAAAATACAATAACAACTTATAGGAAAATATCTGTGGAACCTCACAGGTTGAAGAAACTATCTTAAGCAACACTGGAAACTCAGATGCCTTAAGGAAAAGACTAAGCACTGCACCAAGTGGCACTGTTTACCCTAGTCAAATTCCAAAGACTGAGGGGATATTTGCATGTATGTGTCAGTAAAGGGTCGAGTGCCTCCAAACACAGAGGTATAAGTATAAAAATGGTTTTTTAGCACTGTTCGAAGTGGGAAATTTTGGACATCATCTGAATGTCAGTCAACAGGGAATGACTGAACGATTTATGGTATAACCATTGTATGACTATTATCTAGCAGTTAAAGATGAGTTGGACCCGCATACTACCCCAGATAGATGGCCGTGACAGTAGGTGAAAACCAAGTTGCAGAATGATATACAGCGCGTATCGTTCCAGGTCACAGCACTCTGTCGCGGTCACCCGACTTACTTGTTGTTTGTGTGTTCTGCTGTTTTCTTGATTATTGTCTGATTCTCCCACTGGGCTGTAAATTCTGTAAATTTCTTAAGCAACAAAATCTGTTTTGTTGGCCTTTAAATCCCCGACTCTTGGTATAGTGCTGTACCAAGACAGAAGGTGATTATTACATATATGTTTAATGAAAATTCGTGGTAAACCTCTGGTATGATACAGAAAAATTGTTCAGAGTGATTTTCTTTAGAGAGTGGGGGCTACATGTCTCAAGGCAAGGGTGAAAGCTTTTTAATTTTTACCTTATACCTGTCTGAAGCATTTGATTTTTCACCATAAGTATATATTACTTTCATTTAAAGAGACTAAGTATCAGGGTAATGTATCCAAAACCAGTTGTGAAATTAAAAAATAAAACTTACAAAAATCTGGTTAATGAGAAACAGATAACAAGCAAAAAATTTTCTCCATGAAATATACCCCTTTATATGGCTCTTCTGTGACTGAAAGTGACTAAAGGCTGAACCCAAATCCAAACAAGAGAAGCTGTAATCCTGTAGGGGAAAAATGACTGGAAAGAGGCCTAATATACCGAAGTGTTAGTTATGTTATTTGGGTGTATGTATTACTTTTATAAAGAGAAAAAAAAATTTAAATACTGACAAAAAGCAGTAACTACCATCACTGACATAAATAAGACAGGGCAGAAAATGAGCGTTCTGGAAACATCTTTGCCGTAGGTGCTGTGTCTGCGTCTCTTGAACCTGACCTGACCTTCCCCGGGACCTCTGGAAACTCCATGTCACTGTAAACAATTATTTTACTGCAGTTTCCACCTTATTCTGTATTTTACATCTGTTTTCAATACATAACGCAGTCATTAGGCTTTGCGTTTTCGTAGTAAGTACGTGGTACGTGCTCAGTGTGGAGCTGCTGAGAGATGCGACTCGCATGGCCTTTTCTACACCTTAGCGGTTCTCTACGGGAACTCTACGGTTCGTGCCCTGCAGGTCTTGGATGACATTTACCTCTTTCCCACTCCAACTATGCTTTGTATCTTGTCCTCTCCAGGTCTCTTCCCTGGGGAGTTGTTTTTCTTCTCTTGTCAACAGACTGGTTGAAGCTACATCTTCTATAACCACCATTATCATGGGCAAAGCCTACACATGCATTCTGTGACCATATGTACACTTAACCTGTTTTCCTCCAGTCTCACAGGACCTGGGTCTATTCCTCTTCAAGGCTAGACCGATATTCTGGATCCTTCTCTTGTCCCTGCCCAAACTTACACTATTCCATTTATAGATTTAACCTCCCCTTTCCAGAAGCTTCTGCACCTTCCCTCTTAAGTATATCATGGTCCTGTTTGTCTTAAAAACCAAAAATAATAAAAGATACAACTTTCTCATGACTTGGCATTGCCCTCTGGGTGCCATACTATCTTCTTTTCTTTCAATAACCACTCCAACTATGATAGCAATCTGCATTAATTGAAGATCTGTCCCTATTATATGCCAACCACCATAGCTGACACACCATATATGTTTTCTCATTTAATTTCTAGCTGAAGGTCACCTGGGTGGCTCAGTCAGTTAAGCACCTGCCTTTGGCTCAGGTCATGATCTCAGGGTCCTGGGATCGAGTCCTGCATCGGGCTCCTTGCTCAGTGAGGAGCCTGCTTCTCCCTCTCCCTCTGCCTCTCCCCCTGCTTGTGCTCTCTCTTTCTCTGTCAAATAAGTAAAATCCTTAAAAAATAATTTATAGCTGAGCTTATTGCTGCATTTATTGCTTCATTTCCTACAAATTTCACTCCCTCATTTAGCTTTTCTCATCATTCTTATGCTACTCACATTGTTTTCCAATGTCTTTCTTATTTATTAGCCCATTGGGCATTTTTTTTTTTACTTTTTTGCAGCATTTTTGGTTGTCATTTGTTACTAATTCTTGATGCATCCCCAGCAGGTTGCAATGGGTCCTTTAAAAATAGAGTATTTTTAAATGCATAATAGTATATGATATACTAGAGAACTTCAAATAAAATTTACTAGAGAGAAACTATATTGAATGATGGAAAAAATCAGTGAGTTTATAGCACTGAACTTGAACTAGTCCTCAGACTGCATTTTCCTTTGGCTTCAGATTCTTTAATAAAACATTTTATTTATGAACAACACTTAGCTTTTCCTGCATTCCATCACTTCACCGCCGGCACCTACTAACTTTTACAATTCCTCTTCTAAGAGTTTTCTCCAAACTTGAATCCCATGATACCAATGTCTCTGGAGATACTCTCTTCATATATTCCTGGATCATTCTTGAGCAATCCTTCCTGCCTCTTACCTCGTGTTAGCTCATCTACCCTCAAGGCTTCAACTACATCTTGATGACTTCAAAACGATATCTCTGGCCCTCTCAACTCCCAGGAGCTCTGGATTCACTTTTCACTGTCTACTTGGTATCTCCATGAGAATCCTAAACTCAAAATACCTAGATTGAACTCCTTATAAATCTGTTCCTCTTCTTGATTTTTCTATCCGAGTTAGTAATGTCACAGTCTATCCAATCACCCAGTTTAGAGCACTGGGAGTTGTTCTTCCCTCTCTCTCATATCTGCTTCTGAGACATCAATAAATGGTTTTAATTCTGCCACCTAAATATATCTTGAATCTTTGTAGTTCTGTTACCCACTGCCACCCTCAGATCTTTATTTACTTGTACTTTTGGATTTTAGTCTTAACTGTCCTTGGCCACCTCCAATCTAAATTCCACACCAAAACCCAAGTAAGCACTCCACAATACAATTTTCATATCACTTCCCTGATTTAAATCTTCAGGAACTCTTGGGAACTCTGCATCACCTGAGATACTGACTGAATCCATTTTCCTCCAGTTCTGACTTTCCGGCCCCCTATTTTGACTTTGCCCAGCTCATGGTCAGGTGCAGCACTGCCTACAACAATGACCGACACACAGTAAGTGCTTGTTAAAGGCTGAATTGTGTCCCCCTCCCCCTCCCACAGTTCATATGCTGAAATCTTACCTGCTAGTACCTCAGACTGTGACTGTATTTGGAGACAGAGACTTTAAAGAGGTAATTCAGTTAAGATGAGGTTATCAGGGTGGGCCCTGATCCAATATGACTGGTGTCTTTATAAGAAGCAGAGATTAGGGTATGGACATACATGGAGGAAAGACCAGGTGAAGACACAGGAAGAAGATGGTGATCTATGAGCCAAGGAGAGAAGCCTCAGGAGAAACCAACCCAGCTGACACCCCGATCTTGAATTTATAGCCTCCAAGACTGTGAGAAAATAAATCGCTGCTGTTTAAGCCACCCACCTGTACCACCTGTGGTACTTTGTTATAACAGCCTTCCCAAACTTATACAGTGCTCAATGAACTATTTCTGGAAGAAATGAACAACTTTACCGGAGAAAACTATTAATGACTCTTTGGTGACAGACTTTCTCTGAAGCTCTGAAGCTTGCTTTAAGGAGTGTGCAGCAGGCTGGAGCAGGTGGGCCTTTCCAGCTGCCACTTACAATATTCCAGCAGCAAAAGACAGCCCAGCTTTTGCATCTAAGTGTTAAGTGTTTACTCTCCCATTCAAAAAGCTAAAGCATTAGCAGTAAAGTTCTATCTTTAGCAAATTCTTCTCCTCTTTCGAGTGAAGAAACACTTACCACCTGCATGTGTGGTGATAGATTGTATGCAGCTGGGGATGCTTAGAGAGGCCCAGAGGCGGAAAACGGTATTATTCACCCTACAGAATCTACACTCAGTAGAGGTTAGTAAAGTAACCAGTATAAGGCCTAATGTAGGCTTGAAAACCCTCTGAGCTTTGAGAAAATAAAGAGCAGGCCCGACATCATGAAACTGGCAGGAACTCACAGCTAGGTCTTGGGTCTTTCTATTGAACATTAACAACTTCGTGGAACAGCAACACAAAAGAGGCAACTCTGGAACCATGAAGGACTGAGACAGGGACAAAACTGCCCCATTGTCTTGTCTGAACACAAACATGAACATTGTCCAAGCCACAGAAATGACCCAGTAGTCCCTTCCCTTGGCTCAGGCGAGTGACTGCTGCTTCTTGCCAGTTTACAGCTTTTACCTCTATCCAATCTTCCTGCCCTACAGATAAAATGTAGTAATCCACAACAATGCCTAGACATTCCCCAAAGTCACCTAATGCAAAGCCTAAGTCTGATGGTAAGTTATCTCTATCCTCTCTTTACCGAAGTACCCCGTGGTTCCCTTTGTTGCAACAGCAATACCCCACCATGTTTGACCGTGGATATGTTCCTGGTGGTCTGTGGCTGGGAGGCATTGATGTTTTATGTTTATAGATAGCTATATGCGTGTGTGTGTGTGTGTGTGTGTGTGTGTGTGTTCACAACATAAACCTGGAAATATAAATAACATAACGTTAATAGTATTTGCCTCTGGGTGGTAGGTTACAGGTTAATTTGATATTCTTATTTTTTGTTTATTTATATACACTCTGAGTTTTCTATAATGAAGATTACTGCTATGTATAATAAGAGGAAAAAACCATGTAAATTAGAGAAATGACATGCAAGAGTAGAATGGAAAGAAGACTATTTTAATAAGTCAAGAACATCTTGTTCAGAAATGGAATGCAAAAAAAGGAGTTACCAAGGCAAGGGTTGGCTCTCTTCATCCCCTCCAGCACCATATGAAAGCAGGCAGGCACGGCACACTCTGAAAGGCCCACGTCCACTGAACAACCATCGTATGAGGAGGATAAGCACATCAGGCCATCTGAGCCTAATAATGAATTCAAACATACCCTCTTAACTCCATGCTCACAGAGCAGCCTTTTGAGCGATAATTCAGCTCCACTGGTAGCTTGCTATATATGTAACTGCTGAGTAACTGAACTCTACATCTGAAACTAATGATGTACTATATGTTGATAATTGAATTTAAATGAAAAAAACCCATATTCACATTTTAAGCAGTGATTAGTTTCAGCAACATATCATCTGTCACATTAACAGGTGCTGACAGATACAATTTTATTGTTTTTGTTTCGTCTTTGGTTTTCAGTTGTTTCCTAGTTTTGTAAACATAAAGGACTTATATTTAGCTTAACATTTGTACAAATTTAAATAATAAAGTATTAAAACCAATGTGAAAAGGTTCTTAGGACCTGCAATATATTTTTCCTTTAAAATAGACTTATTAAAGTTTTGAGAAAGTGTCACAACTGGTAAATCTAAGTGTTGCTTAAAATAATGCCTCCATTTATGTTTAAGAACCATAATTGATAGACTTCACATTTTTATCACTTCAAAAGTTAACTATGGTTTTCTTTTTAGAGCCATTTAAAAAAACCTAATAGACTATTTTTAAGAAAAGTTTTAGGTTTACAGAAACATTGAGCAGAAAGTTTTTAGAGCTCCCATATATTCCCTTCCCACACATACAATTTCCCTTAGTATTAACATCTTGCATTAGCGTAGTACATTTGTCACAATCGATAAGCCAGTATTCCAGATTTTGCCGTGTGGAATCATCTCTCCTTCCTGGAGTTGGTCAGGTCCCGTGCCTTCTAGGAATTTTGGAATGTTGTTTAGTACTAAAAAAGAAAAAGATACTTGAGACTGCTGATATAAGGCACATGTGCAATATTTAAAATGTATTCACTTTCAGAAGTATTCATAAACAATGTCAATTTTCTTTTACTACAATCTTACCATGTCCTAACATCTAGCGATCACCAGTAGTTTCCTGAACTAAAAAAACAAAAACAAAAGCAAAAGGAAAGCAAAAACCCATTAAGGTGACTTTATCTGAAGAATAGAGTCATCTTGCTATATTCTACTTTCCTCACATATAAGGGGGCGAGAAGGACTTGACAGGAGGGGAACTTTCTCTTAAGCTACTAAATTTCCATGCTCTCTGGGGTATCAGTAAGGTTTACCAGAGTAAAAAGCCACATTCTTGGGTGCTTGGATGACTCAGTCAGCTAAGCATCTGCCTTCAGCTCAGGTCATGGTCCCAGGGTTCTGGAATCGAGTTCCACATTGGGATCCCTGCTCATCAGCGAGTCTGCTTCTCCCTGTACCCCTCCCTGCTGCTTTTGATCTCTCTCTCTCTCAAATAAATAAATAAAATCTTTAAAAAAAAAACCCACATTCTTGGAGAGTATACTATAGACACAGATTTCAACAGAATTGATATTGATGACATTTAGAACCAAGCAAGTAACCTTTGATTGCAAAATGGGTCTAGCCTCTTTGCAAAAAAAAAAAAAATGGTATCCTTTACATCTTTTTTCCTATCAGATTCCTGGAGAATGTAGACTCCAATCTGATGAATTTTGTGGGCTTCTATTTGATATATTTGATTAAGCATTATCATTAAACTGGGAGGTGGTATGTCAGAAATTGTAGCTCTCATAACGAATTTTTTCAACTACAACTATTTAGTAATCTATCCAGAATAGTAGCAATCCATTTAAGAAAAAACTGATAAAAGGTAAGGTTAAATAAGGAAGCAACATTTTTGTGAAGTCCACATTAATTGGTGGATTTTATTTTCCAAATTTTGATGAACAAAGCACCCATGTTTGATCCTGACTAAGCCCATGCTAACTTGTATCTTTAGAACAGTGACTTCCAACAGGAGATGATCTTATGCTGGGGATATTTGGCAATATCTGGAGACATTTTTGATTGTCACATCTTGGGTGGGGGCATGCTAACAGTGCCTAGTGGCTGGAGGCCAGAAATGCTGCAAAATGTCTCTGATGCACAGGACAGCCACCCTCCAGTGTTAATAGTGCCAGGGCTGAGGAGCCCTGCCTTGGAGGAATACACCATGAAAACCACACTTTACTTATTTTTCACTAATTTCAGTAAGTATATAGATATCCTATGGAAGGCTCTTCTCAAAACCCAAGCAAAAAGCCATTTCTACATAGAACATTCTCTGGTCAATGTACATATAAGCTGAAAAAAATTTAAAGCCTTCTATTACATTAAAGGGCATACATGGAATATATTTATTGCATATGTTTATTAAGCATATCAGTAAGCATATTTCCCAAGTAAAGCACACCAGTGATCCCCTTGTTTATCTGCTACATAACAGGACAGTAAGTCATGATTTACTGCAGTTGATGTCCTATCACAGCGTAGCTGATCAGAAAGATGTAGTTACTTCCTTTTGAAACGATAGCTGCAGCTCTGCCCTCTGGCTCACTTTGCAAATTGGTGCTTCTGAAAGCTTAAGATACTATTTTTACTCTTCTTATTTGGCTGTGACTTGTGTAACTATGTTCCTGCTTCTCATTTTCCTTGGTTTGGTCACACTGGTGGGGAATGGATGTGTGTGTGTGTGTGTGTGTGTGTGTGTGTGTGTGTGTGTGTGTTTGTGTGGTGTTTTAGGACAAGGGGAGGGGTTGTATTCCCTCAGACAAGGCTCAGATAATTTCTCTTTCAAGATTAACTTCCCTTTGAAAACCAGAATTTTTAATTTCACAAAATCAGATTTTCCTTTCAGATATGTATTCTTAAATAAATATACAATCTCTTCCTTTAACCATTTTAAAAACAAGGAAAATGATAATTTGAATATGTTGGGCAAAAAAAAAATATCCATGCTTAAGATCAATTTAGAACAAAATTATGAAGTGCTCTATCTATAATTGGTCTAGATGCAAAAAGAAAATATCATTTTAAAAAGTAACTTAAACATAGTTGTCTCTTCCTAAGAATGAGAGCTGAAGTTGATCAAAGTGAACTAAACAATATATTTTAGAGAAAACATGAATTTATATGAACCATTCAGAAGCAACCATTAGAATATGTAAAAGCTTATTTCAAAAGAGATCACAATAGAAAAATAATTTGACTTCATTTCAATATAACGAAGATTAAAAATTTTAATTTGCCAGGCACCTGGGTGGCTCAGTCGGTTAAGCGTCTGGCTTCAGGTCAGGTCATGATCCTAGGGTCCTGGGATCGAGTCCTGCATCAGGCTCCTGCTCAGTGGGGAGTCTGCTTCTCCCTCTGCTCCTCCCCCTGCTTGTGCTCTCTCTCTCTCAAAAATAAACAAAATCTTTAAAAAGTAAAAATTGTAGGGGCGCCTGGGTGGCGCAGTCGTTAAGCGTCTGCCTTCGGCTCAGGGTGTGATCCCGGTGCTCTGGGATCGAGCCCCACATCAGGTTCCTCCTCTAGGAGCCTGCTTCTTCCTCTCCCACTCCCCCTGCTTGTGTTCCCTCTCTTGCTGGCTGTCTCTGTCAAATAAATAAATAAAATCTTTAAAAAAAAAAAGTAAAAATTGTAATTTGCCTGACACTGGTACTGAGCTTTACTTTAAAGCAGGTATTGTGTGAATAGACATGTTGATAACCGTGTTTAGAGTGCTAAGTCCCATGAGGTCATCCATGTATGAGGCACTTCAAGACTCCACATGCTAAACATGTTGACATGAAGTTTTAGGTTCTACTATGTCACTGTGCATATTTAGACTCATTCCACACGAGAAGAATGTTCAAGATGCCATAGCATGTCACAGTGTCGTAGAATGACAAGATCTATGCCGACTAACCTCCTCTTTTCTAATAGAGATAATTTTCATCAAGTACTAGGTGCGATATTCTCAGTTACTTTATCATTCAAATGATTCATACAATGCCAACAGCATTTCTGCATTAAAGTGCCTTGACACTGGGACTTTTTGGAGATTGAATAAGAGCCTGACGATGTTTTAGTATACCAGGTTTTTAGCTGGTATTTGGAGTCCCACAGTTACATATATTTTTTCTTCTCTGGTGAATAAAGGGAACATTCTATGAATGCCAAGGAGTGTATTATTCTCACCAATGAAAGTTCTTTTTTTTTTTTTTAAGAATTTATTTATTTATTTGACAGAGATAGAGACAGCCAGCGAGAGAGGGAACACAAGCAGGGGGGAGTGGGAGAGGAAGAAGCAGGCTCATAGCAGAGGAGCCTGATGTGGGGCTCGATCCCATAACACCGGGATCACGCCCTGAGCCGAAGGCAGACGCTTAACCGCTGTGCCACCCAGGTGCCCCCCACCAATGAAAGTTCTTATCTGCCTATTGCTTCGCAGGGAATTTTCTTTAAATTTTATCCTAAAATTTAGCTGACCTCTTGATCATTTGGCCCTCAAATACCAAGTCCTTGGTAATATCATCTGCCTGTACTAATGAGAAAATCAAGAATGCACTTGTGTGTTTACTACCCCTTAGAGATCAGTGAGAGCTGGAAGCACTTTCAGAGATGGTGTAATTTATACCATTATTCACAGGCAAGGAACGTGAGGGTCAGAGATTTTAGTTGCTTAAGTCCTCAGAGCTCTTCTGTAACAGAGCTAGGATTAGAATTTAGGTCTTTAGCTCTTTAAAAGAGTAGTATTTAAGAGGAGTAATACAGAATAGCTGATATCTTTAAAACAAGTGCTCATTTCTATATGAATGCAAGATGATTAAAATAGGCTTAAATGTGTGACATATTTTTAAAAATCAGGTTTCACTATTTTAATAAGCATTGTTTAAGGATTTCGATTAACTTGTAAAAATGTACATGGCAGCCTCAACAAAAAAGCCTATGTTTATCCAATTTAAGAAAGATTCAGATGCCTGCAGGTTTCTCAGAGCAGCATTAGTAGAGGGACTGAGCTTTCTCTCATCTACTTTATCTCCAAATGGCAATTCTAGATTAGACATGCAAAGTCATATCTATCATTTAAAAAGTTAGAATGAAAGTGAAAGTGAACCTTGGTATGTGGAGAAAGGGGATCCCTCCTACATTGTTGGTGGGAATGCAAGTTGGTACAGCCACTCTGGAAAACAGTGTGGAGGTCCCTTAAAAAGTTAAAAATTGAGCTACCCTATGATCCAGCCATTGCACTACTGGGTATTTACCCCAAAGATACAGACGTAGTGAAGAGAAGGGCCATATGCACCCCAATGTTCATAGCAGCAATGTCCACAATAGCTAAATCGTGGAAGGAGCCGAGATGCCCTTCAACAGATGACTGGATTAAGAAGTTGTGGTCCATATATACAATGGAATATTACTCAGCTATCAGAAAGAACGAGTTCTCAACATTTGCTACAACATGGACAGCACTGGAGGAGATAATGCTAAGTGAAATAAGTCAAGCAGAGAAAGACAACTATCATATGATTTCTCTCATCTATGGAACATAAGAACTAGGATGATCAGTAGGGGAAGAAAGGGATAAAGAAAGGGGGGTAATCAGAAAGGGGAATGAAACATGAGAGACTATGGACTATGAGAAACAAACTGAGGACTTCAGAGGGGAGGGGGGTGGGGGAATGGGATAGACCGGTGATGGGTAGTAAGGAGGGCACGTATTGCATGGTGCACTGGGTGTTATACACAACTAATGAATCATCGAGCCTTACATCGGAAACTGGGGATGTACTGTATGGTGACTAACATAATATAATAAAAAATCATTAAAAAAAAAAAAAAAGAAAGTGAACCTTGGTTATAATTTATTTCTGATAATGTATACAACCAGTGTCATATAATTTAAATACCAATGATACTCATTTTAAATATGTGTGTCAATGTTATTAAAATAGACATAAGAACTTTGTATTGTATGTGGAGTCAAAATACACTTTCATGTGAATAACATGAAAAGCACAGTTTCCTTGGTAATCTCTATTCAGAGAAATGGCAGCGGTAGATCATAATCTTCTAAAAATCAGATTGCTTAGTCTTATTGCACAGTGTTTCAGTGAGCACACCGTGACTCGAGGTTTTAGGTCATTTGAAATAGTACACTCCGGGGACTCAGCTTATACTTTCCGAAGAACATATAATGTTGGCATGGACTTATTGGCTATTTATGCTCATTTGTGGGGCATATAAATCTGAATGTAACTGCAAGTAGTTTCTGATTTTTCCCCCTAAAGAAATATATAGAGAATATTTTTCCCATTCTGAATAAACCTTTGGCGTATTTTCGAACAGCCAAGATCTATAGCCACTGTGATATGCCTGACCTGCTATGGCCTTATGAGGCTTAGTAGGGCAGCGCTGTGGGTTTGGAATAGAGAAGTTTATTATTCTTCTGGTACCTCCTGGTTTTGCAGAGTTCTTGGTGGCGTTGGCCAAATCCTACACATTGTCGAAACTATCAAATTAAACATGTGGTGCCTAATCTGAATTCATTTTCAAACAAGACTCTACCACTCTCAGAGTGGTCTGTATCACTCTAACTTCTTTTACTGTTTCTTCCATAGAAATCTGTCAATCTGTCTCAGTGTTTCTGTGGAAACCAATGTTGAATTCTTCCATTTTGAATCTTACAAATTTGGAGCACAGATGTAACCAGTATGAAATTATTGCATTCAAGCTTGAACTCTTTAAAACTCCAGGTATTTTCTAAAACAGTGTTTTTCGAACTTTAATATGCATGAAAATGTCTTGAGAATCTTGCTAAAATGCAGGTTCTGATTCAGTAGGTCTGGGGTGGAATCTGAGGTTCTTCATTTTCAATAAGCTGCCAGGTGATGCTGATGCTGTCGGTCTTCTGTAGCAAGGCTTTAAAAGATAACAGATAAAAATCAAGCAGTTGACTTATAGCAACTTATTTTTAGGATGTGTAGTTCCATAGCAGTTGTGAAAAAATATTTTTCTCCTACTTTATATTAACTCTTAAAGAAAATCAGATATAAAAGGCTGGGGGGCTGCCAAGTGTAAATACACAATGGAGAAATGTTCTTCTTTTCTATCAATCTGAAATTTTGCAGATTGGCTCACACAGGCTAAATCGTAGAGGTTTTCATCACAGTGTCTGCATACTAACATGGAGGAAACTTAGATGAAGCTAGCCCAAGGGCTCTCAGGGTCAGTCCTGATGGAATGGTCATATGGAGACTCTGAGGAAGTCTGGGATGATTTTCTGCACCAAGTTTTTGTAAGACTTTCAGAGGACAACCATTATGGACATAGATACAATTAGGTGCATTCATCTATGAGTTTCTAGGTATATATGGATGTGTATGTATATGTGTGTGTTTACTTCAAAATAGAACAGAAAAGAAGGAGGAGAATACTTTTTTTAAAAAAGAACCTAATGCCCTAGGGAAGAACACACAATTGTAACTGGGTTCGCATTTCCCCTCAGCCCTGCAATGGTTCCCATCCTTCATCCATTTGTCATTACATAGTATTGTTATAGCTATTGTTTGTCATCTTGTCTGTATCTTATCACCTGTTTATTGCCTTAGATAACATTTCCTGTTTGTGTCTGACATGGAATTCCATTTCAGTGAATTTCACCACCACGGTTCCATGAACCTGAAAAATATTTAATGTGACCAATGGATTAAATGATCTATGCAGCATACGATTAGTAACTTAGGGCCTGGCAAAACAGATTCACTATTATTTCATCTCTCCTAGACATTTTCTCCTTAAAAATTAATGACATGGCAAGAAAATATAGGAAAAATTAATTCAACAGCTAGTTCTTTTTTCATAGAGAAAGGATATGCTCATCTGTGGGGCACATAATTCCAAGTGTAACTACAAGTGCGTTCTGATTTTTTTCCCCAAGGGAGTTTTAAATAAAATGAATATTTATTTTCCCATTCAGAATAAACCTCTGGCATATTATCAAACAGACAAGCACTTTATAATATGCCTGGCCTGTTGTGACCCTAAGAGACTTAGCAGGGCCACAGTGTGGGTTTGGAACACAGAAGTTTCCTATTCTCCAGGTACCTATTTTTCAGAGTTCTTGGTGGCGTTGCCTAAATCCCACACATCATCAAAACTGTGATTAAACATGTGGCGCCTAAATCTGAATTCATTTTCAAACAGGACTCTACCACTCCCGGAGTAGTTTCTTGTGACAAATGAGTAAACTTGACTTCAGAAAACTGTCCTCACTTGCTTTGATTACTGTCCGTTCATAAAACAGATCACTGTTCTACAACGGGATGTTAAATAGGAGCATATTTCCTATCAGATATTAAACACTACGAGGATTTTTCCTCTTGAATTGAGCAGCTGCATTTATTAAGAGCATTTGTGAGGCAATATGTATACAAGAATAAACACCCCCTATCTGCAAGAGGCTGACTGAAATAATCAGATTAAATGTATTACTTTTACAGAGATTTAATATTGAGTTACATTTTAAGGAGCTCTCAGTGGAGCAAAGGAACAGGTAAGTAAACTCTATTGTTTCTAGGTACTTAGTAGACATAATATACATTTCATTATCCACATGCATAAACCATTAGCAGTAAAAAAAGAAATGAACACACAAAGCATTTGTTCTTGAAGTAATCATGTATGCTTTAATAACTTTAAGAAATGAGCTAGAGAAAAACCGCCTTTAAAGACCACATTCAGTACTTCATATGGAAAATTCAAATACAATAGCCAATGGATTAAAAGAAAACCCAACAGCAGCTTCTTAAGCATGATTTATGATATTACATTTAAATAAAAGTAACCTTTAAGTTCTATTTTAGAAATAATTCTTTTAGAATTGCTATCTATGAGGAAATTAAATGGATTTATATTTGAAGTTGATATATGTGTTATAGATCAGAATAGTATTTTCCTGTTTTGATCTGCTATTTGGTAATTCTGTTTGAAATATACTGGTTTTTAATTATACATTTATAAAACTGGAGTTTGGCTGAGTATTGATCTTGCAGAATGCATATAAATACATGTCTGTATTTTACCATGCTAAAATAAGAAAAGTCTGTTTCTTCATTAACTCTTGGTCATCAGTTGCTCGTAGTACTGGTAACATCAAGTGTTTTTCTGACCTCATTACAACATACATCACCTGGGCATTTTATATATTACTTAATTCATACAGATAAGAACTCATACTAACAAATAGGTACACACACACACACACACACACACACATCTGTATCACCAAGATTGAAAACACTTAAATGGTTTTTATTAATTCATAATGATACCAATGGCATGTGATATGCTGTGCTATATAACCATGGTTAAGACAACCAAGGATAATTTCTCACATTGAAAGAAGCCATATAGATTTTCCTCATTCTAAGCCTCCCTGTGAGATAACATCATTTCCTCTAACTGGCTGATGGGTCAGACGGGTCAGATATCAGAGCATGGAATGGGACTCATGTGCCAAGAAAACTAGGCCCTGTACCTTAGACTGTGGTCCTGACTTGTGCATATATGCTTTTCATGATCCATTTTTAATTGCAATAGTAAATTAATATTTGTTCAAATATATAATATGTTGCCATAGGTTTGAACAGAAACTACAATGAGTACTCTGCTTGAATATCCATTTCTAAGTTCTAGATTGGATCTTTACAATACTTCACTGTTTATAGGTTATCTTTACAACGCTTTTGGTAAAATAACAGTCCAGTACTTGGCTTTGTGGTGCATCAGTTAGTTTTCTTTTAAGTGATAAAGAATAATACCATTCTATTTCAGACAAATGATGTATATGACCAAAAATCACCTTTAAGAACATGGAAATAAAGAAAGCACTTATAGTTAACATCTAGAAAATACAAAATGATTAGTTTCATTAAAGTTTCCAACTAAATGTAGGTGCCAAAGTAGTCATTTGTATTCTACCCTTCAATTAATTAATAGACCAAGATATGACTTTATGGAACTGATTACTTTTAAAAGTATAATACAATGTCTGACATATTTTAGCTCTGGTTTCTATCAAAATATCTTAGAAATATACTAGCAGCGTGAGCTTATCCTTGCTGGTAGGAAGTACTAATTCATGAAAGATACATTCATTCTTGCAGTGTAGCAGAGTACCAGCTGATAAATCATCCACTCTGGGATTTGATGTCAGAGGTCAAAAGGACTCCTTTTCTTCTAATATTAAATTCATTGTTGTTGGAGAAAGCTCAGCTCTACAATGCTATAATTACAATGACTTTCTAATTTTTCTCTCTTGGTCTGTTGACAATGACAATGGCCAACAAATGATCGAATTTGATTTATGTTCCACATCAAGTCTCCCCTTGCTCTGGTGAGCATCATCTCCTTCAAATAATTTATCCCTTTTGAAATCCCCAAAATATCATAGAAAGCTGCAAGAAAAATCGAGTGTGAAATGTTGCAAGTAGATGACAAATATCATGATGTCTGTAACAAATTTATGGAAAAGGGACAAATTCATGTTGCCTGCCCTTGCCCCTGCCTCTGAAAATGCTTGATTCACTGTGATTTATTTATTCCTAACTCCCTGTCTTTCTCCTGGATGCAACTGTTGCAGACCTGCCTCCGGTAAACTTGCCATGTTCACTAATTGGTTCCAAGAGTTTTTGGTAGATTCATTGGATTTTCTACATAGAAAATCATGCTATCTGCAAGTAAAGATAGTCTTATTTCTTCTTTTCCAACCTGCAAAACTTTTATTTCCTTTCCTGTCTTATTCACTGGCTAGGACTTCCAGTACAATGACGAATAAGAGTTGTGAGAAGACATTCTTACCTTCTTCCCAAACTTAGGGGCAAAATGTCTGGTCTCTTGCCATTAGTGTGATGTTAATTACAGGATTTTTGTAGATAATCTTTATCAAGCTGAGGAAGTTTCTTCTGTTTCTTTCTCTTTTTTTAAGATTTTTAAAATTTATTTGACAGAGAGAGAGAGCACAAGCAGGGAGAGAGGCAGAGAGAGGAGCAGGCTCCCTGCTGAGCAGGGAGCCCAACGCGCCAGTCTCAATCCCAGGACCCTTGGATCATGACCTGAGCTGAAGGCAGATGCCTAATTGACTGAGCCACTCAGGCACCTAGGAAGTTTTTTCTGTTGCTTGTTTTCTGAGAGTTTTTTTTTTTCTTAATTATTATGAACACATGCTGAATTTTGTCAAATGCTATTCCTGAATCAATTGACATAAGCATGTGATTTTTCTTCTTTTGCCTATAGATGCAGTGGATTATATTGATTGATTTTTGAATATTGGACCAGCCTTGCATACCTGGAACAAATCCCACTGGTGTATATAATTTGACTTATTCATTGTTGTATATGATTTATTAGTATTGTGTTGGGAATGTTCATGTCTATATTCATGAGAGATATTGACTATAGTTTTCCTTTCTTTTAATATCTTTATCTGGCTTTAGTATTGGGTAATTCTGATCTCATAGAATGAGTTTTAAATGTCCTCTCTACTTCTATTTCTTGAAGAGATTGTGATGAATTGGTATTATTCTTTCCTTAAATATTTGGTAGGTTTACCAGTGAAACCATCTGGGCATAGTATTTTCTTTTCCGGAAGCTTATTTATTATTGATTCAATATCTTAAAGAGATATTGGGCAATTCAGGTTGTCTCTTTCTGCTTCTGTGAGTTTTGGTAGTTTATATCTTTCAAGGAATTAATCCATCTCATCTCAGTTGATCAAATTTGTGGGCTTAGAGTTGCTTATAGCATTCTTTTATTAGGTTTTTAATATCCAAGGATCGGTACTGGTGTGTTTTTATGTTTTCCAAAATATTTAAAAATTTCTCTTGAGACTTATTTTTGACCCATGTGCTATTTAGAAGTGTGTTGTTTAATTTCTGAATATTTGGAGATTTTTCTCGCTATCTTTCTGATGTTTAGTTTAATTCTGTTGTGATCTAAGAACATGCTTTGTATGATTAGTATTCTTTTCAATTTAAGTAAGGTGCATTTTACAGCCAAGAATATGGTCTGTCTTGGTGAATGCTCTATGTGAGCCTAAGAAGAATGTGTATTCTGCTGTTGGTGAATAAAATACTCTACAAATGTCAATTATATCTAATCGATCGATAGTGCTCTTTTAGATCATATATATCCTAAAATTTAGGTGTAAGTGGTCCCATTTATTGAGCTTCTCTCTTCTTCCTTACACTATGTCATACTGCACCTTCGTACTTTGGTTCACATTTCTAACCACAACTTCCCTTTGTCTTTCCCCCTACTCCAGAGGCCATTTTTTCTCACTTTGATTACATATTGCCTTGTTTTTTCTTTTTCTTGTTTTTGTATGTGCATTATCATCAAGCAAGTAGTAAATCATTAGGACTTGTCTTGAAAGACTTTTTCTTCCTTTAGAACTCCTAGCATTGTGGTGCACGTAGGGGGCAATGTTCACACGGAAGATGGATATAGCTGCTGGTTGATTGGAATGTGCCAAGATCCCCCAAATCAAGAAAAGAACTGACACCTGCCAGCATACTCCAAGAGTGCTGGTTTGAAAGGCTGGTTGGTGTCTATCAATGAATGTCTCTGAGAATTTTTTCACCAGAGAAAGGCTTGAATGGACTTTTCTAGAACACGGTACTTGTATTGGTTTCCCGAGGTTGCTGTGACAAAGAACCATAAACTGGGTGGCTTAAAGCAACAGAAATGTACTCTTTCTCAGTTCTGAGGGCTAAACGTCCAAAATCAAGGCATCAGTAGAACCATGCTCTCTCTGAAGTCTCTAGGGAAGAATAGTTTATTACCTCTTCTTGTCACTTGGGGTTGCAATTTCTGGTGCTCTACAGCTTGCAGAAGCTGACACTGACACCAGTCTCTGCCTTTTTATCACATGGCCTTTTCCTGTGTGTCTCCTTTGTCTCCATGAATGTTATGGTCTTCTTAGAAGAACACCAGGCACTGGGTTTATGGCCACCCGGACACTATTCAATCCAGTACAGTCCTCTACTTGGGTAAAGAAAAATGTCATGCAGACATATTTTATTGTGGTCTCTAATTCCCTCTCAGGGGGTCCCCACATGCATTTCCTGAATCTAGAGGAAATTCACAGTGAGAGGGAGGATGAAACCCACAGCTGACACTCAGTTTCCTCACCCTGATGTTTGACAATTTTTCCTTCCTGTCCTACATTTCCCAACACTTAGTAGAACATAGCATACAACTCTTTCAGGTTCCTGCATATCCCATTTCCTCACAAGAATTTGTCTTTTTTTGGTGGGGGACACATTCCTATTTAATCTGATAACTGAGACCAGGATATGATGAGAAATTCTATTACTCCTTTAAGAGTAATAGAAATAATAAATATTCATTTTAAGAGGCATCTTCTGGAGCTGCATTAACTTTAATCAAAGGCAGGCCTCTGAGCATCGACATGGCAGTGGCTGCTAGGGAAGACACTTCAGAGCAGATGGGCATTTTAGCCTTCCCGATCCTGCCAGGTAAATCGTTTCCTACTTTGTCTGCATTTCCAGTGGCCCTGTTTGCCAATAGCTTGTTTGTGTGTGGGTTTGCATAATACTTATTACAAAGAAAGACTCTCTGGCATCATGAGAATAATATGGGTTGGAGGCTATTCACCATGAATAAATTATATTTCTTTATATTTCATCCTTTGAATTTTTATCTTCAAAAGATTTCATTATATGATTTTTAATGCTAACATGAGATAAAAATACCATTTTGTAGTTGTTTGGATCAATAAGGTTCTTGGAAAAGAACAGTTGTTGAATGTCAAAGGGAAAAGTTTATTTCATTAGCTAGCTCTGGAGCTGTTATTTCACAAGTATTGATATTTAAGTGGGTCCTAAATGGAAAAAGCCATAGCAGGAAGCCATCTGAATACAGATTGAAAACGTCAAAGTATGTAACTATTATTGCTCTGGTTTAAAGAAAAATCAGGTTGGAAAAATGTTTTCCAGCTACTCCTATGGTTAAAATATGTTTTGATTTCAGCCAGTCTTTATTGTGCTAATTGGGAATACATGCACACAAACATTCTTGTCTCTACAACTCTTTGCATTTCCTCATCCTTTAAGGAAAATAAGGTGTTGATTTTATGATATAAAAAGGAGAATCCAAAGAGTTGGATTTGCCAGGTCCTGGCTTATACAGATGAAACTGCCATTGAACAGAAGAAAGAGCTATCTGGCCAAACACTCAAACTCCAGAATCAAAGATTTGTTCATCTGGAGGAATGTCATGCATCCAACCTTCACCACTGATGCCTGGGGAGTTGATGATGTTATATAAACACTCACCAACACAAGGAACAGTGATGTGGGAATTTATGGGTAAAGGCCAAATTAACAGCTTTGTGCTTTCCATTTTAAGGATGAATTCATACACAGCTGATAACATTCAAATCTCAACTCATGTAATGAGAGCAGAGAAAATGAATTGTTTTGCTTTAAGCGGGACACTGTTTCATTTAGTGAATGCAAATCTTTTGGCTCTTTGATACAGCTCAAGATTCTGCTAATGGAAAACAGTCTGTCATGCTTTGGCATTTGCATTGACATGCACAATATCAGAGAATACTAGGAGGATATATTTTATTTTGTTTCAAATAACTTATTTCATGGTCACACTTAAAATAACGTACATACCACAGGAATGTCAAAAGCTTCAGATGGCAATTTCTAGTAGGGAATAGTCATAAATAAAAACAAAACTAGTGGAACAAGATGCAATATTTTTTCCTTTGTTCATTTGAAAATCAAATAATGTAAATTCTTGGATTTGGCTTTTTAAATATTTACATATGTGAATGAAATGCTGGTTTCAAATAAGATACAACCAGATTACCAAGATTATTGATTACTACTATAAAATACTGATAATTTGTGTAAGGTTCTAAAGAAGTACATAAATTCTGGTTTTGGCATTTCGGACATAGTCATTGTAGTATCCCTACATACTTCATGACTAGAACAAGATTCTGATTGGCCAATGTCCATAATAAGAAAGAATAATCAGGTAACAAATACATCTTTCTCTTTTTACATTCCCCCACCAACTCTCCAGAAAAAGAAAAAAAAAAAAAACAAGCTAAGTTTATCTTTGTTTACCTCCAACAACAATTCAAAAAATATTTATTGAGTATGACTGTGGCTTAGATGCTAGGAACATAATGATGAAAAGGGCTGTCACAGATCCTGCTGATAAATATTTCACACTCTAGCCGGAGGAGACAGATGCCCAAACATGCAATTTCAATGCTTTGTATCAAGGGACATGACATGGACAGCTCAGGTGTTGACAGTGTACATAGCAGGAACATCTACACTGGACTTGATGGGGCAGAAGGCTTCCTGGGGGAAGTTGTGTCTCAAATGGACCAAGAAGGATATGCAGGGGTTAAGCCACATAAAGATAGGCTAGGATATAGTAAGGGAGATCTGGGGAAGAAAGGACTAGAGATAAGAAAGAGCATGATAGATTAAAATGATAGGTTAAAAACCTGAAGTAAAATATCACTTTGTGGGGGGATCAGAAGGGATGGAACAGAGATTAGGAAGGGGAGGGCAGGTATTCAAGGACCTTGTGTACCGCTTACACAAGAGACTTAAACTTGAGTGAAGTGGTTAGAAGGTTCTTGCAGTAATCTATTTTAAGCCTGCATCTTGATTATAAGTGAGGGTTAGCATTGAATAAAATAACTAATTGTTTACAGCTTCTTTTCCCAAAGATTTTAGATATTTTAGAATACATAGAGATTTGAATGTAAGGATTCCTGCCGTAGATTTCTCTTGGAATTGAATGTGAAAAAAATTTTACCACCAAATGTTTATACATTTTTTATCAGAAAATCAGAACTGGAAAGCTCAATGATTTTGCGTTTTAGGAAGGTCAAAACACATTTTGTGTTGCGTTCCTTCAGGGTGTCAAGTACATGTTCTTTTTAATCTTCCTTGTCATTTACATTTTCTTGTCGAGAAGTGTTTTGATATTACTAACTGTCCAGAATTTTCTTTAGAAGAAAATGGGTATAAATAGTATATATATCTTAAAATAGAAATATCTTTTGAATTTCCTAGGTTTTTCATTTTTAATCAATAATTTTAGTTCATACTTTCAAAAGGAGAATTCTTTGATCAAGGCAGAAATCCTAGCAAAAGGAAAATCACACTTAAGTCTTTGAAATTAAAATATAACTGGAAGAATAACTGAATCGCTAACTATTCTTCCCTGCTGTGGGAATTACTAGATAGTCAACTGATAGCACAAAAGAATGGGTAAGTGAGTAGGTATATAAATAGATGGATGGATGGATTGACCAGATGGATGGGTGGATGGATGGATAGATAGATAGATAGATAGATAGATAGATAGATAGATAGATGAATGCTTGGACAGATAGACTGATATACAGATAGCTAGCTGAACTATATCTTGAATATCACCATAATGCTTCTTCCTAATATTTGAGCTCCCTGTGTGTGTGCATATATGTGTGTATATATATTTGATATATGTTAAATACATATTATATTTGGTATATGAACCAAATACATCAGGGATTTATACCTTATTTAGTCACACACTATGGATGGATGGATATATGTATATATCCCACCCTGCTGCCCACTAATGCTCCCCATTAGCCATTAACTGGCATGCAACAGGTAAAGCAAACAAGCAAGTCCCATGCCCTAACAACCTCTAGCCACAAATTCAACCAAGATGACAAAATGGGAAAGGGGATCTTACTAAATTAACAAGAAAGAGACAGAAGGTGGGACAAGAATTTGTTACCTGGTCCTGCCTGCCCCCTTTGGACATGATTAGATTTTACTATTTAGCCTCAACATGGGAATAGCAGTTAGGCAAGATATGTAAAATATGAGAAACTGAACAAAATGAATAGGAGACTTAAGAAACTATGAGTTCCCTAGGACATTGTATATATAAGCTTTTAATCGGTTTCTGATGAAATTTGGAAGAAAATAAGAGATTTAATTGTTTAATTAAATTGATGCACAGAAAAAAATGTCAACTTTACTTAGCCACACATTTCATACCTTCAAATATGAAGATATTAATTAATATTAATTAATATTAACTTGAATATATTACATTTAAATATTTTATTATTGTAGACAGTCTTGTAACAACATAATTAATTCCTTCCATTCATCAAAAATCTATAATAAATTATTCTTTCAACTAAAGATTTTGCTCTACCATGATAAAACTATGTTTAAAATTTAAAAACAAATGCTTCTCTCATTCATGTTTACTTTTAAAGGGAACCAAAAAAAGGTCCTTCTGAATAATATATTTCAGAAATGCATAGAAAATTATTCAATGTTAGTGATAATTAAAAAAAAGAATAGAATTCACCTTATGTTGTCTTATTATACACTTTTTCCCCTATATCATACTAAATGCGTCCTCCTAAATTTAATTTCAAGTCTTTGAAAAGATGTAATCTTAAGAAATTAGAAAGGAATTTAAGTTCCAATTCATAAAACATCACCTTCCCACACGGGAAAGGTTGGAAATCAGAGACTAATACCACTCCTTTAATATGCTAAAGAAAGAGCATCTGAACAAAAATAGTGGGCAGGAGACAGTGTGACGATAAGTTGCATCAAACAATATAATTACCTTCAGCCTTCATAGAATGCTTTCCATTTTTCCAATCTTTATAAGACATGAAATGAAAACTCTCAATTGCCCGAGAGGTAGATGATGAACCCATTTTCCAAATGGGAAACTGAGTCATTGAGATGTCTTTACCACAGGCTGCAAAAAATGGTCAGCAGCAGAATCAAGAGAAGATGCCGGAGGAACAGGTTGCCGTCGTATATGTGTGGCTGCCCAAAACGTGACAGTGGCCGACCGGAGTTATGCTGGTCCATCTGCACCCTGTGCTCCATTCCGCTCTATGACAGGTACAGCCGATGGAAGTTTGAAACCCCATCTGAAGTTGACAGCACCTCTACTCGCCATTGTGAAACCCGCGAGCTCAACATGAGGAGTGATTTTTTACAGTGGCCTCCTCAGACTTAGGAAGGTAAGCGAGGTTGAAACTACATAGAATGTATTTCAATAAATGAGATCAAGACATGAAGCACATGAAAGGACAGCTTATGCGATAAGGTAAATTACAGCTTCACTGCAATGTTTCTACTGTTATTCTACGGAGACATTTATGAGTACAATTGAAAATAAATTATCAAACAATTGGATTTGAAATTTAACTCACATCTCTCTGCTGATGTGAGCCTTGATATACATGCTCTTAAATGAGGAGGGAATAAACATAGTGTAATTTTACTGGGCTTTATATTGAGCACATCTTTTTCTAGAATACAAAAATGTATGCTTTTCCACTGCTAAGAATTTACCAAGCCCCTCAAATACACTAAAACACTAAAGAAAGTGTGATTATTTTGCTGAGTTTGGTATTAGCCAAACAAACAACATGGCTAGAATGGGGGCACACTTGAGGAGAGATGCAGGAAGATGGGGGAGATGCAGGAAAATAAACAACCGCAGTGTTGTTCTTTACACTCGTGAGAATGACGACCAAGAGTGCCAACCCCACAGTTACTGTGCGAGGATCCAGTACATTAGGGACACACTAATATAGATGACACACAGTGTTACCCAGTTTATTCTTGTGATTGGCGGCCTGTGGTTACCTGTCACATGGAGGATGACATTGGAAGAGAGAATGCCACTAGAGTTTTGGGCCCGAGCCACATAGAGGCCTGCGTCTGCCTCACATACCTTCGGAATGAACACCGAATGTCTTGTCTCCTTGTGTAAAACCTGTAAGTGCCCATCTGCAGACAATTTCTGGCCCTTCTTGTACCTGAAGCAGAGAGTCAGTTTTTAAAGTCAGAATCACTGTATATTCACATCATTTCCAAGCTCTAAAAGCCATTGCAAACAAGCCCTTTACCATTGCAATACTGTCTCTCTAGTATTAGCAGGAGCTCTGCAGCTACCATAGATCCCAATGGGGCCACTCATCCTTCAAGCAGAGGTTGGAGACTTGTGGCCTGAGAAGTGCTTGATGGGGTCAGACCATACTTTTCAAAAAATTGAATTTTTCAACAAAATTGAACAGTTGGAATATTGCACATGAAAATTCAGATATCCAACTATTCTTTAAAAAAACCAAAAAAACAAAAAAACAGAGTGCTTGGCTGGGTCAGTTGATTGAGCGGCTGACTCTTGATTTCAGCTCAGGTCATGATCTCAGGGTGGTGAGATCGAGCCCCTTGTGAGGCTCCGCACTGGGCCTGGAGGCCGCTCAAGATTCTCTTTCTCCGTCTCCCTCTGTCCCTCCCCGCCCCCCACCTCTCTCTCTCCCTCTCTAAGACAAACAAACAACAACAAAAAATTCCAGACCATCTGGTCACAGAGGGCCACCATTTGCTGATGGCAACAATTACCTAGAGTGTGAAATGGCACCCCTCTATTTGGCTCCTGTCATCTTTCAGCTGCTATGGGATTGCAGCCTGTGACTTCTGGGGATCTGTATGAGTGAGACTCATCATCTCATCATATTCACCCCATAAGATCCATGTGAGAATAAAAATATGCTGTTTTAGAACAAGGTACTTATACAACATTTCCTGGCAAAATGAGTTCATTTCATTTTTATGAATTAATTTCATTAGAATTATAAAAGACATTTACATAATTGGATTATTACTGTTAATGACATGTTTCTAAAAGTTTCCCATGAACACGAGTATTTAGCTGCCTCTTTTTAGAAAGTAAACAATTTATTTTATGTATTCTAGATTCTTGTTTACTTATACCCATGTTCCTTCACCTAAGAAGTAGTGACAAAACTGAATCATTTTCTGTTCCCATTGCCTATGTGATAATTTTGCATTTTTATGAGTGTCCTAGGAATGTGTATTTCCAAGAGGTTGCCAGTTGCTAATTGAGCAAAATTGTTATAAATCCAAAAGCAAGATATTTTTTCACAATATTGTGATAATTCTTCAACAATAAATACTAACCAAGTTATTTGTTTTGTGGCTAAAACCAAGAAACACTGCAGACAACATTTTTCTTTGGGATGAACTGATATTTAATAATGAATTAAATATTTTTTAAATTCATAAATATGAAATTCCTGATCTATAAAAAAACCATGCAATTGTAAAAACAATAAAATAAAACAAAAGCACAAAAACACTTGTGCTACAGTGCAGCCTCTTTCCATCATCTGAGAGACTAGAATTTTCTTTTACATAACCAACTCACACTTTAAGCATCGTCAGTGGGCACACGCAATAGTTGAAACTGTTAATGTAATGTCTACTGAAATACTATGATAAATAAATGCTATTTTACTTATCTTAGTTTATGGATATGAATTCAGTCTCACCTATTTGTAACTTTGTCCTCCGATAAATCTACTTACAGATGAAAAATTTCTAAATGTTTAGAAGTAACCCACGTAGGGAGAAAGTGAGAACTACTTTTAAAACAACAGTGATTCAAAACCTGTGTTCTGCAGTTTACTTTCTATTAAAACAAATACGCTAAAAAATAATGTCTCCAGAGAGAAATCCTATTGTTCACAGCTCAGTTATTACACCACCTTTCAAAAATGGGTTTATTACCTGTCACTGGGAGCAACTGTGAAAGAAATATTTTTTTTCCATCTCTCACACTGAAGAAATTTATGGAAAGAAATCTTAAGTGAAACACACAAATATTACAAAAGTGATGTGTGACTTCTGTCGGGAAGAGGGAAAAGATGAAAAAGGTAAATGAAAGAAAAGGGGGAAAACCCAGATCTTATGTTTTTTTATTGAATATGGGATGTTAAGCTAAGAAAATGTCATGCTTATCTAGAAAAAAGCAATAGGAAAGAATTTCAACCCACAATCTTCAGAAATGTGGAATGTTAAACTAATACCAAAAAAACATACAAAAAAAGAAAAAAACACCCCACAAAAGAGCACAGCTAAGTTGCAGTGCTTTTGGAGTTGGTTAAGTTACTATTTCCTGTGGTTTCTTTTGTTTCTTCCAGGTATTAGCCATGCTGTGCCTACAGGGAGGGTTGGGGGATGGTGAAAGGTTGAATCATGCAGAGTTGCAGTGTTGCAGAGTATTAATCAGCTATCCCTAGCCCTTTAAATTAGCGCACACAGAATGCTTTGCTCAGTCATTCAACGTGTTTATGACTTGTCATTATAAGCTACCCACCATGTCAGTGCAGGCTCTGGAAATCCTGTTACTTCAACTTCCAAAGTCACTGGAGAGCCTTCCATGACAGTTACATTAGACAGGAGCCTGGAGAAATTAGGTGCCTGGCCAGCAAGGCTGACCGCAGTGTTCTTTGCTGTTGTACATTTCATCTCCTCCTGGGGGACCATTTGCCTCTGATAGGCCCGCCTGGGGCCTGATGGAAACCCAAGGCCTGAGCATGCATCCTGGGAAGCATGCAGCCTGTCTCGGGTTTTAGGGACGTTATTATCAACATGCACTTTCTCCCGTGTTTCTAGCAAACTTCCCTGAGCCTGAGGGTGCTGCTGTGAAGCTCTCTCATGCACTTCACTCGGCATGCTCTCTGGATGTTTAGCACTGATTCTGCAGAAGGCAGTACTTTTTTCCAGAAATCCTTGGGAGGTTAATGGGAGCTCAGCTTTGAACTGGGAGTAAGGCCTCTCAAAATGACTTGAGAATGTTTCTCTCTTATTGCAAGCATCAGCAAAAGCAGCAGGTGGTGGAATGCCCGATTCCTGGGCCTCCCCGGGACTGCTGGCCCCAGTCTGCATCCTGTGGCTGCTCATGTGCAGGCTGAGGGAAGGGCTGGCGCGCTCCTCCACTTCCATGTCAGCCAGGGCAAGGGGGGAGCCGGGGCTTCCTGGGAGTGGAGGCAAGGAGATGTCATCGGGTGAGACACATTCACATTCTTCTCCTGAAAGGGTGTCTGCAGGCAGGAGCCGGCCTTGGACAGCACCCTCTCTGTCAGAGGGCAGCTGCTTCAGGTGCCGTAGGTGCTGACCGTCTCCTGTTCCACTGATGGCCAAAACACCTGCTCCCTGAGCCTTCGAAACAGAAAAGCCAAAGCTTCGGGTTAGTCACTGAGTTTTTTCCAGGTCTCAAACTCCATCAGATGGACAATCTGAGAAAACCTACAGCGAGTTAAAGCTTAGGGCTTTACACAAGCGGTACAGAACTTGAAATCATCGGTCTGTTTAATCTGGGCCCAGTCCCATGCCCTGACTAAGGAACTGGTAAACTGACCTCCAGTCTCTGAATGAAATGTGATAAACCTTGTGAAACAGAGGTGAGAAAGTCCTAGTTTTCATCTATAATGAAGTGGTTGAAATGGATCAGTGTCTTCCAAATCATGATCTGAGGAATCTCCTCCCACCAGCAAATTCTGCTCTGTTTTATTTGTCTACACTCAATGGGGACGCATAGTTCCTAAATCTCAGAGCCTCCCTTGTTAAGCAATCCCTTGGACCCTCCTAAGAATAACCCCTCTTTCTTTCTTAGGAAAGCTATTCTTTATTATTATTGTGGTGGTAAAACATGTACAACATGACATTCTAAGCATTTTTGAGTGTATTGTTCAAAGGCACTAAGTACACTCACATTGGTGCAACCATCTGTCATCCTTCTCCAGAACTTTTCCAACTTTCCAGACTGAAACTTTGTACCCATTAAACACTAAATTTCCCATTCCCCCGTCTCGCCAGCCCCTCCTACTTTCTGTCCTTATGAATTTGACAACTCTATGTAGCTCATATGGAGAAAGCCATTTTTAATGACTGGTTTTATTTTCTTAAAGCCCCTTATTTTTATTCTTCTACTGAAAATATCTATTGAGCACCTGTTTCCTACCAGTTACCATGCCAGGCATTGGTGAGATGAAATGAGTAAAAGTAAACCCAGTCTCTGCCCTCGGGGAGATAATAGCCTAGTGGGGGAGGTCGATATTAATGGGACAATCACACGTTATGGTCTTTCACAAGAGAACACAAGATATAAAAGAGGAACACCTGCCACTTATCATTCCATGCCATGTGAAGCACACGCACCGTGAACAGCATTACTTCACCTCCTGCTTATGCTGATCTAGTACTTCTGCCCACTGATCCACGTCCATCTCTGGTTTCAGAAGATGCTCAAATATCCTTTCTGGCATAGACTCAAAAGAGCATTGAAGCTGAAAGGGGTCTCATCTATCTCAACCTGTTGTTTTACATCTACTTTTTTTTTTCTTTTGCCTTTCCTCAGTATTTCGGTGCCTTTTTACTTACTTAGCAATTACCAGGTTTTGTCCCATTGCTGCTGGTTGCACATAAGAAAGTGAGGTCTTGCCTTGACTTTGAGTTCTTCATTTTAGATCATTGTCCTGCCCCTGACATATACTTTCTAAATAATTTTTGAGAAAAAATGTGTTTTCAGGTTGAAGATCAGAAGCAAAAACAAAACAGTGTTCCTTCTACTCCTCGAGAGATATGAACTATACTCAGAGTAAGCATAAGCATAGCTTTAGAGAAAGTGGTTTCCTTTAGCCATTTAGCACAAGTTTACATTCTGGTTCTAAAAG
This sequence comes from Ursus americanus, assembly GCF_024610735.1. Lineage (NCBI taxonomy): Eukaryota > Metazoa > Chordata > Mammalia > Carnivora > Ursidae > Ursus > Ursus americanus. The sequence goes on from NC_142127.1 coordinate 55,723,996, forward strand.
CAAGCCAGAAGTCCTTGTTATTTAAAAAAAAAATTACTACATAAGCACATAGCCAGTAGGAACTGCCCTCCTTCTTTTGGTTTTCCTACTTTGGCTTAGCTCTGCCTTTATTTTCTTTTTCATGGGGACTTTGATCCAACTTCCTGTTCAGTCTAGGAAATCTCTGTGACACTCTGGTAGCCTCTGTCTGAACGCTTTTTCTGAAAAGGTGTTTTCTTTGAAAAGAATTTTATACTTTACTTGTGTTAAGAATCTCTTCCTATATTTAGCAAAGATATGCCTTCACTCAGTATCCAAGAATGCATCTGAATTGGCCCTCCTAGAACGACATAGATGTCTAACTGCTCTCCTCTTTTAGCAGCCTTTTAACTATTTGGAGAATTGGTGCCACAACCTCTCAGTCTGTTTCATTTACTAAAACCTCCAGGTCTTCATCTGCCTTGACTCTAGGACTTTTATCATCCTGGTCACCTTTTGGGAAGTCCCACTCCTACTGGGCTATAAGCTCCTTCACAGCAGGGACATTTGTTGATTTGAGGGTCATCCATGGCCAGGCAACTTCTTAATGACTTCTTTGGGTAACCTATGTCTCTCCAGAGAAGAATAATATTTAAGAATTGTCTGAAAATTTGCAACAAGCTTAGGAGAGAAACTTGAATAAAAATCCAGTCTAGTCTCCTCACTCCTCCCTCCCTTTAGGGGAGGAAATGACTCAACCAGCTGCTGGTTCAGACTGAGCATGCTCAACTCTGACTTTTTGAGGCCTCTCTTGTGGATCTGCCTTCCAGCAAATGTGTGTATTCACACTGGCTTTAAAGTCTGAAAAGCCCTGTACAGAAAGCCTGTGGTTGTCTAGCTGTGCACCCAAGTGTCGGGGTAGGCAGTTTATCCAAATCAGCGATGAGGTTTTAGGAAACACCCTAGAAAAGTCCAAGGGTTGTTCTCTAAGCCAGCTTTTACTAGTGATTGATTCCTGACTCCTGTGCCTCTTGTTCAGATGGTGCCAAACTCAGAAGGAAACCAAGGAATATTATTTTTTTTTTACCCCCTACAATTCCTAAAGGAGAAAAATACTGTCCACAGAAAATAACACTACCAGATAATTTTTACTGACAATAAGAGAGGAGTGTTATCAAATCTTTTTCAAGAATCATTTCAACTTATTAATGCTCCCCCTAAATATGTTTATATCCAGGATTTATTTACTTTCAATGGGAACTAATCAGTGGACCAACATCTCCTTGATCTACACGATATATTTTTGTTAAAGTGATGCTATTAGTTCTTTTTTTGTTTCTATAAGAACCAGATGTGACTATTGATTCATACTGAACTTTTAATCTGCTAAAATTTTCTACCTTCTCTATTAATGCCATTGACAAAATTGTTGAACACTGCAGAGTTTAGGACAAACTCAGATGTCTCCCTAAGGCAAGGCACACTGTCTTCCCGGTTGACACTGTTGAACTACCTAACATTCTTGGAGCATTTATACCCTGACCAAACTCCTTTAGCTCACATCTTTCCACCTACTGTAAGAGAGAGATCATGAATGTGTTTATCAAAGGACTTTTTAAAATCGCAATAAATTTTGCCTATGGCACTAACCTAGAATTATCCATTAAATAATCATCTCACAAAGCAAAATAAGGTGAATTTAATACAATTTTTCCTGAGTCAATCCATGTTGGCTCCTGGCACTCTGCCTTTATTCTCAAAAGCAAATAAGCCTTCAGTTTTTAAGTCATTATAGAATTTTACAAAAATTCCTTTTTAATTAATTAATTTTTAAAGTTCAAATATGATTAACATAGTGTTATATTAGTAATGCATTGTATGGTAAGAGATGGTAGCTACACTTGTGGTGAGCACAGGATAACATATAGACCTGTCGAATCACTATGTTGTACACCTGAACAACAGTACTTCAACTTAAAAAAAAACAATAAATTATAAAGCAAATGATTAAAAGGACCTACAATAAATATTTTTGATGCTGCCAACTGTAATTAAGCATTATTACTATGTGCCATTATTTTTTTCTTTTTACAGTGATGTAATTTATCCAGGCAGGTGGATCCAGACAACTTTCTCTGTGTGGTGAGAGAGTACTGATTAACCTGTGGGTCTTATGTTCTACTCCATCTGAGCAACTGACCCCCCATATTAGTCTGGTTCTAAGTCTGTGGGGGGAGTTAAGTAACTGATTCTTAAATTTTTAAATTGTTTTCTCTATGATATGTTACCTCCAAACTGGACTCTCAGATAATGTATATTGAAGAGAACTTTGAAAACATAAATTTGTTTTATATTATTTGCACTTCTTGGCATGCAACAACAAAATATCACTGTGCGGTGCGGGAATGATGCCTTCACTGACTGTGTGTCCCTGGCTCTGAGTCACACACGAGAGGATTGCTATACCTCCTTGCAAAAATGAACTGATTCTATGTAAGTATGTAGTTTAAATGAGCTCAGTTCAGAAAAGGCTTCCAAATTCCCTGCTTTTGTTGGCAGTATTTTCAACCTATGAGAATTAACTAGTACACCTGCATTTTAAACTGGTAAATCATTTCCCAGCTATCATTTCCTTTGTGGCCCAGGAAAGCCCCTAACTTACAGCTCGTTTATATGCAGCAGTTCCTTGTTCTCCTTTGGTCTTGGGGAAAAAGTCAACATGTCTGAAATTCAGGAGAATGGGGCTGCCTGCCCAGTTCTGACATTTCTTTCTGGGATTTGTGGAGGCCAAAATATTTGCTCTCTTTTAGTCTCAGTTTCCTCAACTGTACAATGAGATTTGATCATATGATTGTTAAATCCCTTCTAGCACTTGAATGCTGTAACTCTAAATGTGGGCATTGCAAGCCTGCATCCTCTACCGAATAGTTCTGTGATTTTGTGGGAGTCTCTTTATATTCTGGGCGTCCATTTAACCTGAGGAGTTTTCAGATATTACTATGGATTTAGCTACAGTGCTCACCTTGGAAGTAAAGTACCATCACTAATCTGTCAGCAGTGCAACGGTCACTGCATTTACTAAATTGCCTAATTCCACCTGCTGCATTTGGGGATTTGAAAAATGAAAAGCACTTTATTAACTCCAAGAAAAAATCCTGTGATGAATATATTCTTTAATAGTCTGGTGGAATTGTCCTTTTTTAAAAAAGTTTTTATTTAAATTCCAGTTAGTTAACATACAGTGTAATATTAGTTTCAGGTATAAAATATAGTGATTCAGCACCTCCTGGTGCTCGTCACAACAAGTGTACTGGTTAATACCCATCACCTAGTTCACCCATCCCTCCCTTAACCATCAGTTTGTTCTCCGTAGTTAAGAGTCTGTTTCTTGGTTTGCCCCCCCTCTCTCTTTCCCCCTTACATCCTTAAATTCCACATATGAGTGAAATCATATGGTATTTGTCTTTCTCTGACTGATTTAGTTCACCTAGCATAATACTGTAGCTCCATCCATGTCCTTGCAAATGACAAGATTTCATTCCTTTCTATGGTTGAATAATATTCCATTATATAATATATATTTGCATATGTATACATATATTAGGTATATATGTATATACATGTATATGCATGTATATATACATGTACATATATGAGTATACATGTATATGTATGTGTATATATGTATACATATTATATATATACAAACCACAACTTCTTTATCCACTCATCAGTCGATGGACACGAGCTATTTCCATAATTTGGCTATTGTAGACAATGCTGCTATAAATATGGGGGTACATGTATCCCTTTGAATTAGTATTTTTGTATTCTTTGGGTAAATACCCGATAGTACAATTACTGGATTGTAGGGTAGTTCTATTTTTAACTTTTTGAGGAATGTCCATACTGTTTTCCAGAGCGGCTGCACTGGTTTGCATTTCCACCAATAGTGCAAGGTGGGGGGTTCCCTTTCTCGGCATGCTTGCCAGCACCTGTTGTTTCCTGTGTTGTTAATTTTGGCCGTTCTGACCCGTGTGAGGTGATATCTCATTCTAGTTTTGCTTTACATCTCCCTGATGACCAGTGATGCTGCACATCTTTTCATGTGTCTGTTGACCATCTGGATGTCTTCTTTGGAGAAATGTCTGTTCATGTCTTCTGCCCATTTCTTAACTGGGTTATTTGTTTTGGGGGTATTGAGTTTGGTAAGTTCTTTATATATTTTGGATACTAACCCTTTGTCAGATATGTCATTTGTGATTATCTTCTCCCATTCTGTAGGGTGCCTTTTAGCTTTGCTGATTGTTTCCTTTGCTGTGCAGAAGCTTTTTATTTTGATGAAGTCCCAGTAGTTTATTTTTGCTTTTTCTCCCTTGCTTCAGGAGACATATCTAGAAAGAAGATGCTATGGCTGACGTCAAAGAAGTAACTGCCTGTGTTCTCCCTTAGAATTTTAATGGTTTCCTATCTCACATTTAGGTCTTTCATCTGTTTTGAATTTATTTTTGTGCATAGTGTAAGAAAGTGGTACAGTTTCATTCTTTTGCAACTTGCTGTCCAGTTTTCCCATCACTGTTTGTTGAAGAGACTATCTTTTTCCATTGGATATTCTTTCCTGCTTTGTTAAAGATTAATTGACCATATAGCTATGGGTTCATTTCTGGGTTTTCTATTCTGTTCTGTTGATCTATCTATTTTTGTGCCAGTATCATATTGTTTAATACTACAGCTTTGTAATGTAACTTGAAGTTTAGGATTGTGAGGCCCCAACTTTGCTTTTCTTTTTCAAGGTTGCTTTGGCTATTTGGGTCTTTTGTGGTTCCATACAAATTTTAGGATTGTTTGTTCCAGTTCTGTGAAAAATGCTATTGGCATTTTGATGGGGATTGCATTAAATCTGTAGATTACTTTGGGTAATATAGGCTTTTTTGTTGTTGTTGTTGTTACATAGGCTCCACACCCAACATGGAGCCCAATGCAGGGCTTGAACTCACAACCCTAGATCAAGACCTGAATAAAATCAAGAGTTGGATGCTTAACTGACTAAGCCACCCAGGTACCCCAGGCAGTAGAGACATTTTAACAATATTTATTCTTCCAATTCATGAGCACAAAATGTCTTCTATTTCTTTGTGTCATCTTCAATTTCTTTCATCAGTATTTTATAGTTTCCAGAGTATAGGTCTTTCACCTCTTTGGTTAGGTTTATTCCTACGTATATTATTGTATTTGGTACAATTGTAAATGGGATTGATTCCTTAATTTCTTTTTCTGCTGCTTCATTATTGGTGTATAGAAATGCAGTAAATTTCTGTGTTTGATTTTGTATTCTGCAACTTTACTGAATTCATTTATGAGTTCTAGCAGTATTTTGGTAGAGTCCTTTGGGTTTGCTATACAATGTATCATGTCATCTGCAAATAGTGAAAGTTTGACTTCTTCCTTGCCAATTTGGATGCCTTTTATTTCTTTTTGTTGTCTGACTGCTGAGGCTACAACTTCCAGTACAATGTTAAATAACAGTGATGAGAGTAGACATCCCTGTCTTGTTCCTGACCATAGAGGGAAAGCTCTCAGTTTTTCCCCATTCAGGACAATGTTAGTTTGGGGTTTTCACATATGGCCTTTATTATAGTGAGGTATTATTCCCTCTGAACCTACTTTTTTGAGGGTTTTATCATGAATGGATGTTGTACTTTGGCAAATGCTTCTTCTGCATCTATTAAAATGATCATTTAGTTCTTATCCTTCTTTTATTAATGTGGTGTAACACATTGATTGATTTGTGAATATTGAACCATCCTTGCAACCCAGGAATAAATCCCACTTGATCACAGTAAATGATTTTTTTGATGTATTGTTGGATTGGGTTTCTTGTATTTTATTGAGATTTTTTTGCATCCATGTTCATCAGGGGTATTGGCCTGTAGTTCTTTTTTTTAGTGGAGTCTTTATCTGGTTTTGGTATCAGGGTCATGCTGGCCTCATAGAATGAACTTAGAAGTTTTCCTTCCTTTTCTATTTTTTTGTAACAGTTTGAGAAGAATAGGTACTAACTCTTCTTCAAATGTTTGGTAGAATTTGCCTGTGAAGCCATCTGGCCCTGGACTTTTGCTTATTGGAAGTTTTTAGATTACTGATTCCATTTCTTTGTTGATTATCAGTCTGTTAAAGTTTTCTATTTCTTCCTGTTTCAGTTTTGGTAGTTTATATGTTTCTAGGAATTTGTCCATCTCTTCCAGGTTGTCCAATTTGTTATCATATAGTTTTTCATAATATTCTCTTATAATTGTATTTCTGTGGTGTTGGTTGTTATTTTTCCTGTCTCATTTGTGATTTTATTTATTTGAGTTCTTTCTCTTTTCTTTTTGATAAGTCTGGCTATCCTTATCAAATTATTTTATTAATTTTTTTCAAAGAACCAGCTCCTGGTTTCATTGATCTCTTCTATTGTTTTGTTTTGTTTTGTTTTGTTTAGTTTCTAGATCATTTATTTCTGCTCTAATCTTCCTTCTACTGGATTTAGGCTTTGTTTGTTTGTTTGTTTGTTTGTTTGTTTGTTTGTTTTTTCCAGCTTCTTTAAGTATAAGGTTAGGTTGTTTATTTGAGATTTTTCCTGCTTTTTGAGGTAGGCCTGTATTGCTAATGTACTACCTCTTAGGACAACTATTGCTGCATCCTAAAGGTTTTGGACTGTTGTTTTTTCCTTTTCATTTGTTTCCATGTATTTTAAAAAATGTCTTCTCCTGGTTGACCCATTCATTGTTTAGTAGGATGTTGTTTAACCTCCATGTATTTGCGGTCTTTCCAAATTTTTTCTTATGTTTGACTTCCAGCTTCAGAGCATTGTGGGCAGAAAAGGTGGTATGTTTTCAATCTTTTTGTATTTCTTGAGGCCTGTTTTATGACCCAGTATGTGATCTGTTCTGGAGAATGCTCCATGTGCACTTGAAAAAAATGTGTATTCTGCTGTTTTAGGATGGAATGTTCTGAATATATCTGCTAAGTCCATCAGGTCCACTGTGTCATTCAAAAGCATTGTTTCCTTGTTATTTTCTGTTTAGATGATCTTTCCACTGATATAAGTGGGATGTTTAAGTCCCCTACTATTCTTGTATTATTATCAATTCCTTTATATTCATTATTAATTGTTTTATATATTTGGGTGCTCCCATGTTGGATGCATAAATACAATTGTTATATCTTCTTGTTGGATTGCCCCCTTTATGATTATATAGTACCCTTCTTTTTCTCCTGCTACAGTCTTTGTTTTAAAGTCTAGCTTGTCTGATAAATATTGCTACTCTGGCTTTCTTTTGACATCCATTTGCATGATAAATGTTTCTCCATCCCCTCATTTTCAATCTGCAGGTATCTTTACGTCTAAAATGAGTCTCTTGAAGGCAGCGTATAATGGGCCTTTTTTAAAAATCTATTCTGACATCCTAACTGTTTTGATTGGAAGGTTTAGCCCATTTATTCAAAGTAATTATTAATATGTATTTATTGCCATTTTATTACTTGTTTTGTCACTGTTTCTGGAGATTTTCTCTGATCCTTTCTTGTCTTTGTCATTTTTGGTCTCTCCTTTGCATCAAAGAGTCCCCTTTAATATTTCTTGCAGGGCTGGTTTAGTGGTCATGAACTCCTTTAGTTTTTTTGTTTGTTTGTCTGGGAAACTCCTTATCTCTCCTTCTATTCTGAATGATAGCTTTGCTGGACAGAATATTCTTGGTTGCATATTTTTCCCATTCAGCATGTTGAATATATCATGCCACTCCCTACTGGCTGGTCATTTTTCTGTTGAGAAATCTCCAGCTAGCCTTACGGGTTTACCCTTATAAATTAAGAACTTCTTTTGTCTTGCTGCTTTAAGATTTTCTTTATTGCTGTATTTTGCAAATTTAATGGTAATATGTCTTAGTGTTGGCCTGCTTTTATTGATTTTGATGGGAGTTCTCTGTGCCTCCTTGATCTGGAGATCTGTCTCTTTCCCCCAAATTAGGGATGTTTTCAGCTTTTCTTTTTTCTTTCTTTCTTTCTTTCTTTCTTTCTTTCTTTCTTTCTTAAGATTCTTTATTTATTTGAGAGAGAGAGAACACAAGTTGGGAGGAGGGACAGAGCGAGAGGGAGAAGCAGTATTTCTGCTGAGCAGGGAGCCCAACATGGGGCTCAATCCCAGAAACCTGGGATCATTACCTGAGCTGAAGGCAGATGCTTAACTGACTGAGCCACTCAGGTGCCCCGCTATTATTTCTGCCAATAAATTTTCTTCCCCCTTTCTCATTCTTCTTCTGGGACTCCTATAAGATGAATATGAATATTATTATGTTCGATGGAGTCACCGAGTTCCCTAAGTCTATTCTTGTGTTGCATAGCTCTCTTTCTCTCTTTTGTTCAGCTTCATTTTTTTGCAGTATTTTGTCTTCTAGGTCACTAATTTATTCCTCTGCTTCTTCCAGCCTGATGTTCATTATATCAAGCCTATTTCCAATCTCATTTATTGCACTCTTCAACTTTAATTGATTCTTTTTTAAGTCTTTTCTCTGTGAAGGGTTTCACTGATGCTTTCTATTCTTTTCTCAACTGCAATAAGTATGCTTATGATTTTTGCTTTAAATTTTCCATCAGGCATGTTACTTATATCTGTTTCACTAGATCTCTGGCCACGGCCTTATCTTACTCTTTCATTTTGGGATAAATTCTTCCATCTTCACATTTTGTCTAAGTCTCTGCCACCTTCTGTGTTAGAAAAGACATTATGTCTCCTGCTCCTGAAAGTAACAGCCTAATGAAGAAGAAGTCATGTAGTGCCCAGTGCCTGGCACTTCAGGGAGTGTCTCTGGTGTGTGCTACATGTGCTCTGATGTTGTGTTTTGGCTGCTCTATCCTTCAGGCTTGTCATCTAGAGAGGCTCTCTTGCTTGTTGTGGGCAGTTTTGGTCCCCTGCCTGCATGTGGTGAGTTTTAACTACATGTGCTCTGGTCTGCTTGTGAAATGAAACCAGACACCACCTCCACCAGAACTGAGGCCCTGCAGAACTGTCTGGTTGGGAGACATGGTGTGGGCAGGAGTTTGTACTGGTGTTCAAGAGAGGGGCTGCTGTGCTAGGACTGAGTCAAGCTTGATTGAGAAGGGCAGTCCTGTGAAAGCACAGGGGTGTGGGACTTGGTATAAGCAAGTTAGGCAGCTAGTGTTGGCACTGCACTGCTTCCCATAGACGGCTCTCTATGCTGAGGAGTGGGGGAGGAAAAAGGTGTCATCCAGCTCCTTTGTTCCTGGAGAGGCATTCCCATAAACACTGCCTCTCAGGGATTCACTCCACTCCAAGAAGAGTGAATAATCTCCCCCACTGTGTGGCCCAGGTGTTTTTCAGATTGCTGTTTCCATGCTGTCTGTCCCCAGGTTGTTTGCCTAATGCTCCTCTCTAGGAGCAGGGCAGTGACCTCTGGGCTCTATTCCAGCCAAGCCTGCTGATCTTTTAAACTCCAGGTTTTGAGCCCTGCTGGTTGCAAGAACTCACAAAATTCAGCCCCTCTTGTTTTCCAAGCTGGTGTCTTTGGGGAAACGTTCTCTTGTGCATTCTCCTGTGTGCTCTTCTCTCAACCTTCTTTCCATCCACAGCACCCTGCCCTCCACAACACCTAAGATCTGTTTCTCCCCTAAACCACATCTTTGTACTTCTTACCTTCTTTGATATGGCCTCTTCTCTCCCTTTAGTTGTAGAGTTTATTCTGTCAGGCTTCAGGTCAATTTTTGGGATATATAGGATGATTTGATAGTTATTTAGTTGTGTTTGTGGGACAAGAGGAGCCTAGCTCTCTCCTACTCTGCTGCCATCTTCTTCTGACCAAACACTTCTGGAATTGTTCTTTCTGAGTCAAATAACTTTCCAAGGAAGATCAACACCATTTGGGTTGGACACAGAATTGGACACAATGATTCCCAGATAAGCTTTTTTTTTTTTTTTTAACTTGGTGATTTTTGATATCTGTCCATATGGTTTTTTGGGAAATCATTATATCTGACCCATTATATAAATGATAGAGACATTTAAACGGCAAATGTGATTGAGCTCTTTAAAGGAAAGATTACTGCCATCGTTTCATTTTGCTATCTGTGCCAACTGCACCAGAATGTATATGTGAGATGGTGTCAGTGAGAGTTCTTGACAGCTATCATTGTGGGCCTTCACTTTTATACTAAATAATAGATGACCTTTTAATTTATATTAAAATAAAATTGATTTCTCAATGAAAATAAACCTTGCTTTTTTATTTAAAGGAATCTGTTCCTTTAATTTTTTTCTAAGAAAAATAAATAAAAGCAAGAAAATCCATATTTACCAGGTATAAATGAGTGTGTTTGCTTTGGTAGCAATGACTTTCATTTCAATTCTTAGTAAATGGGTGTGGTTGACAGTGTAGATAATGTGCAGAATTTAAAAAATAAGTTGAATTTAGTATCTCTTAGAAACCTAGTTAAGAAGGGGCACCTGGGTGGCTCAGTCAGTTAAGTGTCTGCCTTTGGCTAAGGTCATGATCCCAGGGTTCTGGGATCGAGCCCCACATCGGGCTCCCTGCTCAGTGGGGAGACTGCTTCTCCCTCTCCCTCTGCCACTCCCCCCTGCTTGTGCTCTCTCTCTCTCTCTCACTCACTCTATCTAAAATAAATTAATAAAATCTTAAAAAGAAAAGAAAAGAAAAGAAACCTAGTTAAGAAAATGTGATGCATTGAATGTTATTCTTTACTATTTCAACTAGTTAGTCTCAATCAAGGGTGATTTTGCTCCCCAGGGAACATTTGGCAATGTCCATGGACATTATTTGTTTATAACAACTGGATGAGTATGTGGGGGGAGGGGGGGCTGCCACTGGCATCTAGTCGATAGAGGCCAGTGATATTGCTAAATATACTATAATGCACAGGACAGCCTTCCACAACAAATAATTATCTGGGCCAAAATGTCAATAGTACTGAGATTGAGAAACACTGATAGACCAATCACAGTAACCAAAGACCATTTGATATAAGACTAAGATTCAATAAAGTGATCAAAGTTTGGCAGCTGTCCTTTGCTTCAGAGTAGAATCAGGGTTTAAATGCTTCAAGACCATCCCACAAAAAAGCCAGTTTGCATAATTATACTTGCTGCCTGGAGATTGTATAATTCCAAGAGACCTTGACATAGATTTAACCTGTGGAAAAGATTATGGAAGGTTATATAGAAGATCTAAGAATTGTACTGACTTCAAGGAAAGACAATCTTTCTCCATGAGATAACTATAAGTGGGGAGATATTTATTTTAAATTCTCATGTCACAAGAAGTATACTTTATTAATTTGGGAGCAGTTGAAAATAATGTTGACTCTGTTCCTTCAGTTTCTTGGGAGAAAGAGAAACACTAGAAGCAAACTTGGCAAGGCAAAAAGATAGGAGCTAATTATAGTCCAGCATCTATGAATAGAGAGTGAGCAACTTATACTGAAAATCTGTAATGATGTGATTTAAATAATGCTTTTGAAATCATGAAACATTCGCATTTTGTGAATATTTGCAGTTTTTGCTACATGCTTAATTTATCCGTAATACATAGATTTTAAAGTAATTAAAATATTTCTCTACTTTAGTATTTATATTTCAGTTGGATTCTATGTTTTGGTATATGTACCTGGAAATATCATCTTAGAGATAGCTTTAGTGGAATAAGACACAAGCTAATTTCATGTATTAAGGTTTTCCAGTGGGTAGTATAAAACAACAGAACTATAGCTTGGTGGTATGATAGAGAGAAGTCAAATTTGAAATTAGGATTGACTATAACAAGTAAATGGGAAAGGCAGCTACAGGTGGGAGAAATAGAAGTGGTTTGGAGTGACAGTATGGTGACTGAATGGCTGTCCCAATACCACTGCACAATGCTGTGGTCCCACTATTAAATAGGAGGTGCTCGGAGGGAAATAGCATAGGTGGAAGAAGAAGGACTAAGTAAAAGATAGAAAGGAAGTACAGGATAAGGATACTCACATTGCATGTACATTGAAAGATTTGATTCAGATATATAAGAAGGCTTTAATTCACTTTTTTTTTCAATGAACAAGGACTCTAACCTCAAAACAAAATGAATAACTGAGATCACATAGTTGTCTTTACCTTATCCCTTTCTCCATTGAATAGTGTCTGCTTGTTTCTTGCTGGTTCTTTTAGCAGGTCGATAAAGTCATCATGGAAGTCTTCCAAATTCACATTTGTCTTCAAAATGTCTCCCTGCTGTACAAAGCAAAGGTTAGTGAGAGCCTGGGCCAGGAAAGTTGGAGGTACAGCGCTACACAATAACCACTTGGAAGAAAGCATAGGCTACTTGGAACCTTTCAGCAAATGTATTCCGTAAGAGACTGACTACTCCCATGATGTGATTTATAAAATTATCTTGTCAAGCTCACAGTTCCCCATCTACCTCACTCCTTTCATAAAATTCATTGCCAGTAAAAACTAGTTGTTCAAAAGCCCTGCCAGAACAAAGTCATTATTGCAGTAGGATATACTTGCAGGAGCGTTCTCTAGAGAAAGGAATCATTGTGCATGGCAGTCTAAGTCATTAGGAGAGTCTGGGGGAGCAGTGCTGAGGAAGAAATGTCTGAAGATTTTGGTGAAGAAAAGAGGAAATCCAGAGAATTTACATAAGCAAATGTTTGGGAGACTCATGAAGAGAGGAAGAAAATAACTGGGTATGGTAAAGAAAAAAAAAAAGAGAACAAAGCGTTCTTCCTGTGGGTGACGACATTTTGCTCCTGTAGTTCATGGAGCTGCTTTAGTCATGGAAGTACAGGGGTTTGCTGCTGGGGAGCCCCTGTGAGGGCTCAGAAGACCTTGTAAAGGTGAAAGGAGCCTCAGGTACACCAAGTTTAGGATGATGGATTATATCATACCAGAACATTCTCTATTCCACCTGGAACAGGGCCGTTAGATAGGCCTTAAAGAAACAGCACACTCCTCAAAGTGCATGCACTGCTCTATGGACTCAGAGAATTAACAGGGAGAGATTCAGGTTTTAGTCTACTCTAAAACATAAGCTGGTTGGTGTTAGTGGATAAGTTACTCTGCTTAAGTACACACTTGTTATCTAATTTCAAAATGGCTGCTGTTGTGGAAAGAATGCTAGATTTTGAACTGTATTTAATTCTAGATTACACCACTACTGATGGTGAGGCCCCAGGCAAAGCAATTTTTACGTTCTTCGAACTGTACCTCTAAAACAAGGAAAACGGGGCACCTAGGTGGCTCAGTTGGTTAAGCATCCAACTCTTGGTTTCAGCTCAGGTCATGATCTCAGGGTTGTAAGATCAAGCCCTGCATTGGGCTCCACACTCAACACTGAATCTGCTGGTGCTTCTCTCCCTCTGCCCCTCCCCCCTCTCATGTGCTCTCTCTCTCTTCCCTCCCCCCCAGAATAAATAAATAAAATCTTCAAAATAAATAAAATAAGGAAAACAACATTTGCCTTACCACCATCATGAGGTTATTTGGAAATCACTGAAGTAATACATATGAAAAGCCTTTGTAAATCTCAAATTGTTACACAAAGAGAAAGGATTATTATCACTATTTCAGCCTTGATAGGGTTCCTCGGCCTATTTTTAATAACCCCTACAAAAGAGCCATAGCATCAACCTTAAAAACATAAAAACTAGACATTTATGCTCTCATGCAAATATCTGTACAGTATTAGTAAGCATTCTTTGACAAGCTTTTGTTCAGGCTCTAACTTGTAAGAGCCTTGCTGTTGCCCATAACCCCTGCCAGAGAGGCCCTTCCTCATTTTTATATCCACCCAAATCTAACCTTTTTGAGCTACTGAATGATTCTTCTTCTCTGTAACAATCCTTTGAGTTTTTAACTACAAATGCCAAAACTCTTTCTGGAGAATTTGCTTTAGGCAAAGCACAGTGTTAAATGTTGTGTGGGACCCTGATCTGAACAGAGCCATAGGGTTTCCTCAGGTGCAATCAAGTAGGTGGGTTGGGGTAGTGATGGTAGTTACATGTGATGATTATAGTAGGAAAGAACACAAGTGTTCTGGGGGATCAGAGAGGCAGGGACACAGCCTGAAAAGGAGTTGCAAAGGAGGCAACATTTGGGTTTGACTTGGAGAGATGGTAAAATCGAGATAAACAGAGAGAGAAGGTCATGTACATGAAGTCTTAGAAGCAGAAAACTCAGGAATGTGGTGAGACAGGGACCTACAATGAATATAGAAACACACTAATTTGGAAAGACACTCCGCCTCTGAACATTGGAGGCCTTGAGTTTCAACTTTATTTGGTAAGCAACGAAGAGTTTGCAGTGAAGTACTTTGAGTGTAAAAACGATAATAGCATTTAGGAAGGGTTTAGGAAGGGTAATCTAGCTAGAGTGTATAACTAGGAGGCTTCTGACTAGAGCAAAAGAGAATCCAAGTGATGGGTTGAAAATGAGAAAAAGATGGGGCGCCTGGGTGGCTCAGTCATTAGGCATCTGCCTTCAGCTTGGGGTGTGATCCGGGGTCCTGGGATTGAGCCCCGCATCGGGCTCCCTGCTCCACTGGGAGCCTGCTTCTTCCTCTCCCACTCCCCCTGCTTGTGTTCCTCTCTCTCTGGCTGTCTCTCGCTCTCTGTCAAATAAATAAATAAAATCTTAAAAAAAAAAAAAAAAGGAAAAGAAAAGAAAATGAGAAAAAGAGGGTGCAATCCTGACTAAGGGGTGTGAAATGAATAGGGAATGAGGAAGTGGGCAGAGGGAGTGGCAAGAGCTTTCAGAAAAATGGCCATGAAGGTGAAAAGCAGACAGGGATAAGACAGTAAACTTTGGGGGCGCCTGGGTGGCTCAGCTGTTAAGCGTCTGCCTTCAGCTCAGGCCATGATCCCAGCGTTCTGGGATCGAGACCCGCTTTGAGCTCCCTGCTCGGTGGGAAGCCTGCTTCTCCCTCTCCCCCTCCCTTTGCTTGTGTTCCCTCTTTTGCTGTCTTTCTCTGTCAAATAAATAAAATCTTAAAAAAAAAAAGAGTAAATTTTGTTAATTGGATCTCACTTGAAGATGTACAACAGAAATGGGAGGGCTGTGTAGATAATAAAGAGCAAAGAGTCAGAGGAAACAGTGATTTGGAAGTCAGGAGAAGAAACAGATCCTTAGAGGGTTGGGTGGAGGTGGAGAAGAAATGATTGTTGTTAAAAAAGATAATATGCATATGGCACATTCATACATTACTGGTGGCTTTAAAATTATAAAATGTTTATGGAATGTAATTTAACATATGTATATTAGAAACATTAACAACGTCATGTTCATTTACCTAAATCTCTGGAGAGTTTATGGGTAGGGTACAATACAAGAGAAAAAAAAATCTTTATGTGCGAAGATGTTCATTGCAGTGTTATATAAAATGGTAAAAAAGTTGAAAATCTAGTTTCTTAAGGAGTAAAGATAATTCGGTCACCCCTCACTATTTTGAACAGACTGAGTACTCAAATTTATGACATGGAAATTCATACAGAAAAAAATGGTTGCTAGAAATATAATTCTTCCGTGAACTATAAGAGCATCCTTATGTCTCGATACCGACAATGATCACAATAATTATGAGTGTCTTCACATTTCAAATCTTTGGGTTATTCTGTGATTAGGTTCGCCTATTCACTCCATTGTACAGACCAAGAAACTGAGATGCAAAGAGATGAAGTAATTTACCCCAAATCACAAATCCAATAATTTGGAGAATTGGTATTCCTCGGCAGCTGTGTTTTATTCTAAAGCCTATGCTCTTAATTACCTCACTATTCTCTCCATCCTAAGTAACCAGTTCTTTCAGCCAGTTGTTAGAACAGTACTAATGAAGCTAGTTTTCACAAAATACAGACAAAACAATATACGCATTTTTCTCCTTAACTGGATTTGCCTAGGCATTAGATATCAACATATTTTCTTTCTATTCGATAGTCCATCAACTTTTATTTCATGAAGGATGCTAATGATTAGTTTAATACTTCCACGAAGCTAAATGTTCAATAAATATAATACCTGAAGATTTAGTTTTATTTTCTCTGGGGCCACAATTTGGAAGGGAAAAAACCTTCCATTTATTATTTGGGAATGAGAACATAAAGCTACTTAATACAGACTTTACTTTGATTTTAATGGCACACATTTATCCTTTAGGATGTGATCCATGAAAATGTAAATGAGACACCTTAATTGTGTTTAGCCCTCCTTCCCAGCAATATTTTTCTCTGCAGTGATGGAAAAGAAACAGAATTAATTATCAGAAACACCCAGATAATTATGTTAGAAAGCTGTGAAACAAATGTGCACATTATGTCCCTTGAGAATTTCTATTAGAACATCTTTGCACTAGAAGACACTTATCAACACATTTTTATTTATATCACTTGAAAATACATATTCTGGGAAGAAGAAATTACCTTCAGCTTTTCTTCAAGCTCTGTGAGAGAGACACATAATTCAGTGATAGATTCAAGAACCTCTTTGTGTTTTGCCACTATTTTCTCAGCGTATTTCTGCCCATCTTCAAAACCTGGGGAGGAGAAGGGACAAAATACTATTTCTGAGGTCAAATCCTTATCAGAAAAAAAAAAAAAATCCCAGGCATTAATTCACCTCCCCAGTGTCTGGTGTAAAGGCTGGTAGACAGTAGGTGCTACCACGGAGCGAGTGCTTATTATTTGACTATGACTAAGCACTTTATATGCCTTAATGTAATTCTCCTTGGATTCTCTAGGCTCTAGTGCATTTTACAAATGAGGAAACTGAGGCTCAGAGAGCCTCTTTAGGTTACCCAGACAGTGACTGCAGGAGCAAGGATTTGAAACCGGGAATACAGACTCCACAGTTGAGACTAAGCTATATTTCACGTTGTCACGGGCTGAATTATGTCTCCTCCAGAATTCGTATGTTGAAGCCTCAATCCCCAGTATCTCAGAATGTTATCACTTTGGAGATAAGATCTCTAAAGAGGTGATTAAGTTAAAATGAGGCCCTGAGGATGAGGCCCTAATTCAGTAGGACTGGATCCCACTGGTATAAGATAAGGGAGAGACACCAGGGTGAGCATGTGCGCTGAGGGATGCCCATGTGAAAACACAGCAAAAAGACAGCCAGCTGCCAGCCAGGGAGAGAAGCCTCTGGCGACACCAACCCTGTCAGCACCGCGATCTTGTGATCTTGGACTTCCAGCCTCCAGCACTGTGAGGAAATGAATTTCTCCTGTTTCAGCTGTCCAGTCTGTGGTAGTTTGTGATGTTAACCCCAGCAAACCAATACACACTTTGCATACTTTTCCTACTGTGTTTACTGTAACATGGCTTCTAGGTCTAGGCTGGGGATTCCTGAATGAAGGAAATAAGTTTTATTTGTCTTTATTTCAGCCACACCTCCTCACACATAATTGGTACTCAAAAATTTTTTTTGAGATAAATTTATTTCCATTACAGTTCTGGGTCCAGTGGTGCTTGGGAGGCCTGTAAGAGTTAATACAATATTCCTAAAGCTTCTTACTTATTGCAAATTCTAAAAATTGCATAGCTTCCATACTGAGCAGATGAAGATTCATGCCATTTATTTGTCCAAGGTTTTCACTCAGTGATTCATTTATTCACAGCATATTTGTTAAGCACTTAGTATGTATCATGAAGCAGTAAACTAGCAGATAAAATCCCTTCTCTCATGGAGCTTACACTCTGGTGTAAAAGCCAGACAACAGACAAAAAACTATACAACCTGTCGGTTGGTGACAAGGGCCAGGAACACAAAGTGGGGTGCAGGCTATGCATGAAGGGATGGGAATTTAACTAGTGTCCATCTTTGTGAGTACTTACTGTGTCCTGAAATGGAATAGGCACTCAAATACAGTGACAAAACATGCTTCCCTTGCCCTCAAGGAGCTTATGGTCAGTAGAGAAGACAGATGAACAAGTAATTTCACTGTAGCGTGGAAAGTACAAAAATAGAGGGAACCATACACAATGCTGTGGAAGCAGAGGATGCTCACAATTTTTAGTACACTTCTCCAGTAACTGCAGTAAAAGTGAGACATCACAACTGTTTTCATTAATTTTTCAATCTATGTTATTATTTTTATGTTTCTATCTTTTTCCCTTAGAAAAGCATCAATAATTTATTCTCAATAATTTAATATTAGGTAGTACAGTATATATGGTTCTACACATTTTTGTGGCTACCCATGGATAGAGATTTAAGTCACATGAGAAGATATCCCCCTGGCAGCAATGTGGGCAGCCAGCTGAAGCATTTTGTGACACCCGTTGCTGTCTTCTTTCTGAGCTAGATTTTCCTGGCCACTGGGAACTACCCTTGGTCTACAGGAATAGTATCAGGGGATTCATGAAACTTATCCCTCAGCACCCCCAAGGGCTGTCATCACCCAGAGGGTTTCTTAAATGAGGGCCTCCTTTAGAAAGATTCCTGAGACTGACAACCGTATTATCTTTCCTGGTCATGGAGAAGAGAAAAGCAGAAGCAGTGACATGATAATTTGAGTTCTCTTGTTTATTCCACAAGGGAGAGGAAGGCAAGGGAACAGTTTCTTAAATCCACAAACCACACCCCTCATAGAAATATGAGGCCTGTAGACGTCGATTTTAGCTTAACACCCACTTAAAGTATTATGGGAATTTTGCATGGTTTTCAAGAAACACCCTTGTGGAAATGAGGTTTTGTTTTTTGTTTTTTGTTTTGTTTACATAAACTGTTCTGGTTTTATTACCCTGGGGATGATCAACAGGAAGAGCCGAGAAAAGAGAACAAAGGAGGGTTTACAAAAGATAGTTAAAATCCAAAGGCTTCCATTCCTGCGGGCAGAAGTTCCTTCCTCTATTCCCTACTGTTTACTTTGTAGATACAGAGTCTCTTGCCTGAATAATTGCTGTAGTGAGGACCCTGAGGGCTTGCCATGCTCTGCTTTCTGCTGGGTTAGGTTCACCATAGATTTGTTCAACGGCAAATTGCTGGATATTTTAAAAGAGACCTCACCATATAAGCGCTGAGCCAGGTCATTGATCTCCTGAATCCTTTCTTCTTGCTGAGGCACTGAGGGCATGATATACTTATTGAACTGCTGGTGGAGAATTTCCACAGCTTCCTTTGTCGTGCACTCTGTGGAATATTTTCCAACTCTTACAACTGTGGCACTTGCATCTTCATACCAAAAGTGACACTAAATTAAAATGGGATAAAACATAAAGAGACACCATCCTTCTAAATTTCTTCATTTTGACCACTGGAGTATCAAATTTCAATTTCCTCAAACTTTATAATCACATTAGTTTGAACTTTCTAAGTCATAATAAGGAAAATGTCAAAATATGATCATAGGCTTGTGCACTAGGGTATTAGAGTTAGATAGGAAAATAAAAGTATGGAAATTCATTTGACTTTCCTGCTTTCTTAGATTTGCCTGAAATATACTTCTTAAGAACATTGCAGACTTACAAGAACAGGAAATATAAAAAGCATATGGCACTAAAAAGAATTCAAATATCAGCTAAAAGAAAAAGAAAAAAGCCCAAATATACAAAATCTTGCCTAAATAATTGAAATAATTAACACTACATGGATAAAGTACTTCCTGATTAACACTCTAATAAATAAATTCTCTTTTAAGAATGAGATTTAGTTTACGGGTTGAGGAAGTATCATCTAAAGAACAGCAGTTGACTTTTTTTTTTTTTAATAGAAGGTACTCAAGTCATGTTTTCAAAGCACAGTGGAGAATTGAGACAGTTTCTCACCAAAAATACTAAATAACTGTGATGGAAGGAATGTGTCTGACCAAGGCCAGAGCAATTATGATGAGTGAGAAATAGAAACACATGACTCTGTTAGATGCTGGCTTTAAGCGCAGCCACGGGGCCACAGCGAACCTATCGCTCAAACAGAGAAGAATGATCATCCGCATCTTCCTTACTGCGGTGTTAAATCCAGAAGCTGCTGCATCCGTGGTAAAAAGAGACATTCTGTGTCACAGAACAATGCGCCACAAAGAACTTCAGGTGTGGAATTTCTTCAATATGAAGTGTGCAACTAGTAACTTTAACTTGTCAAATTTCATATAGTTTATGCATACTCTACCATTTATCCTCTTGACAAAAACAAAAATAACCCCAATAACAATTTTTGTACCTGAAATATCCCAGTATCACATTTCTTTCTAAACATTTTCAAATTCTGTGAAATAAATATGTAATTTTGAATATTTTAAACAGATATCCAGCAATGAGCGTAATTCCATGATGGTTAAACATCTTGAGTTGATGGAGTTAAGGAGAAATGAGAAACTCTCACATGTTGCTGGTAAGAGTAAATTAGTAAAATCTTTCCGAAGAACAACTGGACGATGCAATCGACCTTGTAACACTCATCCCCTTTGGTCCAGCAATTCTACTTTAAGAAATTATCCTAAGGCAATAATCATGAAAAGGAGGATGATGCATAGATTTAATGACAAAATTAACTGCAGTAGCATTGTATTAAAGTGGCGGAGCAATGTTTCAAAACATTATGTATGGACAGCATTACAACAAGAAGAGGATACCTCTTCTATCATCTCCTGGAGATGTTCGGTCAGGTCCAAATTCATCTTGTAATCCGTCACAACTTTGTCAAACTCATCCACATGTTTTTGTAAATCCTTCATGGTTTCCAAAAGACCATTAACTTTGTTATTTGGATAATTTAAGTAAGAATCGGAAGTTTTATTCTCAACTTTTTCCATTTTCTTTTTCAAAGCCTGTACAAAAAAGAAACAGTTTTAAAAATAAGATTCAATTTTTATTTCTGAAGCTAGCTAGTGATTACATATTGAGAGAAAAACTTGGGGAAATTTTTGCAGTTTCTCCATGTTAATATATTAAAATCATAATGATCACAAGTGTATTTTGGAAAGAATGGGTTTTCTTCCACATAGTTTATTGATCCATCATTAAAATCATATAGAAAATTCCCTATAGGGGCACCTGGGTGGCTCAGCCATTAACTGTCTGCCTTCGGCTCAGGGTGTGATCCCAGGTCCTGGGATTGAGCCCCTCATCGGGCTCCCTGCCCCGCTGGGAGCCTGCTTCTTCCTCTCCCACTCCCCCTGCTTGTGTTCCCTCTCTTGCTGACTCTCTCTCTCTCTCTGTCAAATAAATAAATAAAATCTTTAAAAAAAAGAAGAAGAAGAAGAAAAGAAAATTCACTATATACCAGGTCCTATTCCAGATTTTGAGAATGATATTATGATTTCAAAAAAGACAATGATCATAAAATAAAATATTTTCTTGTCTTCAGGAAGCTCACTGTCTCCTGGGAAAGATATTCAAATAATCTAACTGGTTCATGTGGTAATTGAGATAGTGTAAGGGGTTCTGAGAGCAGTGGAGGAAGTTCCTGACATAGGCATGTGCAAGGAAAGGAAAAGGGGTGTATAAAAGGTGTGTACATGCATGTGCGTGTGTGTGTGTGTGTGTGTTGTGGGGAAGAATGGAAGCAAGAGGCTGGGTAGGTTTGGTAGAATCCATTCTAGAGCTGCCTCAAGAGATAAACTAACTTATACATTTTACATGAGGAACTTAACAGTTACAAAGGCGGAAAACTACCTTCTGAATCCCAATACTGCAAAAAAGCCCAAGGGTTAGACATCTAGAATTGAAATGCAAGCTGATTTTGTAATAATTGTAGTGGTGCATGCACGCGCATACACACAGACACACACAGATACACCACCTGCACTTTCTCTTTACCTGTATTTTTTCGGCATGTACATCAACTTGTTGAATTTGATATTTAAGGGCCTTCAGATTCCGAGCTTTTTCATTTTTCTTCGTGTAATTAAACTTCAAATTATTGAATTTCTTTTTGATATCTTTGAATGACTCTTTGAGCTGCAGTTCAATAAAAAGAAAGAGGTTATTTCCTTAAAAGGAAGACACTAATATTGACTTGTAATAAATGAAAAAATCTTAACACTTCAAAATATTTATAATCAAAATGTATTCAGTGATTTTTCAATAGGAAACAAGTTTGCTAAGCAAACACATAATAGGAATTTAAACGTATCCCAAAAATATAAATCGTTCTTTATACTTTTTGACATGTAATTTTTTTTAGAGAGGGTGGGGGAGGAGAAGAGGGAGAGGGAGAGGGAGAGAGAGAATCCTAAGCAGACTCCATGCCCAGTGCACAGCCCCATGCAGGGCTTGATCTCAGGACCCTGAGATCATGACCTGTGCCAAAATCAGAGTCAGATGCTTAAGCGACTGAGCTACCCAGGTGCCCCTTGATTTGTAATTTATGATTAGATTTGTAAGTATAGACCATCCTTTGACTTCCAAACAAGACAGTTTTTAACATGTCATAGATTATCAACAACTCTAATTTTCTTATTTGTAGTTATCTGACATTACGTTTCCCATTCATTCTGTTCTCTGTGTGCTAGCATTTGCCCCAGATCCTTCTGCCTCCCGAGGCTCTCTTACAGTATTAGGCATGAATCTATTAGGCTCCAATGAGCTGTACCTGTTGCAGAGATCAATGAAGGGTTGACATTCAGACCACCGAGGACATTAGTGGGATAGAAGAGGAGACAGACCTACTATGAGATTTAGTAGGAAAAATACTTTACTTGCCCAAATCCAGCTAAAAAATTATTTTTTATGAGCAGTTTCCAGAAGAGATTTCCTTCTTAGATACAGGCCACTAACTTCAGATGTCCTTCCAAACCAGAAAGTAAAGTGACAGTGTCACCACTGATGGCAGTGCTAACTTGTGTATAAACAGAGCATATGGCAATGAACCGAAAGTAGGGCGTGCATTATGACAGCCTTAAGAACACACAGTTCAACTTTACCAGTGAACCAAAGCTCTAAGCAGTCCAGTTCCATTAAACACACCACTTTCTGTGCCCTTTTCCATATTCAAGAAAGATAAACATATTGACAGGCAACTCTCTATATTATCAGCAAAGAGAAGTACAGAGAAAACAAACCTTCTCAGACTATGTGGAAGCATTTAACAGCAAAAAATGAACAATGTCATGGTTGATAAATTTGAGCTATGATAAGAAAAGTCAGAAACACACTAAAATTCTTTTCAATGACAGCAAATAAATTATTTGGAAGGAAATAAAGGCCGTATACATGCTAGATTTTAGACTTGTAATACATAAAAAACGTATCTGCCCTAAAAAAATTTGCTTCTTCAAAATGCTGATTTCAAATTCTGCATATTGTAATAACAGAACCTTGACCGTATCTTTAACATTTTTTGGAGACAATTATCTATAAAGGCCCTAGCAGACTTGCATACATGGAAAGTATTATGTTGATGCAATTTTTGCCTCTGACACACCTATACTTAATCAGTGTTGTTTATTGTATATGGTAAATGAAATTGTTGAATACTAGTTTTAAGCTACCAATTAAGCCAACCACAGAGACCATATTAAACATTTAAATTGATAAATCAGTAACATTCTAGAGAGGTGGAAAGAACTATAGTTTCAACATTTGAAAACCTTTTCTCCATTAGAACTCACACAAATATTTGAGATCATATTCATTTGGTATACTTATGAAATAACCAACTAATATTTAAATTCTTTGACATTCAGTGTTTTACTATGCACATGTTTGATTTTAGTAGGAAAAGACAAATGGGATTGAGATATAAAGGGACTACATCCTGAGTTACTCACATAAAACTGTGGCAGGAACTCTTCCCCCAGTGTCATCATCTGCAACTATAGGTGCAATTTACTACCACATCTGAGGGAGGCCCCAGTAGAGGGTTGTTGTTAATGGGTACAGAATTTCTGTTTGGGATGATGAAAAAGTTCTGGAAACGGATAATGGTAATGGTAGTAGACAATGTGAATGTACTTAATGTCGTTTACCTGTACCCTTAAAATGGTTAAGGTGGTAAATTTTATGTTATGTGCATTTTACCACCATTAAAAATATAATTTTTATTTTTAATAAAAATAAACAGAATAAAAGAAAAGGGAAAATATATGTCCTGTCATTAATATGTATCCATTGGAAAATACAATTTTATATTCTTTTTTCTCTTACTGGAACAGGATATACATTACAAACTTCAGTCTAGAGAAAGGAAGAGGGGCTCTGTCATCGATCTGACAATCACTGGGTTACATCTGCTTGTTGCAACGGGAAAGATCAACTTCTATTTGAAAACTATGTGATGAACGGAGAAAGGCTGAGCCCGAACACTGTAATTCTAAACCATGAAATTTTAAATCTACTTTGGATCAAAAAATTTAAGACCGTTAAATGAGCACAATTTTATTTCTGTGGCTTCAGAATGTATGCACTTCCACTGAAGATGATTTATAAGAGCAAAGAGTGTTCGTGGTGCTGTGGGTATATGAAATGGAATCAGCTTCTTTCTGACACATGAGCACCTTTCACAAAGCTGCTGGCACTTTTCTCTCTCGGTCCCACTGGGAATGCATTTTAAATCTTGTGCCTTCCCCAGCTTGAATTGAGGACTATTGCAGATACAAGTGGAAGGCAGCATGAATGAACTACCTTTAGCAACTAGACTTTCAGGAAAACCCGACCATGCCTGCACTGTTTACCTGCACATTCCAACATGAAAACTTCACTTCCCATCTAGTCCCCATACAACTTGTCATCATAGTTTTAAAGGAACTGAGTGCCATGGTTGCTTGGCTATGGGATCATTGTTCCTGCAGCTGTTTCTAACTTTAGTTAGCTTGTCAACAACAGGGAATGGTGGAGATGGCAAGACAAGTGCTCAACCAGAGCACGTGAACAGAAAAAACCCCCACAGCGGGGGCAGGATAGTTCACCCTACTCAAAAAATTTAAATGTTGTTATAATCCATATTACCAAAATTTCTAAAAGTCTTTAAAAAACCAGGAGGATTTTTTTTTTTTCTAATGAATAATGTGATTTCCCGGTCTTTCCACTTGTTCGGCTCCTCCAGATTTGTTATGGAGTCAGCAGACTAAGTTAATAGAGCTGTACTTAGGAATAAAATGAAGACTTTAAAATGGTAGTTCTTCTGAAACTAGCAGAACGCACATCTTCACCATATTTCCCAGGGAGCAGTAAGCTTCTCTCAGGGTTAGGAATGCACAAAGCTTCTCTGAGAAGAAGCAGAAGCAAGAAGAGGCTGAGGACTACAAGGCAGGGTTGCTATTCTTAGTCTTGACTAAGTCGGTTGAGGCTGCTTTGGCATAAGAATGTTACACACTGTGAGTCTGGTGCTGGCAAGGCCAACTGATGTGAGGGACATGGGACATTTTAAAACTAAGGAAACACACTGAAAACAAAAGCCTTTCCGGGCCCCAGGGTGGATCACTCAGTTAAGTGTCTGACTCTTGATCTCAGCTTGGTCTTGATCTCAGGGTCCTGAGTTCAAGCCCCACATTGGGCTCCATACCCGGCGTGGAGCCTACTAGAAAATGAATAAATAAATGACAGATAAAGTGTTCATTGGAACTATGGCACAGGTTTGGCCAGATGCAAAAATACAAAACAAATAGTCCATTTCTCTTCGTGTCTACTTCACGAGCTTCATTTCTTGCTCATCCTTTTGCTCACTCCAGAAATAAGTTTTCTGATGCTCATTTTCCGTAACAGAATGCTTCACAGTTATCACCTCCCAGGGATGCTTGCATTTGAAATGAAAGGATCCAAAGATTCACAATTCAACCTGAATTATTTGCTACGATTATTATGGCTAGAATATTAAGCCTAAATCCTGGAGAGACTCCGGGACAAGGCTCCCTTGGCCTCCTTTCACTTGGCAACTGTGCGGCTGTCCTCCTGTGCTCAAGGCCAGCGCTGTGACAGCAGAAGTGGGACAGCCTGCAGAGAGAAGACGGTGGCTCCGTTTGACAATGTGTCTCAGCAATGGCTCTTGTCTCCACCCTGCAAGTTCTGTGTGTTCATATTATGTTTGCTTTATTTTCTGGACATGATAACTATGATTTTAAACTTCAGCTCTCTATCTTCTTCAGGAAAAGAGTCACTCTGCAGATATGAAACACCAAAATTGTAACACATTTTACCTGCCTATGGGATGGACATTTTCAGAACAAATACATCTTTTCTATTCTCTTATGTATACCCTCTGAATGGACCCATGGTGTGGCCTGGTCGTGACTGGCTGTGACTTGAAGTCCCATGGGCTTTAATTCACTCTGGGCTCCACGTTCCTTGAGGGCTTTTACATGTTTATGGTCCAGTATGCAGTAGCCACATTGGCAGTATGTGTTGAATGATGATAGTTTAGTCTTTTTTCTTAAAATGACGAGTTAGGGTTATTGATCTGGAAAATAATAATCCCCCGTACCATAGCACAGTGCAGCCTACCATGTGCACTCTTTATCTGCCTCTTATCCTGCCAGCGGGGCACTCCCCACGATCATTGTGTCAACAGCAAAGTGCTATACGTCAGGAAGTTCGATTTCATTAGTCAGATATGTATCTATTTCCCTTTTCTAATTTGCTGTTTCTCATCTGCCTTGTATCCCTGGAACTCAGATGACCGACTTATCCAAATTGACAAAAAAATTTGTGTAACTGGAACATGAGACTCTGACATATGGAATAGGCCTATATATACACCAAGTCCTTTTCTGCTTCCTTCCTGATGGGTAGGATGTTGCTACAGTGTAAAAATTTCAGGCTGAAGTAATATAATTATATGAAAGCTTCTGTTTGCAAAACTTATTTTGAGAGAATGGATACCAACCCAGTTCTGTCATTGCTGTTTTTTTTTTTCAGCAAAGTAATTGTGACCCATAATGAGACTCCAGTTACAAATTTCCATTAGCATTATGTTAATGTAAAAGTAATTTTTTTGGTCAGGTTGCAGATAGAAAACATGCTTAATATTAGCTTATTACGTTTCTAAATGAAGACATGTAAGAGAATAAGTAATGATGTTCTGTCACGTTTTACCACAGAGAATGTCTGTAATGCTTTGTGTATTAACAGCTTATTTATGCTGCCAGGCAAGAAAATATACAGTGAAATTCAACACTCATGCATACAAATGTATCTTTGTGTGAAATGAGTGGACAACAACAACAACAACTCCACGAAATCTGGCAGTCTGAAGGCTGTGAAGGTAGACATGGAGAAAATGAGATTTTACCATTTCCTATGTTTTATGTAGTATATGAAGTGAGAAAATAATAATATTTCACCCAAAGATAATCAAGGCACAGAACCATGGTTCTTTGTCTTTAAAGAATATCACATCACATAAAAAAAGAATCGCATTTAAAACATCTCACTTTATTTTGCCTTGAGGTACCGAGCCCTCTGCCAGGGGCCTTTAGTGCAGTCATAACCGTGTAATTTGGTTAGGGCATCATCAAAAAGTAATTTGGGTTGAAATGACCAGATGAACTGTGCTGCTGTATCAGAGCATCCAAACAGCTTGTCAGGGCTATGCCAGGGAGCGCAGAGAAAGGGTACGTGGTGCATCAGACCATGTCGTGGTTGAATGGGCTAAAGCAGTGAGTGACTGGGGACTCTGAGTTTAGCAAGTGACAACGTGTTGGTGCCCAATTAAGCCTGAAGACCAATAGATGAGCTTTTGGCCCAAAGCTGACTCCTCAACACACCATGAATGGTAGCTCTGCAGTCCTGGAACACACCGCTCAAATGCAAATCGTACACACCTCAGGTTTCTCTTCCTAAAAAGGAAGATGTATTGAAGTCGGTATCTTCCCAAATCTATTTCCACCCAGAGTCTGTGGACTTCCAAGAAGCACTTGGAAGCACATTGGAGGCAAAGCAATGTGTTTCCAAATCAACTTAAAAAATAAAATGAATTGGGGAGCCTGGGTGGCTCAGTCGGTTAAGCGTCTGCCTTTGGCTCAGGTCATGATCCCGGGGTCCTGGGATCCAGTTCCGCTTCAGGCTCCCTGCTCAAGGGGGGAGCCTGCTTCTCCCCCTCCCCCCTGCTCATGCTCTCTCTCTCTTCTCTATCAAATAAATAAATAAAATCTTTAAAAAAAAAGCAATGTTTGCTCTAGTTCCCTGGTGGGGTGTCTGACTTCAATGTTTTTATATACAAAAAGGTAGTGTAACATATTGCTTTTAATTTTTTATAATGTTTTAAGTGCCTATGCCAAATATTAATAATGATAAAAATGTCTAGGTGTATAAATATTATCACCACTTGGAATCTACCTGCACTCTGATATTCACAAAACAAACTAGAGTGTATGTATATTTATTTTACTAAATTGGGCTAAAAATATTCCTTCTGATTATCTTCCCATCAGGCTTGGAAAGTCCACGGTGTGGATGCTACACTGACATGCCTACTATATTTCTACAGGAAAGAAAGGAGGAAAGGACCAAAGATTTTCAAAGATCTTTTAAATGTGAAATTGTAAGTTACATCAAAGATTAGTTGGATATGAAGTAGAAACAAATGGGAAGACTAGTTCTCTTAATGTTTCAGATCATGTTAAAGTGATATCTGATTCCTAAATCAAACCCACAAGTATCTGCTTGCTCATTATGGTACAGACAATCCTGGGGTGTCCCGACTGTGACTACAAGGGACATCTGTCATCCCAGCTAGCTGGCTCCCAGCAGAGGCTCATCACGAGGCAGCCTGTAAATAGAACCACTGTGGGAAGGGCTCGGACAGGGAGACCCAGCTCCATAAACGCCAGAGCGCTTCAGGAAGATGGAGACTGAGCTACAGGGAGCTGGGAGCAACCCAGCTCCACCTCCATCGTGGTTTCTGTTAGTATAGAGTTGTGCATCCCTGCAGGGAGAGAGATGTTTGTGGCAAAACAAAAGTTTACCAAGGAAGAAGGAAGAAGAGGAGGAAGGGGAAGGTTAGGGAGGGGAAGAAGGAGGAGGAGGAAGGGAAGAAAGAAGATAACTTTGGGGAAAGACAGGAAAAACATTGTTTGCAAGCCTGCAATTCTAAATGTTATAGCCTTGGGGAGAATAATGTTTTCTTTAATATTGTTTTCTTTAACAAGACCCGAATGAAGTGCTGTTAGCTGAAACTGGAAGAGGCCATAGAGGGTAGGCGACTCTCCGGGTTTAACCCCGAATGAATCTCTAGTCCAGAATGACTCCCTGGAACATGGAGTCTGGGCAGCCACTCTACATACGGTCCTGCGGCACGTTGCTAAAAGGAAAGTCGTCCTTGATGTTCCTGTTTCTCTCCTGGGATCCACGTGGCCTCTCCAGCTCTCTGCCCCTCTCAATTTCCTTCCAGCCCTGCTCCCTTCCTGCACCTGCCCATGGTCTATAAAAGTGTGCCCTGCAGGAAGGAGAACTTCAGAGCTAGACCACCATTCAAGTTTAGTTACTCATACTTTAGTCCGTGAGCTATGTTGTCTGATATTTAACACTTGCTGGGCCCAGATTGTGTAAATTGGGCATAAACAGAACATTCGAGAAGGTTTACCACTTCCTTTTCCTCCACCCGCTTTTCTAATGGACTTATGACTGATGGACTCAGAAACATTTTGCTCTCAATGGAGCCAAGTCTGGAATTACAGTACTCTGTATCCTGCTGTTAATTCTCTGTCAAAATCAGGATCTGTGTTTTGCTATCCTGAGCTATGTTTTCTCCCCAGAATAAGTTTATTTAAATGGAAAGTTGAACTAGGGGAGGGTTATCGTGGCTCACTGCATGACTGGGGGGTGGGGTTTGGGTAGAATTGAGGGAGAGGAGGTGGAATTATGTGTTCGTGAGTCGGTGCATGGATGGAGAGGATGACTTTCATCTGTTATTCCTTTTTCTCTAGAAGTTGTTCTGCCAGTAAGCCACTCCATTTGAGTAAATATGAAACCAGCCACTTGACTTTGGTGATAATCCTTTGTAGCCTCTGAGGCAAAGAGCCTGCTCCCCTGGCCCTTGGCACCCCCTTCACTATGAGTCAATGGTACTTAAATAGAATCTCAGCAGGTCGGAGCTGGCTTCATGGGGACGGCATCACACTTTCTGTCCTGATGGGCCATATCCACTCCAGCAAGCAATTGCTGTACAGGCTTGAGGGGGGGGGGGGCGGGAAGAAAGCAAACAAAAAACCATGATAGTGTATTCTAGGTTTCTCTGTGCACTGACAACATACTGACTTGGGTGCTTGAAATTCACTCAAAATTTCAGAGCCCTGAGACCTTGCTTGGTGGATGAAAGGGCATGGTGGAATGAAAGGTCTCCTGATTTTGTGTGCACACGTCCAGACACGAGACGCGGGCTTTAGGTTCAGAACAGCTTTTGACAATGTTGGTTCTCACCCTGCCACCCCACCTCGTTTATATTGTCCCGTGTGGTGCAGTACTCCAAGCTGCGGGTCAGGGTCCGTTCATACTCCTGGGCTTTGGCGCGCCAGTTCACACAGTCCCCCTCAAGGATGTCCAGCTGCTGCTGCAGGTTCTTTGCAGAAACGTTAGAGCAGTTCTGAAAATGGAAGAGAAGAGGAAGTGACAAAGGGAGTGGGCAAAACAGCAATGAGACGAATGTGCTATTTACCTGCACTGTGAAACTCATAAAGGACACTAAAAAATAGGTTCCTGGCTTACTTTATCTTAAGCATATTTGAATGCAATGATTTCAGAAAGAAGCCAGACACCAACATGTTGGGGAAGGCAAACCGTCGTATTTCCAGTCTTGAAATTTCAGTTTCGAAGATTTGCTCATCACACCCAACTCTTCAGAGACACCGTTTATTATAAGGTATAATTTTTACTTCAAAAGGCATAAAATATGCATTGGAAACATTCAGCTTCTGCACTATAATTTTCCTGTCAACTTGAACTTAACCTCAGGTTCATTATGCAAGTGCACCAATCTCTGCTCAGCACAGAGGGCTGCTGAGGCCAAGGCCAGATGAGGGTTGGAGAACAATTTATAATATTATTTGTGCAAAGTGAGACATCTTATTTTTTTCTTTCTTTTTAAAATAAATTTATTAATAAAATAGAACTCTTTAAAAAGAAAACTCCTTCTTGGTAAAAACCAATTCTATAAACAGGGACAGATATTTTGTATTTCTATGTCTTTCAGTTAAAAAATTGAAAAAGAAAAAAAAAACCTTTAGGTTCATTGCATTCCATATCATTTAATGGAGATCTTAAATGAACTTTAAAGTAAAATTGGCCGTTATGATTTTATTAATGTTATACATATTGGAAAGAATAAACATAATCTTTTCTTCCCTCAAATTAGGAATTTGGAGAAGGATTTTTTTTTTTAATCAGAGTCCCATGTATTATTTATAAAAACTTGATCTGGAAATATTTTCTTCTTTTTTAGGCTCCTTTGTTAAGGTCGGTCCAGTGGCATAAAGCAGATTCAGTGACAAGTGTCCAAGCCTTTGGTGAGGCCAGGAGGCTCCTCCATTATGGGATTTTATGGATAAAGCAGCTTTTCTTGGCCTCAGATCCATCCTTGTTTTATAAAAATGAGTGTCCTGGGCTAGATTATCTCTAGGATACCTTCCAGATCCAAAATGCTAAAGCAGCATTGGTCCAATCAAAATGAAATCTGAGCCACATGAATAACTAAAAATTTTCCTGTAGTTATATTAAAAAGCAAAAAAGAAACAGGTGCAATTAATTTTCATAATAATTTGTTCAACCAAATATCATTATTTTAACATAAATGTAAAAAATATTAATACAATTTTTATACTAAGTCTTTGAAATCTAGTGTGTATTTCACACTTACAAGCACTTCTTAATTGTTGCTAAACTTCTATCAGAAATACTTGATCTGTATTCATATTTCATAGTTTAGAGTTTAAAATGTAGATTCACATATCCAAGCTGTTCCCAATGTACTTAAAAGTTTTCCCATAATTACACTGTCAGTTTTAAAATTTAAATTAATTAAAAATAAATAAAATTAAAAGTTTAGTTTTTTAGTTGCATTAGGCACATTTCAAATGCGAAAAACGGACTGCCATATTAGACAACACAGTTCTACAATTCTGTTTTTTAATTAGCAAGAGAATAGATAAGTATTAAACAAGACTTTTATAAACAGATTTTTCTCTTTAAAAGTTTTTTCTTTCGTTATAGGTGGTAGATACTCACCACAAATAACTATCCTAATGGTTTAATGTATTTTTAAATTTAACATATACTAGGCAATCTGCCTGGTTTCTCTGATATTATCCCCAACTCTCAGCTTTAATTAGGTTCGAGCGATGGTGTTCTAAGTTGCTTACAGGCCGCTGCACCGACGAGATGATGTCCACTCCCAGGGAAAGGGCCAGCTGATGGAGATGATCAATATGTGCCTGCTTTTCCTGAGAGCGACTGAGGTGAGCCTGGGCTTCGTGGGCATCATCCAGATCCTTCGGCTGCGCTAAAAACTCCATTTCCCTTGATTTGTTGAGATGACCCAGCTGGAATTTAGGACATTAACAATCAACATGGATTTCCTATTTTTATGAAGACAGATCTTCTTAAAAGCCTACCTGCTATAACCAATTTCACTACCTGGTCAAAATGCTGCCAAGCCCATCTCTAATTATTAGTGTCATAAACAAACAAACAAAAATGTTACAGTGCTTCAAATTGATAGGGTAAAATGGAGGCATTAACATTGTCAGCTCTGTTAAAGAATATTAAAGAAGAAAATACTCTTTTTGGTCAGAGCCTAAAACCTTTGCAAGATCGAGGTTTGTGATCTGAGTAAATTCAGAGGCTATTTTAAAGGGATATCGATATATCTCCATTTTCTGTTAATAGAGGCTAATAACTTTGAAGCTCTACTGAGCACTCCAAAATGTCAGGTAGTTGAGATACAAAAAAAAAAAAAAAAAAAAAAAAAAGAATTTTTTTCTTCCCTCAAATAGCTTACACTTGAGTTGGGGGGAAAAGTACTTAAGACTCAAGATGCTAGGGGGCGCCTGGCTGGCTCAGTCAGTTAAGCATCTGCCTTGGGCTCAGTCATGATCCCAGAGTCCTGCTCCCATGGGGCTCCCTGCTCAGCGGGGAGTCGGTTTCTCCCTCTGCCCCTGCTCATGATCTCTCTCTCTCTCTCTCTCTCATGCTCACTCTTTCTCTCAAATAAATAAATAAAATCTTTTAAAAAGAAAGAATCAAGAAGCTAAGATTGACAAATGTGTGAAATAAACAATGAAAGTTCTGGGAATTTAGAAGAAAGACAAATCATTCTAAGTGACATAGGTTTCTTGGAAGCAGGCGCAGGGTTTAAATGGTAGAGGGGAGAGAAAAGGACCTGTCAGGTAATGGTGCCTAAGAGTCCAATCTTGGAGTTAGGAATGTGTGCACTATCTTTGAGGGACAAAGAAGAGCTCAGTTTGGCTGGATCATAAGGAAGGATAGAGATGTAGTGAGAAAAAAGTTAAAGGCCAGATTGTGGAAGGCTTCTAATACCAGAATAAACAGTTTGGCCTTTATTACACAATAATTTATTTTTAATTTCATAGTTTAAAACTGAGGGTCTTCCAGGTATCTGTGACACGTCTTACCTTTTCCTTGACTTGGTGAAATTGGACCACCTTGTACAGGATATCTTCGTAATCTCGGATTCTCACTTTCTGTGTTTGATGGAGATGAATAAGCTCCTTCACTTGTTGAGACTTCTCTTTCACAGGAGCTCCTTTGCTATTTAACTCTTCTGATTCTCTTATAATGTACTGAACTTCATCATTCAGTTGCTAAAAAAGTTAAAAGCATTAAAAGATATCCAGCTTTTAGGGAGCTTTTTACTTTATAACTGACTATAGGAAGATCTAAGTCATGAATCCTTCTCTCACTTAACAATTACTTATTGTCAGCCTCACCCCATCCCTGCAAATCCAAGCTTTCTGCTCTCTGATGCTAAGGATACATTATTCTACCCCCATCTTCTCAGAAATTAAAAAAGTATATATCAGCAAAGCAAAACACATGTTTCAAAGCTAGCTGGTAAAATACAAAGTCCCCTATTTCTGTGGCACACCAAATACTCTAGTTATCTGTTAAGTGAGTGTATTTGAGGTATTTTGTGAACCCATGACTATCTCTGATATTTAATACAGACTAGAATCAGGCGGTATGGTAAAAACACCAAGAGAAGGCAAGTCTAAAAATATATTGGGGGAATTACTTGTCCTCTATGATAACAGAGTGATCAGAATGAACTACCAGCTGAGCAACGTGGTAGGTATGCTACTGTAAAAACGGTCATCCCAGAATCCACAAATAGCCATCACATGTAGGGAGGGATAAAACAGCTTCCTTTTTACCCAGCACTGCTCAGATATCCCTTATAGGAATCCAGATTCTGGGACAGAACTTGCAAAGTGTGGACACCTCAAAAAGGAAGCCACTAAATATCAGGGATGGATCTTCTGTCAAGGGGAAAAGTAATGGAAATGATTTAGGCTAAGGAAATAATTTGCAGAAGAATAGCAGAAAGGTTTTCAAGTTGAAATCAAGCATGGGGGCATCAAATATATGCACATCACAGTGACAGAACTGACAAAGCTTGGGAATGGCCCCTGACTTAGAGGGATTTACACACTCACGCATGTGCAGGGGCACGTGCACACGTATAGACATGAAAGGCAAATAGGCATATAACACAGAGTGTATCAAAGTACCTAACACGTAGGCTAGTTGAATTTTCTAAGCATTTACAGGAAATCATTCACCATGGGCTACAATGGTGTGTTTTTGTGTGGGGGGGTAGGGAGGGTTGGCTATCCACCATAACAGTTTTACTTTTAAAGAATCTAAAATAGATATTCCCTAAAGAAATCTTCAGTTTTCTGAAAAACAACACTGAGAAAGTGGTGAGCAACAGAAACGCAGAGAGCTTGACTTTGCAGCAAAGAACGAGAAGCCAGGCAGGAGAACAGCAGGAGGAGGTGGGGGGGACGGAATGCATTCACAGTCAGGGCCGGGAACATGACTCATGGGTTTATCTCTCATACGCTGAGGGCTCTCTGAGAGGGAGAACGGGAGAGCACAGCAAGATTCCTGGGAGGGTGGTGGGAACCTGGGGTGCCAGCGGGTGGGGACAGTGACATCACAGTTATAATTCTGGGGACAAAGGGTGGCAGGGCCTCTGTGTCAGAGCTTGTGAATCCTTGCTCTGAGATGTCTTAATCTAAAATGGGTCTATACCTCTTAGGGAATAATTAGAGTGAATATATGTGATAAATACATTAATAAGGAAATCATTTAATGCAAATTAAAATAATCTAAGATGAGAATATATTAAGGACATTTTGTAGCCTGAATGTGTATTATCAAATACAGAACAATGCAGAACAACAGTAGGAAAAATGTCTTTTTAAAGTGGAGTTTTAGACAAGCAATGTTTTTGTTTAAAAAAAAAAAAAGTAATTCACCCGTCTGTGAAAATTAATTAGGTAAACCTCGACTGAAGAGTTTTTGATTTTTTTTCCCATTCACCCAATTCCATCGGTGTGTTCCTTCACCTGGAGCTGAGGCTTCATTTCGTTCCATTTTTTCTGTAGACCTAAAATGGTCTGGAGGCTCCCCCCAAGGTCAAGGGCAGACACAGGCATAAGTGCTTCCTGAAGAAGGTTTAAGTTGTAAGTAGTCTGAAATAAACATTAGATCGTCATGTGTTTGTTGTCTTTGACACCAGCAAATACATAACGATCATTCCAGTGATGACTGGTATGTCGTCGAACTTTTCCATCCCCATGAAGACACTCACTACCTCAAGTGAGTTTGTGGCTCTAAACCACCAGTGATCAAAAGCGCAGGCCCTGGGTTTCCTTTATTTGTTTTTGGTTTTAGTGTGGTAAATATATATATAACAAAATTTACCACGTTAACTAATTGTTAACTGCAGTTTGGTGGCATTAGGACATTCACATTGGTGTGTATCCACCACCACCATCTAACTCTTTATCATCCCAAACAGAAACTCTGTACCCGTTTACCAGTAACTCCCATTCCCTCCTTCCCTCAGCCCCGCTAACCTCTATTCTGCTTTCCCTCTTTATGAACTTGACTCTCAGTACCTCGTGTAAGTAGGAGCATACGACATTCATCCTTTTGTGACTGGCTTCTTTCCCTTAGCATCATAGTTTAAAGTCTCTTCTATGTTGCAGCATACGTCAGAATTTCCTTTGTTTTTAAGACTTAATAATACCCACTGCATGTTTCCGTACCTTCCTAAGTTGTTCTTTGAACGCTCCCCACTGCTGTTTCACAGGCTTGCTCGCAATGGCGTTAAGTTGCCATGTCATCCGAAGGTGGCTGAGTTCTTCTCTTGCTGCCTTCTGGCTTTCCATAGTGTTCTCCATAAAGTGCAGTTCACTTTTTGCATTTAATATTTCATCCCTTTTAGCCTGTTAAATTAATAATCCATATAATGGTTTTTCTTTCCCAGGAGACACAATCTTTTGCACACACTATTTTAGGAGGCAAACACCTGATCGTAGCCAACGCAGAGCATGGTTCTGATATCAGGACATGTCTGGAATGCCTGTGCGAAGGCACAGTGGGGCTCTCAGAACCTATACTCTATGCTTGGATACCAGGTCCTGAGTTCTTCAACAGCCCAGTGGTGTTTGAGTCCCCACCCTCACACCCCTGGCCAGGGTCTGGTTACTTCCTACAGCTTAAGGAGTGATACAATGAGCATCAGGATCCAGAAATGTTGAAGTCAAGATTATTTTAGTGTATAAGTTTTGAAGTGTAGTCCACTATTTATTTTAACACACTCATTAGAATGTGTCGAAGTCTCAGTATCAGGAATATGAGGGGTCTGTTTTTCTCTTTAAACTAGCCCATTGTTTATACTACAATTATTTTAAATTTTCCTTGTGAACAGTGCTTGAAGTTACTCCCTTTTGTGAGAACTGAAATGTACGCCTATATATCTCTATATTTGTAACTCTATTATGCACCAGAATTGCAATATTTAAATTCAGAGCCCTCTTCCCAACTTCTATATGTTCTGGTTGACTGATTGGAAAGCTTTAAATAGTGCTTTTCAACAAGGGGAAATTCAATTGGAGGCAGAAGGATAAGAGAAGTAAACAGCAAGACCGTGTGTTTTCTTTTTTTTTATGTTTGCACATGAAAAATGTGATAGTTGAATATTTGGTTGACAAAACAATGGTTTTTACTTTGATGGCCAGCCTTTCTCAATAAATCCTTGAATTTCTAAGGAGCAAATAAGCCTGGATGTCCATAATTGCAATTACAGCTAGGTATCTAAAAGTCAAGGGATCTTTTAAATTGTAGTCAGAAGACAGTGTCATAAACATGTAACAATATTTTAAAAGACCATCTTATTTTTAAATTATTTTAAATGACATTAATATTTCATATTTATATTTTTGTATCAATTTAGACATAATAAAGTACAGATTAATTACAAAAGAATATAATTGCAGGTCCTAAGTGAGATTCCCCCCATGAATTTGGGGGTTCAGAAATAAAATGATATATGCTGTAATTATGGTTAACAAGATTCTAATATATCATAAAAAGTATTAGACAACTTCAGCAGAACCCATCCCAAATAATATTTTTTAATCTATGCTATAAAGTTAGGGTATCTTTCAACATATTATTAAGCAGCTATTAATCATAATATAACATATAATTTAAAGTAAACTTGGAAATTGCAGCATATCAGTGTCAAGCATAATCACCAGGATATGATTTGAGTGAGGTCTGGAAAAGGGAGAGCACAGTAGTATTTGTTGCTGTGTAGGCAGCAGGATTCGAGAAGAGTGATGATGTACTTGGCAGACTTAAATATTTTGACCACTCAGGAAGATTAAATAATTAGTCCAAGGTCTAGTTAGTAAACACAATACTTATTCTACTTCTGTGTCGGGTCATGGAAAAATGTTCCATAATCTTATCTAATAAGGTACCAAATTACCCATTTTCCATTTGAATTCAGGCACAATGAATGGTGTGTTTTGTTTTCTAGATACGTTGATAACAGGAAGGCAGTATCCTGGATAGCATCCTTGATATTCACAGCTATAAATTAGTCAATTGGCACGTACATCAAGATATCTGCCAGATTTCTCACCTAAATTAATTTGCCTGATCTTGATGATTTTTTTAGATGAACTGAAATTTTTTCAGTTTCAAGCTTGAAAAAATAAGCCACAGCAGCCCAATCAAGAGCAGAACACTCAGTGGAAAAGGCCAGCTGCCCTTCTTCCTTTTTAACAACGAAACTGGTTACCACATTTCAACAATAATGTTTGCTTAAAAGCCTAATGGTCCAAAAAATATGAAGAGAATTTAAAAAGCGTTTTACTTGCTTTACCAATAATTTCCTATTTCAGAATGTCACTGAACCAATAAAGTTAACTATTACGTGAATCTTAATTCTTATCAATAAAGAGGAATTTATTATATGAAAGCAGTAAGGACCTTGGGGTAAAGCATGTGTTTTACACATAATGTCTGAGACTTGATAGATGTGATTCGTGGGTCCTGCCAACACAGGACTACATGACTGGAAACCAAGAGAAAAGTAGACAACAGAAACAAATCCAGGCCCACATGTTGGAATTAGCCGACAAACATTTTCAAGTACCCATGATTAGTATGGTCAAGAAAGTACAGGAGAGAGGCAGAGAGGACAAGAGAGAGAATTTCACTGGCAATTGAAATCTAATAAAAAAGATCCACTGGACATTGCAGAACTGAAAAATAAATTTCTGAAATGACGTTAGTAATAAAAGGATGGACACAAAAATGTAGTTTGCAAATATTTGAATTCCCTTGTGAATACAAATTAGAGAAGTACACAATCATGAGATCAAAGACTGTAACAAAGTAAAAATGTAAAAGATGATAGATAGATAATACATGTTCTAAATGTTCCAAATGAAAAATAATTAGTTTCTACAGTAAAGCACCTGTATAATAACATAAGAACACGGGCAAATAGCTTAGCAAGTTGTCTCTGATGCTTAAGGATAGCATTAGATAAATTAGCACTATTTAATATTTACTTTGTTTCCATGTAGATTTAATAAGAATAATCTTCAAACAGCGAAGGTGGAGATAGAGTTAGATAAAGAGAAAATCGTAGCTCAAAGTGGATGAGATTAGTTATAGAACCTAACTCTTCCAAATGAATTCAGACTCCAGATTGAGACTCATCACATTTCAGAGTATTGGAAATTGCAGGTGTCAGTTCTCTTTGCAAACTGACAGAAAATTAGAGATGGGCCAGAAAGTTAGAGAAAGGAAAATGCCCTGATTTTCACAAGGGGGAAAAGGATGGGCTACATCATTTACAGATTGGTAAGCCTTACACTGAAAATCAGTGCAATAAGTTTATCGTGGCTCAAGTAGTTTGTGAGCACTTTGGAAAGAATTCTTTGATCACAAGGAGTCAACCTGATTTATGCCAAATTATACTTATGTAATTGATAGGATACTTGGTAGGCAGGCCTTCCTTGGAGCTGTCTCTCTCACCACAGACTTAGGAAAAAAGTTGTGAATTAGTGGTTGAAATGAAGTACTATTGGAAGTATCCATGATTGTTTAACAAACAGGTGAAGTGATGGCTTAATGGATTCAGAAGTCGACTTGCCCCTAGACACTTTTATTAAAAATTTACTTGCAGCCACAGAAGGCCTACTTATCAAAGGTATAGAATTAAATTCAGAAAAGATGGCTAATGCAGTAGATAGCAGGTTCAGAATTAGTTTAACAAGATGGAATCATGGGTGAAGACCAATAAAATGAAATTAAATAGGAATACATATAAAGGCCCACATTTGTATGTAGAGGATAAATGACTGAACAATGTAAGAAGGGAGAGAAGTAGCTCGGTAGGAATTGCAATGAAAACATTAGGGGAGTTTTATTTGATCACAAGCCTAATATGAACCAGCAAAGTGAAATTACTGCTAAAAATGCTAGCATAATGTTTCCTTAGTAAAGAATGATGTCCTTTGTTGTACTTTGTGTTGAAGTTGGACCTCACTTTTTGGTTACATTTTATGAATGATTTTGACAAACCACAGAAAGTTCTGGGAGGGAGAATTAGGATGGAAAGAGAAAAGACACTATCTCATAAGTGATAGGATTTCTCTGTGGTTAGCTACCGGAAAAACCCAGATTAGATACAGCAACTGTTTTCAGTGTTTGAAGGACTTTCATGTGTGAGAAGAATGAAATATTAACACTTTCTTCCCCTGTGTAGTTACAGAGGGTTAGAAACAGATATGAAGACAGATTTGGCTTAACATTAAAAAAAAAAAAAAAGGTTTTTAGTGGCTGGCATTTTGTAACAATGAAATGAGCAGTTTCATTAGGAAGATACTTGAGGTATTAAAGGAGAGGTGGATTAACCATTTTTTTAAAACTCTGTACAGAACTTTATATGGATCAGAGGTTGATATAAAGATTCTAGAGTATTTTACAGATACAACTCAACAACTAAAATTTAGAGTACATTTCTTTTTTTTTTTTTTAAGATTTTATTTATTTATTCGACAGAGATAGAGACAGCCAGCGAGAGAGGGAACACAAGCAGGGGGAGTGGGAGAGGAAGAAGCAGGCTTCCAGCAGAGGAGCCTGATGTGGGGCTCGATTCCATAACTCCAGAATCACGCCCTGAGCCGAAGACAGACGCTTAACCGCTGTGCCACCCAGGCGGCCCTAGAGTACATTTCTAAATATAATGGAGCTTCACCACGAAAAGATCTGCTATAGTAAGAAATTCTTCAAAATGATGATTCACCCTAGATGTTGTCTTTAACCCCTGGAAATTTTGTAAGGACCTTGTTGCGTGCTCTCAAAATAACACAGAACTTTCGGATGGACTTCTACTGAGGTTTCTATGTAATAATGGCAATGTTGTATTCGAATTATAGTCCCTCTTCTTAAGAGTTAAAATGGCCTTCATTAGAAAAGAATAGAAGGTCTAAGACCAAATAAGCATATAAGTGCTCAGCTTTAGCACTGTTCTAGGTTGAATAAAGCTAAAAAAATAAAAAATAATATAAAAAAAAATAATAAAAACCAAAACCAAAACCAAAAACAATTTTCTAACCAGCAAGGCTGATTAGCAGACAAATGGACTTATGAATTTATGGTTTTGACTTTGACAAGGAATCCTTGCAGAAGGTGTTAACACATTTCATGCCATTCTTACCATATTTATTAAATTAAGGAACTCAAGCCCTAGATCTTGAGTTAAAAAACTCCTCTTCAAAAATAGCTGCCATTGCTTCTCTGCGGTGTCAGATCGATGCCTGGCTTCAGCATCACCCTCTTCTTTCTGCAGGATTTCAGTTTGGTAAAACTCCTTTAGGTTCTGACACTGCTCCTGTACCTAAAACAAAAAGAAAAAAAGGAGAATGTAAATGAAAATTAAGAATACTTAAAAACGTTTTTAAAGAAAAATAGTAGATTCTAATAGAAGCCTATATAAAAATTGAACAGAAACTACATTTCAGAATTCTTTAAGTTATTATTGAACATTGTCAATTTACTGAAAAGACATGAAAATCTATTTAGGTTGTTGACAAATACGACTACCCCTCAGTAGCAAATTCAGCTGACAAGTTTGTTACCCATTAGCCCTAGGTACCATAGCCAAAACCGTAGTTATGTATTACATATGTGCATGTTCTGCAACTGGGGACAATTTGTGTCAAAGAGCAGTGTGATTCCCTTTAAAGCTGAGTTTTGTAATTCGGAAGGAAGATATACACACACGCACACACACAGACAGGAAATACAAATCAGAAAGAAAGAAATGCAGCCAGTGAAAAATTATTTGTAATTATTAATCACAATTTCCTTCTAATCAGTGATAAACCAGAATAAATACAATTACTAATTTTCTGTGCAGGTATTAATATTAAGATGCCTCCGTAAGCTTATCGTACTGAAGTACTTCACCTGCCTAAAATTATATTTTCTCATTTGCTAACCAATGTTAGCAGTACTCAATTATTTTAAATCACTCTCTTTGATCAGAGCTTATATAAAATCAAATGCACTTGTAGAACTATAGATTAACATGTAATTGGGTAATGTAGAAATAGTAGAAAAATTTTGACACAAGCTTTTATGCATTGTGAGTAATATTTAATGGCCAATAGAACAAGACTCAAAGAGCTCATAACTACCAAAGCAATCTAAACAGGGTGAGAAAGTTCAGGCAATGGTTAGTATTTTAAAGATGTTAACATCATTCATCACTTAAATGAACTTAATAGGTGGGCCTGAAAACGGTGCTCAGAAATAGAAGTTCTACCCTCATTTCCCATTTTCCATTTATTCATGCTTCTGTTTTGCTGATGCTTGTTTCCTCAGCCTAGAATGAGCTTTCCTTAATTTTCTGCTCCTACTGATCCTTCATGAACTACCGAAAATGCTACCTCCTCCATGGAGGCTCCTAAGATTCCCTGGGTTCCCAAAGATAGTTCTGGGAGAAAAAGAACTGTAAGCAAATTATCGTAACACAAAGATAAGTATACACACAATGTTATGGACCTGCTGAGGAGGGACCACCAATTCTACTTGGAGTAAATAGGGAAGAACTTCCCAAAGGAAGCGACTTTTGATCTGTGTCTTTCAGAATGGTCCAGGGTGAGAGGCAGTCGGAGGGGATCCCAGATGGAAGGGTTAACAAATGTGAAGGCACAAGTGTGAAAACATGGCTGATTCAGAGCACGATAAAAGATCTTAGTGTGCGTGAAGTTCAGGTTGCACGAGCTGAGTGGTTAAAGAAAGAAACTAGAGGGATCACCGTGCTGCGTAAAGCTGGCCAGCAGGTTTCAACTTGTTTTCGACCGTAACCAACATGATGTGACAGATTCTCATGAGTCTGAAACAACTGATAGCTGTCACAATGGTTGAGAATCAGCGTGACAACTACCATGTGTATGCTATAGGCTGGGATGTCAATTTGATGGGCTGTCGGGTATGTGCAACTCTCAAAACATAAATTTTAATTCATCCTCCTTTTCCAATGGCTCAAAAAAGCCCTGAATGGAAGAGAGAATGATGCCATTATAGGAATTCCCTTGAATCTGTACTAGTTTATGTTTTAAGGGAATTAATGATAAACTTTAATACTTCATCCGTTTTTGGTAAAAGTTATTTAAAATTTGAAAAAAAAGTTATTTATAATTTGTTTCACAAATTACATTTGTCATATTACCTGAATGTCAGGAGGTAACATGATCACATTTACTTTAGAATGACCATTTTTTGAAAGGAGTGAAGCAGAGAATTATAGGAAGAAGACCAGGCCGAAGACAACTTCTTTAAGCTGAACAAGAGCTGGTGAGGGCTTGAACTGAGGAAGTGATGGTTCAGGCAGAGGGAAAGGGGAATTCAGAAATCTTTTGGGTTGTCCCTATAGGTAAACAAGGGGTAGCATGACCTTTGATATAGGAAAAGACAAAAGGAAGGAGACTAGGGATTAAACTTCTGCTTTGACATTAACTAGCTGCTTGATCTTGGATACTAACTTCTCAGAGTCTCAGTTTCCCTGATTTGTAAAAGAGGGATAATAGTAGCTAAACATAGCAGTGTTACAAGGATTAAATAAATTCAGGAATGAGGGCACCTGGGTGGCTCAGTTGGTTATCTGCTTTTGGCTCAGGTCACGATCTCAGGGTCCTGGGATTGAGCCCACCTCTGCCTCTTCGCTCAGCGGGGAGTCTGCTTCTCACTCCCCGTCTGTGCCTCCCCACCACTTGCACTCTCTCTCTCTCTCACTTTCAAATAAGTGAATATAATCTTTAAATAAATAAATGAAATCAGAAATGAAAAGAGTGGGGCCTCATACAAAATAAGTGCTCACTGAGAGAGGTCTTAGAAAAGACTTTGAAACTTCTACATAGGACTTCTGAAAAATGATGGGGTCATTAATCCAGTGCCAAGATACAGAAGAAAAACATGTTTGGAAAATAGATAACTGGCAATGTTTTGTTGAGCTTTAGGAGCCTATAGGATATATAGGGAATTAGTATGATTGGAAGTTGAAAGCATTGGTCTGGGGCTTGGAAGTGCTGGGGCTGAGGAACCATTTTTGAGTTATTGGTGAATTAAAACCACAGTCAGGGGTGTGATTTTTGTACAGAAAGTGTATAGAATGCCCAAAAGAGAACACAGGTAAGAGCTCCATGACTCACCACATTTCAGAAACAGAAAACTAAATGAAGAAAAAGGAGAAGGAACAGATAAAGAAGTAGACGAGGTGATGCCACTTATGTGGATATCCAAATAAGGTAAATCTACAGAGACAGAAAGCATTTCCATGCTTGCCTGAGGCTGGAGGATGGAAGCCAGAATTGACTAAAAATATGCAGTAGGCCTCTATTTAGGGTGATAGAAATATACTAACACCGGAGTGCAGTGATGCCTGCACAACTCTATAAATATACTAAAAATCATCACACTCTATAATAGGTGAATTTTATCCTCTGTAAATTGTACTTCGACAAATCTGTCTTTTAAAAAGTCACGGGAGGTGAGAGTGAGTGAGTGAAATAAATGTGGCAGAGAGATTAACGGGGATGAAGACTGAAAATACAGCATCTCATTTGTCAACTAGCAAGTAGCTTATCAGAACACTTTTGATGGAGGGAAGAGGTGGCAAATGGCAGGACTAAAAAGAGAATACACTAGAGGCAGTGGGGTGAGGCTTGGGGAGGACAAGCAGGCAGAGGCGAGAAGTGTTATCTCCCTGTTCTGAGAATGCAGGTGCGAAGGGAA
Source organism: Ursus americanus (assembly GCF_024610735.1). NCBI lineage: Eukaryota > Metazoa > Chordata > Mammalia > Carnivora > Ursidae > Ursus > Ursus americanus. Next base: position 55,768,711 of record NC_142127.1, read on the forward strand.
GGACAACTACAGAAGGGCAGTCTTGGTGAGGGCAGCACCACTGGCCATGGCTGTAGACCCATGAGAAGGAAGCAATGGAAAAGCAGATGTGAACAATTGGAGGATGGATCTAGCTGAAGCTCGCTTCTGAAGAGCGTAGGCGTGTGTAGGGAGGGACTGATGGCTGATTCATGTAGGACACAAATAGAGGCTTCACTTTATTGGCAACTGGGGGATGCCTCATGTCAATAGGTTTGGAAGTCGAAGGAAGTCAAGGTTTTTTGTGTCATATGTGTCAGTCACATACAAGGAAAGGGCATTGGCTGAGATTTAGGGATGGAAACTGGGGTAAGATGTTTGAGAATCACAACTGAATAGGTGCCAACAAGGGAGCACATGGGGACCCCAGCAGAGGCAGAGACCCATACATTGTAACGGTGCCAATCAGCACAGTTTTATGATTTTCTGTAGAAGCATCTGAAAGCTTGGAAATGGAAGCTGAGTAAACAGCATTGGGTTGGCCTGGTGTTGGGAATTGGCAGGGAGAGTCAGGGTGGACAGCAGGGACATGTTGGCATGGAGAGTGGGCTGGAAATGAATAAGTAGGAGCTGGTGAAGAAAAAAGGAAAGCCTGAGGGGGTCAGAGGGTGACGGACTGAGAGTACCACCAAGATGAGAAGGACAGGAGGCTCTACCAGGGAGGGAAACAGATTTAGTGAAAGCAGGGACAGTGGAAGGACATGAGGTCTTTCTGCAAAAGTGTTTCTTGCAGAGCTAAAGTTCCAGCCCTAGGGAGGCTCTTGGTCCCAAAGGCTAGAGTGGGCCATAGATGCTGAACTAGAAGCCAAGCAGGTGGATTTTTGGCAATGAAGACACAGAAAACAGGATTTCTTTGCACCTTGTCCACCATTTCAAGTTCTGAACAAAAGTGTACAACAGGATAATCCTGTCAATTGCAATACCTCTCCCAAATCATGAGGGGTTGCGGCTAAGAAAAACTAAATAAAAGTTTAGGTGACAAAAGGTGGAATAAAGACGTGGAACAGGAGGCAGTGGTCACCTGAGATTTGCAGGGACTGCTCGTGGCCTTCCTCCCGAGTGGTGAGAATTCAGAACATTACAGAATGAGAGCTGACAGAGGAGATGTGCTTAGGCAGGACACTGGTGGTAGGGGGGAAGGGTGACAGAGGGAAGGTGAGGGGGAGAAAATGGAATTTGAGCATGCTCCCTAACTTTGGTTGGCTTTACCCCAGTGTGGACCGCATGGGCTCCACCTCCCGCTAGGCCAGTGCCCGCCACTCTTAGAGCAGCAGAGTTCGCGTGCTCCTAAGTGGCACTCCCACCCTTTTCCATGACTGATGTCATCTCCCAGAGACTGGGACCTCTGAGAGCTGGAATCGTAGTCTACGAGAGGGAATTTCACAATTCTCTAGTACAGCCCTGTGAGAAGAGCGCCTCAGAAGAAGCTCTCCGAGGTAAAGCTGTTTGTTAAAAGGCATCAAACAAGACAGATCTGAGATGATCCGAAAGTCTGTAATTTCTAATTCTGTGTATGTATTTTAAATGAGTTGCACTAATTACATGAGTATTCAAAGAGATCCATGGTGGAAGATGACTTGTTTTTAAATAATTTTGTTCTATGTTTAGGATATTGTAAATGCTTGTAGGCCACAGTGAAAAGTGTTCCAACACAACCACTGTGCTTGTGAATATATCTTCTACTCACTTGTATTATTTTTTAGGAAAACAACCTATTCTTTGAGTCTTTGTATGGCGCCTTGGAGAATAAAGGGCCAGTAAGTGAGTACCTGCGTGGGAATGGAGGGTACGGGACTACCCACCGCGGCTTCTATCCCCAGAGAAGCAGGAAGAAGGCAGAGGCCACCTTGCTGCAGAAGGTCAGAGCGTAGGCACCGTACCTCTTCTGAGGACTTTAGAAATGCCACATAAGATTGCAGGACTTGTGACCTGGAGCCGATGCTTTGGCCAAGTATTTTTAATTCTTCCTCTAGCCATTTAGCTTTAGAAGAAAGCAATGCCACTTCGTCAGGTTCAAATTCATTTTTCTCTGTCATAAGTTTTGCAGCTGCTTCTAATTCATGTGCTGTCTCCTATGAAAGCAAAGCACAGGGGGTCAGAAGCTGACAGGGGAATCATGAACATTCACATTTCATTACCTTCTGCACATCCATCTATTACAATTATTAATTGAACTTGTACCAGAACTCTCCTCAATGAAAGAAAGGCACAACTTTCAAAACTTCAAAAAAAAAAAAAAGTTACCTTAAAATGAAAACCATCTCAAATTATTCTCTCACTCTCTCAGCTCTACTTTTCATTTGGAGCATTCTATTTTTTGCGTCACAAAGAGAGAAGAAAAGCTGTTTGGTAGGAAAAGTTATAAAACAAAATGGCAGAAATGTTTGAAGTAATTTATTCAACAATTATACATGAGGATTACTTTCTGAAATTTAACAATAGCTCTAGCAAATTCCTAAACTAATTTTGTTATACAAGAGATGGCAAGTCTATAGAAATTGTTTACTCCTTGTTTAATTTATAAAAAATGGCATGTCACCGATGCAGTCTTATTTAAATCTCTATCTAGAAGGGGTTTTGAACAAGGGTATGGAAAATGTTATATATGAAACCTAACGAGCCCACAGGGTTGCTCTTCTGGGTTTTTTTTTGGAGTGCAATTTCTGGCAGGTAAAATCTCATGGAGAGAATGATAAGCAGGTATGGTAGGCATAACATCTACAATTGCCACGGAAAGAGCCATGTAAAATTTTATGGTGAGCCTGAGCTAGGAATCAAGCAAAAATGAAAGAAAAAAAACTTCACTGTCATTTGCAGCAAGAAGGAATTGCTTCCCTGCCTGTATTTAATATGCTTCCCAAGTACTGCACTGAATGAAGCTAATTTTCATTTCCAAATGTTGCTTCCAGATAACACTCTGGGTAGGAGGAAGCAGGGGAGTTTCTCCCTGTGCCATTTCCTCCCGCCTTCTAAAATTCTTAAAATAAAAAAAATGAAATTGAATTCAGACATATGTTTTATTGTAAACATTTGAAACAATGATTAAAAAAATTCCATGTAAAAAAATCAATTTGTCTTTGACAAAGGTCACCCAAATGTGAAGAAGGTCCTCTGGCTGAGAACCGATGGAGTAACAAGGCCATTGCCTACCAACCTGGGTGAGCCTGGAGAGGTGCTAGACTCACCTTTCTAAACATCTGCTGGGGCCGGCTGGGACTCAGTGCAGATGTAGAGCTACCAGCAGGAATGTCTAATCCTAAATCCCAGGGGAAAAGGGTGAGGGGGAGCTAGAGAAGGTGCCGGGATGAGGAGGGTATTTTCTGTCCCTGAACATTGTGCTTGCAACAAGATTGTGTTTTTATTTGCTTCCTGGAATCTTGCATTAACGCATGTTGCTTCTGGGAATTTTCTTTTGTAACTTACTCTAGCAGAAACTCACAAATAGTCTTAGAGAAGCATTCTCCCTGCATCCTGTGGCTTCCCAAAAGGAGTTGCCAACATCTCCCAGGCAAGGAAAAGGGGCCAAATGAGTGTTTAATACTACGTTACAAAGTTTCAGTGAGCTCAAATACCCTTATAAAAAATAAATACTTATATACCCACATATGTATAAATAATTTAGATACACATAATAGAAGTTTTAAGTCATTATTTACCACAATATTAATTTAGAATTGCAACCCTCAAGAGAGCTAGCATTAAGTTTTATAGCCATGGAATATAAAGAAAAGAAATCGTATTTACAAAATCATAACCATAAAAATAACTCCTATTTAATTTACCTTAGCTTGGTTATCTAGTTCCAAGTATTTACTCAAAATCTTCCCTGATTCAGAAAGGCTGGAACCGATATCCATTGCATTAGAAAGTACTGGACTGATCTTCTGAATTGACATTTCCACCTTTAGCAATAAAGAATATATTGCAGTCTTAGTAATTGTATTTGCATACACGTTTGCATATGTATAGGAAAGATAAATACTACTCTCTCCAATCCCGTTGTACTTTAAATGGATATACCAATTTTCATCTAAAAATAGTTTTAAATATTTTAGAATGCCATGATTAAATTAATAATGTTGCTCTTCATATGAGGTAATACTACTGACCCACCGAGAGAGGGTATATGTTTAAAGACATAAATTTATTAACAGACATATATTTTATTAACAGCAATGAGATATAAACAATCACCCACATCTTCTAAGAACTTATCACCTATATTACCTAGAAAGGACAATGCCCTTGCTAACACATCAGCAGAGATGAAATTTATCTGATTAATTAACTCATAATCATCCACTATAAGTTGAATGGGGCCCAGTTTACAGGCACATCTTGAAGTAAAGATCCAAAGCCTGGGTATTAAATCACCCTCGGGGTTGCTATATTTAGGGACCCTGGGGCAGGACCAAACCCTGTACATGTGACCGTAGAACACAGGGACATGCTTGGGCCATGTAATTGATGAATGTGGGGGACTATGATTTGATTTTTAGTACACACTAATCAATGGAAAAGGACTCTTTAAAGGATTCTATTAACATCCAAGTTATGTTCTTCATCTCCTGGCTCTCCCCAGAGTCCATCCTTCCCACAGGCAAGTTGGCTCTGAATTGGCAGGAAGACAAGGAGCAACAGTTGTCTGAGTTCCTACTGTGTTGTCCACCACCCCCAAATTAGCTTGAGTCTCAAGCTCCAGGGAATGTGGCACCACAGCTGCTGCCATATTTGGAATCTCCCTGGACCCAGCCATCAGAGCAAGTCTCAAATTCCCAAGTTTCTGGATCAATAGCAGGGGGAAGGCAATGTAGATAGAGACGTGGTTATTTAATGTCCTCTCCTGTGAAGTCTACTAGTTCTACTTGTTGAAGTCAGTCGTATGACTCCACTGTAACAGATGAAGGCAGCACTGAAAATCTGAGACCCAGCAGGGGCATCAAGGTTCATTAGCATTAATGTCACTGAGATAGTTTTTACTGTATGTCCCAGCTACACATAAGCAATTTTTTATTTAACCAAATAGTAGCTGCTTGGTTTTATTCCTCTTTGAAAATAGGAAATACATTTCTCCCATACTGAGCCATTGTATCCACTCTGCAGAAAGAGGATTTTCACATGTATGTTTTTATTCAGAATGACCACGTCCTCTGTACTGACCTCCTTCAACAAAGTATGATAATGACAATTTATCCCTGGAAATCCCTAAAACATCATTTTTGGTATTTACGTGGCATCCTTGTGTGGTATGATACCATGTTAACTGAAATTGTGCATCCTGGAAGCAGGCAAGGACCCACATAAAACAAGGACACAGGCCCAATATGCACACGGTTGGGTTCTGTGCAAAGCAAGTGCTGCCTTTGTGTGTGCATGTTCAGGGCTGGCTGGCATGGTGGTAGGATGACACAGCAAGTCTCAGCAACCCGGGACATGAAAGGTTGCTGAGCAACACTGAACTATAACTCTATGCTGCTCAATGATAAAACCGAATGTTTTTATCATTATCAAGCCAAAGGAGACGTGCCGAGACCCTCCCACCGTGCCCCACGCTGCAGGTGCTGTGCTGTCTAGGATCACCAAGGAAGGAGTTGCATCTAGGTAGGAGCCAACGGAGGGCACATTGAAGAGACTACCTTCTTGAGGAGGCCCTCCACCGAGGCAGTTAGCTGCTGTTTCTTAAGAGCAAATTCTTTGTGCGCGGAACACTGTTGGGTCAGATGGTCCACTCGTCTCTGAATACATCCCATCATCTCATGGACTCCGGTCCCCTGAGAGCTGAATGCAACAAGTCAGCCATTAGTTCACTCCGCCCTGACAGAGAAGCCCCAGGAATAGGGAACATTTCAAAGTGGGTCTGCTCTTTCATGATAGGGATGAGTCAAGAAAAGTTATCAAGCTTCAGGCTTTAAGATAACAGAAGCTAAGTAATACCAAATTATGTTCCCTTGTTTAAATCAGTCACTCTTGAGGGAAAAGATGAGTTATGGGTTTTTGCAACCAGGTCTAGTCTTCTTTTGTAAAGGTTTACTTTTTAATATTTCTCTAAGATATTTTGAGAACCCTATGGCAAAAAGCACAGGCACATCTTGAAGTAAAGATCCAAAGCCTGGGTATTTTTGCCAAGTATGTTTGCCAAGAGTTTTCCTGGGGGTGTGATTTGAAAGCTTCATTTATCTAAAGATGCGCTTTGAATAGAAATGTGGATCAGTCAATTAACAAACCATTTACTAATCCAAAAGGGTAAAATATTTATGTAATACTAAGTTCCTTGTTCTCGATGATGACGAATGCTCAAGGCTATATTCATTAAGTGAAAACCAAGTTATCACCAACAATTAGGAATCTAATGTACTTGTTCATAAAAAAGAGACTGAGCCTCACATTGTCATTTTTCACCTCTCATGTGAAAGAAAAAAGTGACACAAAAGCTCATTAAACGCACATGCCTTTAGAACAACAAATGACCTTAGAGTCAGATCCCATTTGCTCTGGTCTAAAGGTAAATTAGCAAGTTTCCTACCGATGTCCAACATAGGCCCACCAGTCATGCAAGACAATGAAGGGAGGCTGCTGGTGGAATGGGCACCTTTTAATTTGTCCGCCTAGCCCTAAGACAGAACCTCTCCGACTACATAAGAAATTGAAGGCTTTAATTTTGTGTCAGTCATTTCCTTCAAATACTAATAAAGATTAACATGATCACTCTGAAATTTAATTACCCAGAGTTAAAAAAGATCTTGGAGTGAGGTATAGATTTCAGTAATTTTACCTCAAATAATTAATTTATGACTCTGTAAAAACGAATTTAATTAGTAATGAAATGAGGGCGAGATCCCATATGACTGAGAGGTAAAGTAACTTCACAGGAATGACAAGAAAGCTGCCAAAGGGGTGAGAGTTCATCAGGCAGCTTGAGAATCTTGTCGGATGTGCGTGGGATTCACGTGTGGCCTGTGGGTACCACTGGAGCCCCAGAGAAGTTTAACTGGGGAGAGAACACGAAACCACTGCGATGAATCTTATTCTTGACACATAATGTTCTACAGATGCTACATTTAAAACAATTAGTTTTGCATTTTAATAACTCAGGGACGGTTGAAGAGTATCATGAAGAAATCAGGAGGGTTTTACAGAAACAATTCTAGTGATACTTGAGTCCACAAATTTTGTAAATAAAAGCAGTGTATTGGTAATACCAACCATATTTTGGTTAGGTTTTAGACTTTGGGACATTATATACTAAAAAAGCACTTGAAAGCCCAGTTGTCCTATGTATTATAAGTTCCAAGCTTTCTGTAGAATATGCAAATCTAAATGAGAAAGACCAATAACACAGAAAAGGGAAGTAGTAGCAATGTGGAAAGAAGGTGCAGAGAGCAGTTTGTGAAAATAAACATGTAAACATATTCTAAAAACAATGATTGAGTGCTACTGTGGCAAGGCAGCATTTTTAATGTTTTAAGTGGTCTCCTTTCTAATACTCATAACTGTCCTATCATCTGGGTGTAATTGTTATCTCCATTTTGCCGATGAGAAAACTGAGGAGGGAAAAGGCTCAGTAACTTGCCCAGGTCACCGTTATTAAGTGGCAGACCTGGGATTTGAACCTGTTCATCTGATCTCAGAGTCCACACTCTTGACACATGACGGGATGAAAGGGTATTCGTCCTCTAAGATTTCACCTTCCCTCCAGTTGACTGTTAATGGAAACAGGATTAGCCTGGCTAGCATGTTCTTTTGAAATTGGCTGGCTTCTCCAAAGCAAATATCTGTCTGTAGTTTGCGAAGTGGCCACTAGAGGGACACTTGTCCAAGTTCATGCTTTAAAAGAACCTTCCAGCACAGAGAACAGAAATAGGGAAACAAAACCAAATCAAGCATTCCTTTTGTGAAAATATTGCTCTTTAGCAACTTACAATTTTAATTTAGATGAATCACAACCAAGCAAATGCAATCTCTCTGTGTCTTTGGAGGACGATTCCTTTTCAATTTTTCAATGACCCTGGAGGTTTGGTCTTATTTTGTGGTGATTTGTGCCTTACCATATATATCTATTGCATTGTAAATTCTTTTTTGGGGAGGTGGCTGGAGGGGCAGAGGGAGAGGGAAAAAGAGACTACTGGAGCCTGATGCAGGTCTCGATCCCACAACCCTGAGATTATGACCCCAGCCTAAAACAAGAGTTGGGTGCTTAACCCACTGAGCTGGGCAGGTGTCCCACATTGTAAATTCTTTAAGGGAAAGGACAACATTCTTTTCATCCATATATCCTCTGTAGCTCTGAGCACGTTGACTTGTTAGTGGATCGATGCATATTTTCAAATTAAATAAAATACACTATAATCAAAATTTAAGGGAAGAGAAGATATAGATTTAAGAAGAACATATGCACAGAGAGTTACTGTATAAAAATGTCACTAGTGAAGTCTCCAATAGTTTTTAAACAATGATGACTTTGCCCTTTGCCCACTTACAGAAGTTTTAAACTATCCAAAGACTGCCCATTTTCTTCTTGGATGTTTGGCATTTATCATTAGGTTGAGTGACCTCTATTTAAAGCCTCAGAGGGGCCCACTGAAGCACCTGGTTTGGCTGTGTGTTCCTGCCTGTCCAGGGTGAGCTCCACTCTTACTTGCGGCTTAGACCCCTTCCTCAGTACAAGGAGTTCTGAATTATCTTGCTTATCCTAGCCCGCTCTGGTTTTCCTTTCCCTGTGTCAGCTAGATCATCTGTCTGATCAGGCAGTAATCTCTTCCCTCTCCCTGATTCCCAATGGGCATATATCTGTCACACCTCTAACTCAGTACCACTCCCTCCCTCCCTCCCACAGTTCTTTCTCACTGAAAACCTAATGTGCAGGTTACAACCAGCCTTCATTCCATTAGTTTCAATTAGAAACATTAAACACTAATTCCTGACTTTTCTTTTGAACATTTCAGAACATTTAAAAACATGTATAGCATGCATATTGGCAATTTTCTCAGAGCCTGAAAAGCAGATGGTTTGATCAAAGGAAAAATATGACCTCACTCTCTGCCAGCAATTCTTACATGAACTGAAAATAAATTACTAGAATTCCATCAGTCACTCAGGAATGAGTCTTATTCCTTCCCAGGAATATTCACTGAATGATAGGGCAAGAACTGAGGGCAGATCACAGAACTTGGCTGGATGAAGTGCCCTATCATTTCGTGCTGACTCTGAAGCCACCTGCTGGTGTACTGCCTCACTGGGTGGGAGAGGGGCTAACAGCAGACTTCTGGGTCTAGCCATCTGTGGCTCTATAATTTGCATTGTATATACCGATTGATCTTTGGGTTTCCTCTATAAGAATGGATTAGATGGCGCCTGTCTGTGGCATGGACATGAAGTACACTAGATTATTCCCGATGTTGACTTTGACTTTTCCAAGCACCACAGATACTCAGAGATGACAGACTGTGAGGCCTTCTTCAGACATCTGTTAGAAACTCCATCGTGGGAGCATTTTCTCCCCTACTCACTGAGCCAGTAGAGGAGAGGGAAGGGGGAAGAAAAATCCTTGACTTTTTTTTCTAAAGAGCAGAGACATATTGACTCCTGGCTCAAAAATAGATGGTTCTATTTGTTGAACGGAAGCAGTTGCCCCATCTCTGCATCTGTTGCAAATTGCGGCTGGGGGAGGGGAGCAAATCCCAACGTTAATGTGGTCTAATGATTCTTTCCGGAGGACGGCAAGTTGCTTTCAAACCTTTCATAAATTACTATTGGCAGCCCATCTGGATTAGGAGCTGAACCAGATGGTAAGCACTTGACAGCTTACTCTCTCATCCGAAGGAATCAGCTGATCATAGTTTTCTTTTTGTCTATGAACAAATTATACTCTGAGAATGGAAAAAAAATATATTTTCCTTATTTTTAGCTTGCTGCTTCTTTTTTGACAGGGACCTAAACAGTGTCCCTTCATGTTCACAATCTTTATTTTGGAGGAAATAACGGCTACTGTCTAATTTTCATCCCTACTTTGAAAAAAGTGCCATCCATACCGTAGAAGGGAAATAAATGTGTGTTTCTACAGTTTTTTTCCTCTGACTTAAGTTAGTCACATTGCGAATGCCTCACCACCAAAAAGCAGTAAGTGGGGCTGAAACTACGGATCTCTGGGGTTCTGGTCCAGATGCGTGGCAGGGAGAGCCACGAGCTCCACTCCCAGGAGGACACAAACAGCAAAAGGTGCCCTATGAGAAGGGTACCATAGCTAGGATTCTACCTGAAAAGAAGTTTGGAAAACACTATCGCCAACTGGTGCTGGGGCCAAGAAATCAGACACATCGGGGCAGTTGGGAACCCCGCCCCACCTCCTGCTGCCTCTCTGAGAGCCACAGCGTCTCTGTGGGTGACCCTGACCAGACAACAAAGCTGGAAGGAAGACCCTCAGTTCAGGGGGAGTCATGGCAAAGCTGTTATGGAGGAAAGAGCGAAGAGTAGAGAACAAAGCACAGAAAATAAGCGAAGAACAAGCAAGTACAATCTAAAATTTCAAAACACAAGAGGAATATAAATCCCAACACAACATAGCTCAAAAATCGAGGGATAAATGTACTCTATCTGAAAGGAAAGTCAAGTAGAGCAACCTGAAAATGACCTTAACACAAATACACCTGAGATCATTAGAAAGACAAAGAAAAAACCAACACCCATGATAAAAGAACAAGAAGCTCTGAAACGAAAACAGTCAGAAATAAGACAAAAGTAGATATAACAAAAGTGAGTTAGAGATCTCAGAAATGAAATCAATATGGTTATGAAAACTAGAAGAAAGAAAAAAAAAATCTACCAAAGAGAAAACCAGTGTGAGGGATTCCCTGAGGGCACAGGGCCAAGAGCTGAGGGTATGACAAGTGGGAAGGCAGTTCAGAGTTCTGAGAGGCAGACCCAGAGGCTCTGACTTCTCTACCATGAGTTAAAGGAGAAGAGAACAGAGAAAACAAAGGCAAATCAATATTTAAAGAGATAATCACTGAAAATTTTCCATGATTGATGACATAAATCCTCGGGTAAAAGGCACACAGCAAGAACTAAACAGACCGATATTCTCATTTAAGATATTTTGGAAAATATGAAATTATATTTTAATGTATTTCTTTCCAAAAAGTTTTTCTCTTTGCAGTCTTTTCTCCCTCCAAACTTAGAATGATACTATCTACACAATTTGGATCCTGACATTACATGGCAAGGCTACTCTCTGTCTTCAAAGAATCCTCAAAAACACACTTTCCATATTGGCTTAGAATATTCCGCAATGTGCCTGCCCTGAAACTATTCAAACATTTCCCTATTTTCTGGGACTATTTAGGGGGTCTTCAGGTTTACAGTATTATAAATAGCACGGTGATGAGCATTTTATTCATAAATAGGCCTGCCCACTTCTCTCCCTTGCTCTTGTCTGTTTCGTTTTGTTTTGTTTTTTTTCCTCTCTAATCTGAGAGAGCTTCCCTACAGTCATCCAGCATACAGATTTCTGCCCCTTTATCGACCTTCCTCTCTAGAGTCTGCAGTTCCAGATCTTCTTACTCTGGGATGCTTGCTACCTCACATCACATCATCAACAGCATAAATGAATACATTCATATTGTAGTGAGTGACTCCTAGACATTTTACCAGGAACCTAATCTAATTACGCCTAGATTTAAGGGGAAGTGTGAATTTTGCATGTTTTCCATACTAACAGTTTCAGAATCATAAAAGCCTGTACAATGTTACCAGGCCAAGATTTGCAGTTATGACATTTACTCAACCCCTAAAAAGAGCAACTTAATACACACTTGAAAATATTTGGAAAGTGGCTGAATTAACAGCCATCAATGAGAACTAAACTTTGTAATATCCTAAATTTCAGTATCTGACATTTACCATCTAAATGCATCATCAAACTTTTATTGTAAAAAAGTTATTTTAAGTCCTTAAATGCTTGGCTGAACTCCTCTAAATTGCAACCACAGATTATCAGGTGAAGGAAATTTCTGTTTTTGTTTCTTTGTTTTGTTGGAGGATGGGGATTATTTTTGTTTGTTTTCCACTTGGGATTTTTTAAAAATATTTTTACTTTGATAAAAGCTTTCTTTTAACATCATACCAGCACCATAACATTTCAAATCAAGCCACCTAGTTTGTAAATACTAAGATAAGGAACATTAAAAAAAAAGGTTTCCCACCTGGCTGAGCTTGAAGGCTGATCTCAAAACAATGTCATGAGCTGGAAGAGGAGGCGACACTGTTACAAGTCGAACAACTAAAGAATGATTCACAACACCACCAAATGAAAAGTGAATCCATGAGATAGAGCTGACCAATAGAAAGGAATTCAAAAAGTATTGGATAGTAGATATTGATTCTCTTCCTCTTGGCTAGATGTAGAGCCTTCATCCATCTTAGGTTATCAAATTCAACAATGGCCTTCTTAAATCCTTCACTTGACCTATCCTGATCATAGAAGCTAGGGATCGTGTCTCCCTTCTGTGAAGAGGTGGACTCAACACCCACTGCCCCCATGGCTTCCTCGTGCCTAGAGCACACTCCCTTTTGTTGCTCCTTGATTAGCCATTAGTAAGGTTCTAGAGATTCGGGGCCAGGTTTATATATCTTTGACTACCCTTGAAGCTTGGTGCTGGTATGTCATATGTGATACCTATTCATAAGTTCAACAACTTTTTAAAAAAACTGAAAGAAAGAGAAACTTTGTAGGAAAGAGGAGACTTGAGTTGAAACCTAGAGTACAATTTAAGCATGCCAGAATTAAAAAAAAGAAAAAATCCATGTGCCCAGCCTCCTCATTATTGGTTAAAGTGGAATGAAAGGAATAGACAGAGAACTAGCCAGCTAACATAGTGGTTCAGACCTGCATTCCGGGACTCACTTCACCTCTTACTACCATGTGACAGGTGGCAGGGAAAGTTACTTAACCTCTCTGTGCCCTAGCTTCCCCGTCTGCAAAACAGAGGCAATGATAATAGTAGAGCTCATAGCACAGGGTTGCTTGCAGGACTAAATTTTTATTTTATTTTATTTTAAGATTTTATTTATTTACTTGTCAGAGAGACAGAGAGCACACAAGCTGGGGGAGCAGCAGGCAGAGAGAGAAGCAGGCTCCCCGCTCAGCAGGGAGCCTGACACGGGACTTGATCCCAGGACTCTGGGATGATGATCTGAGCCAAAGGGAGCCGATTAACCAACTGAACTGCCCAGGTGTCCCAAAGGACTAAATTTTTTAATGTATATAAAGCACACAAGTGTACAAGTGCTTGCCATTGTTGCCAATGAGTGTTTGAATAGTCTAACTTGCAACTACTCTGATCTTGTCTTCTGCTCCTCTCTCCTGTCACCTTCTCCTCCAGCCACACTGCCCTCCCTTCTGTTACATCTTTGCTGTTGTTCTGCCAGGGCCATTCATCTCCCAGCTATGTGTGTGGTAGCTCCTTCTCTTTGAAGCATCTTTCCCTGACTGCAATGTCCACAATGCTCCCTTCCCCACAGTAACTCTCTATCCCAGTTCACTTCTAGAGCACTCATTGCCATGGAAGAGCATCTCATCTCCTGATTCAGCTGTTGGTTGGTTGTTTCTTCCCAATAGAATATAAACAGCTTGAGGGCAGACGTTTCCCCTACTGCAGTAGATGCATGGGAATACCGGATTTATAAAAGATGCTCAATAGTATTTTTGGGATACATAAATGACTAAATGAAAGAATAATGTTCTGTCTAAAGTTCGTTACCATTCACCATATCAAACAACAGAAGTAGTGGTGGCCAACATAAATGAAAATTGTGAAAAGAGAATGCAAAACCCCAATTAACTCCTGTTTTTATTTCTTTATAAAATATAAATATATGAAGATTAACATTAAGTAAGTAATAATAAGTGTTAGATCAAAACAAACAATACTTAAAGTTATATTGCAGGAAATGCTCAGTCAGGATGAGGTTCATAAGCTTAAATTCACCATAACAAGGTAGAATGAAAACTGGTACAGTCTCTTATGCAAAGATAGAGATTGAGTCCACACTGAAGCAAGTTTACTTGTAAATCTTAAGTTAATTTTAGCAAATAAGAAAAGGCGAATGGATATTGCCCTAGATGGCCTTGCACGTTTTTTAGTTCTGCATTGTTAGCTATACAGAGAGAAATGAGGAGGTCCCTTGATTTTGCCCAATTATGGAAAACTTCACCCTCACACAAGGTCTCCAACCTAGAACTTCCCATCACCACAGCTTCCTGTGGCTTAAGGAATGCAGAATTCTGCTAGTAGCAGGCCCCCTTTGGCCTGTCTTTAGACGTGCTGCTCAAAGATGATGCCAAGTGAAGCTTCGGAAGAGGAGAGGGGGGCTGGAAGCAGGAACTTTAGCTTCACTGTAAGTCTAAGTTTGACCATTATCAGATGCAGGAACTTGGATCATAACTAAGTGCAAATGTTTGCACTAAAATATCTTTAAAATTAAAGTATAGTTACGTTAGATGACAGATACTACACTTTGAAAAGATAATAAATTATTTAGCAATGATTCAGAATTATCACCCGATTACAGGGAAAAAATATAACAGCAAGGGAACATGTAAACAGCCATTACTTATTTTGTGAGGCTGCTCAACTTCAAAGGTGTTTGATTCCAGGATAGAAAAACAGTGTGGATCTGTTCCTAATAAGGCAATAGTTACAGAAAAGTAACAATAAAGGTCTTTACTGGGAAGCATCGTCTCAGATAAATGTGAACTTCTGACGTCCTATTTTGTTGACTAACAGGAAAAAAAGTTAGATCTAAAGGTCTCTGAAATTCCTATCTGCCCCAATACTAAATTTGGCCTTTTATTACCTTAAAATAAATGCTTATCTGCCCTATTTCAAATATAACCTTCCCCGGTTTGTAAAAAGGAATATAATAGGGTGCAGCTGACTCTGTTGTGATTATTTGAAATAGCCATGTGACTCTTCGTATTTTGCTTTTAAATCTCTTCGTGAAGAAGGTTAAAAAAAAAAGTGAACTAATTGCTAAGAGTAGTGGTTTTATTCAATTAAAAAAAAAAAAAAAGCCCTCCGTTTTACAGAGGAGGAAACAGGTTCAGAAAAGTTAAGTTTAAAAGTCATGGCATTGTTTTGGTCCTAAGAATGCATGAAATAGAACTCTTTTGGTACTAAATCTTAAGTTTCTTATCCACACCAGTTTTCAAATGTCTGATTATGGGACCTTAGTCATTTGTGTCCTCGTAGTGTGGCTGACGTTCAGAAGTCCAGGACGCCATTGCAATGTTCAGGGACATGTACTTTTCTCTGCTGAAATTGGCAGTATATTTACTCCCATTGCCAATGTTCTAAATTCCACCTTCACTCCAGTGTCAGCAACTTGAAATCTCCTTCTTAGGTTCTGCTTCCTTCCTATGATGGTGACCCACACCGTTGAACAAATGAATCATTAGATGAGGAAAGGAAGCAAGTTTCAAATGTAACGCATGGGATTGAGGTCCGTAGCCATGTGTGGCTTTAGTTTGCCACCAAGCTTCTAATGCATTTCAGTTCAGTTTTTAATGGATTTCTATTCTACGTCTACCTTCTGAATCAAAAATGTCCCTTGCCAGGTAACAATTTCACTTTACCTTCAGTTCCTCCTACAAAATGGAAAAATAGTATTGCTTTGCAAAATATTGTGAAATCTCGGGGCAACGAAACACCTTGGAACTACTATGAAAGCTTCTGTATCTAGGATATTGACAGAAACCATACTGATACTAATAATTATTTTTTAATCTAGTTACCTGACAATTTTAATTCAGGTTTCTTGAAATGGTCCCTAACTATTGCTTCTTCTACTAAGACTCAGTCTGCAGTCTGAAGAAAAGAACTGTAGATGCCCCTTCAAAAAATAACATATATATATGATTATATAATATATACATATAACATGATTATATTATATTATACATGTATAAATTAAGATTGGAAAGAAGGCACAAAGAATGAGACTAGCTAAGTAAATAAACATGTCGACCATGACAAAGTAGGTAGCCAAGAGCAATCACTAAAGCCCTGAAAACAGAATTCGACATAAAATATAAAATATAAGCACTTCTCCTCTTATATTTAAGTACTGAAGATGAAACATTACCAATTAGGGCAAACAGCATAAAGCTTAAGGGTAATAAATTGTGACCAGCTTTCCAACTCCAGGAGCTAAGCATCAACACTGAATAGGGAGCTTCAGTTTCTGGCCAGAAGCAGGGACTAGATTTACCCTCATGCCTGAAACAACTAGAAGAATAGACAAAGTATATGAAACAATAGTTCTCGGACACTGAACAATAGGTAGCCCAGGATGGTGATGCCTGAGAGAAGGGAAGTGATTGAGATATGTCTTATGATTACATCAGCTTACCGCCTGAGAGGCAATTTCTAGACCAAAGCTCAGGGAGGTGGAACCCAAAGAGAGCCCCGAGGTCTTGTTGAGTTGAGGAGACAGGGCTCAGGCTTTGGGAGGCTGAGGCACCTGGAATTTCTGGGGCAGTGTACCAGAGACAGACTTCCAAAGATCTAGGGAAGGGTCTTGGGCTGCCGCCTCATCTACCCATGCATGAAAGGAAACTGCCCAAGGCCAGGGAAAGCACCACAAGTAAAGAGTAGCCTAAACAGAGTATCTGTGCTTTGAGACTCACTTGCAAAACTGACATGGGACCATTCCCCAAATTCCAACTGGAGACCTCACCAACTTAATCCAATCATCACATGACTCAGATCAGTGTCTGACATGTACCCTGAGTCCAGGCAGCTCACAGGATAGTTTCTGCATGGTGCAAGACACATACACATTCTGGAAGACTGGACCTTTAAGCAGGGGAGAAGAGAAAGGAGCGTGCCCACACTTTGGGGCCAGACATGGGTGTTCTGTGGCTCCTGGAGCAGAGCCAATACACCATCACCTGATTTATGGCTTGGAGTGAAAGTGAAGACACTTAGTAGCTACAGTTGTTAGTTTTCAAAAGGGGAGAATCATTTGCCCTTCTCATAGCTTCAGCTGTTTGGCTCCTGTTGGAAGATCCTGGATTATTTCTGATCTTGGCTTTACATAGTCCCATAGCAACCATCGCAAGCCCCTGGCTAAATATCTCTGACCAGATTCAGACTGTCTTCCGAAAAGAAAATTCCCTAAACCCAAACTTACCAAATCAACACTTGTTAACACATCTAAAACAGAGTAGAATGAAGATTTAAAGAGAAATCGTCTTTTTAAAAAAGTAAAATATGGGGAGGGCACGTATTGCATGGTGAACTGGGTGTTATACGCAACTAATGAATCATCGAACTTTACATCAAAAACCAGGGATGTACTATATGGTGACTAACATAATATAATAAAAAAATATTTTTAAAAAAGTAAAATAAATAAATGAAGAGAAATAAAGTAATTTTTATCACATTTGACCTATTTAATCATTATTCAAATTTAATGTCTTTGAGTTTCAAGAAGATTGTTGATATAAAAGAACAACAACTGGGTTTATCTCATTTGCACAAATCTTTTTGTCTCCTTCTGTTAAAATGTAAGGCCTGCCTTCATTTCTTCCTAGATAATATACGGTCTACCATCTGCCCCAGCATCTAACTTTTCTCTTCCAATTCTTTTCTTTCTCATTTGTTCCCATTGCATCCTCTTTGTGTTTCTCAAGGTCTTTCTTTCTCATTTCCATCCAGATCTAAACCCACTCCTGATACACTCACCAAATGTGCTCATAAAAACAACCTACCCTAGCAAGCTGGTTAAGAGCAGGGGGTCTAGGGCCCATGCACTTGGTTTCAAATTCCAACTCTGCCACTAACTGGCTGTGTGACTTCTTGCAAGTTACTTAGCCTCTTTGTGTCTCAGTTATTTATAGAAAGAGAACATTAATAGTTTAATGGTCCCTTCCTTATCTGCAGATTTGTTTTCTTTGGTTTTGGTTACCCGTGATCAACCATGGTCTGGAAGATGACTCTCCTTCTGACATATCATCAGAAGGTCAGTAGCAGCCTAACACTACGTCACAATGCCTACAGCATGCACCACCTCATCTCATCATGCAGACATTTATCATCTCACTTCATCACATCAAGAAAGGTGAATACACTATAATAAGAAATTTTGAGAAAGAGAAATCACATTCACGTAACTTTCATTACCGTATATTGTTACAATTGTTCCATTTAATTATTAGTGATCACTGTTAATCTCTTACTATGCCTAATTTATAAATTAAATTTTATCACAGGTATGTATGTATAGGAAAAGACATATACATATGTGTGTGTGTGTGTGTATATATATAGTTTGGTATTCTCCGTAGTTTCAGGCATCTACTGGGGGGACATACACCCCATGGATCAGGGAGTCTACCCTTGTGTGTCTTGTAGAGCTGCTGTGAGGATTAATGACAGAGTGTTTCTAAGCCTCTTGGCACAGAGCCTGGCACATGGTGGACTCTCAATTTTCAGAAAAGTGAGCTATTGTTATTATTAATAATGTCACCTTTTATTTAGGGTTCTGCTTGGTGAACCACCAAGGTCATAAATGAAAGGGAATTCAGGTACTCAATTTTTTTTCCAGAAAAGAAAAAAGGAACATGACAGATTCAAGGTTCATGATTTAAAAGGGAGAAAGAAACCCCACAGAGGTGCTGGGCTATGAAAAACATTGAGAATTAAGCTCTGTTTTTTCTTTTGTCCTTTCTTTCTCCCCTTCTCAGAAACTCATAGGGAAAAAAAAAAAAAAAAGCTTTCACATCTTCAGGTCCTCAGGCTCAGAATATGGACTCACTTCTGGATGAGCAATGCTGTATTCAGAATCACTTGGTGACCAAAATTCAATAGATCCTTTTAAGCCATGTCATAATGCAGCAAAACATCAGAAGCAGAAAAAAAAAATCGTGCAACTTATTTTTTAAGAGTTCTGGAAACTGTGAAAAGCTTGTTACACTGAGGAAGAAATAGACTTACTCACCTACAGGAGTCTACTTGGCTGATTAAGGCTTGTCCCTTTTGCAAAGCATCAGCTGTGCAGTCTTTAATTTCTCTGTGTAATTCCTCATGCCTTGCTGCCAAGACAGGCAGACTTAAACCCTCTGATTTAAGGAGCTTAAGGTAAGCTTCAACTCTCCCAAGTACATCAAATGCCTGCCAAAGAAAACATACTTTCATTTTCTGCTTTTCTAGTTTAAAATCTACATTGATGTGTACATGAAATACTAGAGATTAAACCAGCCTATTCAATTTATTAGTTTGATCATAACCAAAACCAACAATCTTAGTCTGAGAAAACAGCTGTGTAGTTTTAAGGCTTCATTTAGGGAAACTGATCATAGCTTAGCTCAACATAGATAAATGTCAACATCATAAAATTAGCAAAAGAGTTTACATTGAGAATGTACCTATACAACACAGTTATAACTGTATAGAATTTGGAGAGCCAGGCTTACTTTTTGCACATTTTGTACTATATACAATAATGGATGAGATATTTTAAAAATATTATGCAGACTTTCACAACCTGAACGTCTCTGTGATGCTCTTAAAAGGAAATTGCCTAGCAAATTGCACTTTGAACTGGAATCATTATAGAGAAATATTCAAGAATTACCCCTTGTCTTTCCAAATATAAGACCTTCTCCCTGCTGTATCCAAGACATCTATCTGTCTACAAAGATTATAATTTGGTTTGAAGCTGTGCAAAGACTAAGACCAAGGTAATATTTAGCTTCTGACACACAAAACAGGATTATGCAGAAAAAACATTGCTTTGCAAACTGAGATATTGTCTTAAGAGAAGTTTTTTTTTTTTTTTTTTTAATTCCTTTATTTTCTTCCTTTGTTTAGCAGATCAACAGCCAACTGTGGAGGATCAAGTTTATGGAGTTAACAGAGAGTAGAGAGAAGCTGTCCTTTTGTCCATTAAGTCTTAGTTGGCATTAAGATGGAGGAGTATATGATATGAAAGCAGTAAAAGAGGGCCATGGTAATATGAGGAAAACAGAAGGAGAGCAAAGTGCAATGGTCTTCATAGGTGTCCTGAGAGCACATTTCAGACTTTGGGCCTGAAGAGCAGGAGCCGAATTAGGTAAGTTGAAGAAAAGCTGCATGGCAAGAGAGCTCTTGCCGTGTTGCCCTTTGGCACTCCTGGAAGAAGCCACTGAATGGGATGCTCCGTACAAGTCTGGAGAACACTCCTATCCCAGTAAACCTGATGGTGCCACAGTCAACAGGCGCCTTGAAAGCTAGCCTTCCTGGACTGGTGTTGGAAGCCAGTGAGCTTGGTAGGAGCCCACCAGGTGCAGTAGGAAGAGTCCACAGAAGACTCATAAGAAATGAAAGTGGACAGCCTTGTGGGTCTAGTTTCCACTGAGACCCGAAGAGGGACCAGAAGAGCAAGGCTGAGTTAATGCTGAGGGAACACAGCTTAAGCCAAAGGTAGAGGCGACAGCCATGGAGCTGTGTGAAACACAGCTGCACCTGGCTGCCATCTAAGGGAGTGAGTTTTAATGTCAGAATCAGAACTGGATAAAACTTGAATTTACAAATGAAATCTCTCCAACACTGTCCCATTACTTATATGTTGATATTCTGTAGTCCCATCAATTTCCTCACGTCTCCTGAATCTGTTCTTTCTGATCACTTAAAAGGTTTAACACAAAATCATTCCCCTTTATTTAGATAATAGGAAGTAATAATATCAACTCCAGTTTAATGAGAACTGACTTGTGCTCCTTCTATACTCTGTGTTTCATGTTTACCTTTCATTCAGCCAAAAACATTTTTGAATGTCTGCTGAGATTCAGGCACATTGTCCTGAACGGCTCTAGATGGAAGTGAGAAATGATCTCCATTGGATGACAGGGGAAACTGAGTCTCAGAGAGATTAAATAAATTGCATAAAGTGATACTTCTACTAAGTGGCAGATTTGGTCTCTATCCTCAATTTGCCTGGCCCTCAGGCCCCTGCTTTTAAACCCTGGCCCATGGAACCATGCGGCAAAAGATTACCAGGGGAAGCTTAAGAAGGAAGGGGCATTTTCAAGAAGCCCATTCATCTTAGGCGGAAAAAGTGAGATTTTGAAACTTAACTTTTTATAATTAAGTGTCTACCTTTCCTTCTTATAGGTGAGAAAAGATATGGAGAAAAGTTGAGTGATTTCTCTTACGCTGTATAGGACTGGAAAAGGAAGATAGTTTAATTAAAGGAACTTTGAACCTGAAGACTCTTCCTTATCTGATCTCCCTCTTTTTTTCTGCAGTTGGCAATAGAGCCAAATGTGTCAAGGTGTTGATGTTAGAAAAGATTATTTGAATTACTTTCTCAATCTTTCCGTGACACATTGAAATACCTCTTGGCAATAGCCACTGTTCCTGGAATTTTGTTTTATATTTTAAATTTTTATTGCCTCTTTTGAATGGAGTCTCATGTTAATCAAAGTTTAGTTTTAAAGTTAGCCCCGAAAACAAAAATCTGGTGTAGTCAAAATTATCATGAACTCCTTTAAATCCTGCTTAAAATTTAGTAGGTGTGAACTATTGCTTATAGTAACACATATTCACCTTGAGGACTGGAGCCACCGAGCTCGACCAAAGGAAGAAATAAAGAGAAAGTGTATATATGTAGATGTCAGGGCATTTGCTTCTTTCTTCCTTTAAGATAATTCCCCCAATTCCTCATGTGAATGGGGGAAAGAATAAATTCCAAAGTGCTTTTTCTTCTTTTCTCTTGACTCCACTCTGTTTTAGTATTAAGCCACTATAACCTTAAATATATGAAAGTTAGGTCGTGAGGATGTACATGGAGTAAGCATTTAGAAAATATTTTCCCATAATTACTCTAAATCTTGATGGGACACATCTTTAAAAAGTCCCTGAGAAGAGCAGGACCACCTGCTGCCTGTCATTCACCCTGCTTGGGTCTTTCCTTCTGTGGCCCCAGGGAACAGCTGCTACTCTCATATCCTTGGGCATTGGTCTCTTCTTCATAGGAGTTAGATTCTAAAGCTGCACGTACGTTAAATGCATGTGTGAGGTGACTCTACCCCCTTCCTCAATGTTATCATAAAAGTATTATATATCAATAATGTGGGAATAAATCAAAGGGCTAAACAGTCACTAGAAGGAGGTGGTATATCAAGGACCAAGGTAACCCATTACTTAGAATCAAAATAGCCAAATTTTCTTCTAGAGTTTTTTCTCAGAAAGATCAAAGTGTTAGGAAAGCATTGACTTATGAATTGCTCTATGTATCACACTTGATAGAATTATGGCAGAAGAAAAGAGGTGAGTGGTTGCGTTCCAGTCATTAGCTCAACAAATTCATTTGCAAATAAGATGAGCTGGATCCTGTAAGAGAGCTTATTCTTTATCCTTAATCCTAACCTGACCCTAATGGGAATAATCTAAACCCACAGAAATGTTAAATTAATGATTTTAATGATTTAAGAGGAGTCCCTTTCAAAAAGATTATACTGTCTGTGATTGTCAGAATCCTATGCAAAACTCCTTTCTCTTATCCCCATGCAGAATTTGATGAGGAATCAACATAACAATTCCAGAATGATCTAAATTTCATTGCTCTCACTTAATCTATCCCCAGAATAGAACTGAAAGCTTTTCTATTTACCATAACTATAAGGAACCTGATATACCAGATCCAGCCTGGAAAGAATCTCTTTGTCTCACATATGGTATAGAACAGGTTATTTTTGGCAATGACACTATGACCCCCATATAAACTCCCTTGGAATTAATATTTCCTCATTAGTTTTCTCTTCACATCCCTCTTTTTCTTCAAAGCTGGTCAAATACAGGTTTTACGACTAGAGGCAAAAAGAATATAAGCACAAGGATAATATTTTCTCCCTCTCAGTTCCAGCCCTTCTTGACAATTTTATATTGTACCACCCAGTTCTTAGGCAGATGAGGAGACCAATCAGCTCTTTTGCCTAAGGAGTTGCTTGGGTTTTTTTTTTTTAAGATGCTAATAAAGATCTTTTCTTTTTTTCCATTGTTAAGATCCAAAACAGTCTGGACCAAACCAAATAGAGATGGTATCAGGACATGGCACATTTTACTCTCTTTAAAATATCTATGAGATTAATAAGTTAAGGAAGAACCATGAGTCATCCAGGATAATTATATCACTCTGTATCACAAAGATGCTTAATAAGTAGTATTGTTTGCTCCTAGACTAACTTATTGGAAGAGAATCAACATTAAAACAAAACAAAAAAAAACCTTGAACACAGCAGAACTTTGAAATTTTCCTTTCATGAGTTCCAAGGCTGGAGAATGAGTTTGGTTGGAACATTTATCACTACGGAGGACACAAAACTCAGCTTTTCATTAGACTACCGAATCCCACTGTCTGCAGAGATTTCCTCTGGGTTCAGTTTACATCAAGACTGAAAGCTTCCATTTCCTTTCCTAAGCACCATCTGAGATAACTTCTTGTGGCTCCCCGTTTGGCAAGCTGATACTTGATTCAGGTCCTGCCCAATCTGCCCAGGCTTTCAAATACCAGAAGGGCAGAAGCCAAAGGGTGATGTGATTTTCAGCTCCCAGTATTTGCTGCTCCCTGCTGGTGCTCCCGCTCATTCCATGCCTCTCCAAGGTTGTCGCTGCTGGGCCCCAGAACTCCCTCCGCGTTACTAGTGTTAGAAGGTGGCTTTGTGGTGTTAATGAGAGATATGTAAAATCATAACTTCCTAAAACTGGTTTTGGCCTCACAATCTGAAAAGCTGAAAAAACATTGGAAAAGGAGTTTTGGATTGAAAATGGCATGTATCAACACGGAATGGAGGAAGTGTATGTATTGACAAACTCTTACTTTTTCCTGAGATAAGCCCATCTTTGAAATGGGTAAACTAGACCCATAAGTAGAACGCTAGCCAGCTAGTCATTGTTTATACTTTCTGGTTTCTTTTATCTAAATTGACCTTAATAGTTTTAGGATGATCTTGGGAATATTAACATTTCCCAAGGGAAGATGTCCCTTTACAATGTGTGAAGCATCTATTTTCGTTCATTTGTTCAACAAACATTTATTTAACTCTATGGAGCATGTATTCTGGTACATGCTGGGGATAGGAAAATGAACAAAGCATTTAAGTCACGTTAGAGTGGCTAGTACAGTATTAAATGCATATATAATGACAAAATAATGGCTGGAACGTAGCGAATGCTTAGCCCTTCTACGCACTAGTCCTGTATTAACTCATTTAGATAGCTCAATGACTCTGTGAGGTGCATACAATTATTATTTCTATTTTTCAGATAAAAAAAGCTGGATGCACAGGGAAGTTAAGTAAGTGCCTAAGGTCACAGAGCTAATAAATGTCTAAGAACAGATTCATACCTCAGCAGCCTGGCTCCAAAGTCTACTATATTATTTTAGAAAAGTGTCATCCTAACAAACATTTTTAAATTTTACTCAATACTCCACAATTCCATTTATTTATTTATACTCCACTCTATCCTGAAAAGATTTTGTATATTTATCGCCACTTGCAGGATCTTTTATTACTGAATGGTATTCCCTGAAGTAGATAAGGATTGTTAGACCTACTTTAGAAAAGAGAACACCCAGGCTCAAACTGTAAATTGACTTGTCACATGGCCAGTCATTTATTCGTTCATTCAGCAAAATTTGCTGAACATTAGGTGGCATGCAAAGATGTCTAAGACACAACCTCTCTCTAGGGAGCAAAGAGAAATACTATGAATAATGAAAAATAAGCAATTAATGCTGCCTGGAGACTTCTTGGAGGAGGTGGTATGGGTGATGGCAAATCTCTTCATATAGCATTACTGCCCTTCTCCGCTGTGACACAGAGATTGAGTTGAAATTTGTGTTCCTCGTGTATTAAAGTAATTAAGCTCTCCTCTTCCAAAATGATCTCATACCAATGACCTTGGATCAATGTAATCTCTTATGAAAATGTAATGTAGTTGGACTTGAAACCCCACAATTTCTAATATTTCACTGCTTTCAATCATTCAAATAAGTATCGAGCATCTACTACCTGAAAGGCACTGTTCTAGGTGTTCTGTTCTGGTGAATGCAAAGTAAAATAGACATGTTTCTTGCCCTCAAGGAATTTTAATTTGGCAAAGGAAAAGAAATCTACCCAGAAATGTCTATGATACAAAGAAGAATGTATTTAATGCCAATGGAGAGATGCAAGAGTTTAATATTTTACGTGGAAGGGAAACCAATAAATACACTCATAACTCACTTAGAAGTCCCTTGATAGCTTTATAGAGAAGGATACTCATGAGTGACAATAAAACTGAGTGTCTTTATTATAAGACTAATTAAATATGGGCTGCGTTGTGGGCTCTCGTGATAAATGTAAGATGTTTAAGGTATTTCTTGTTTTTGGTAAGTTTTCTATTATATATACATAAATAATTTTATGGCCATAGTTTAGTCATATTTATCGAATATTTGCTGTGATTTAAATAGCTTATCCTTTGTTAAAAATAGAGCTACCCTATGACCCAACAATTGCATGACTAGGTATTTACCCCAAAGATACAGATGTAGTGAAAAGAGGGGGCGCATGTATCCCAGTGTTTATAGTAGCAATGTCCACAATAGCCAAACTGTGGAAGGAGGCAAGATGCCCTTCAGCAAATGAATGGATAAAGAATATGTGGTTCATATATACAATGGAATATTACTCAGCCATCAGAAAGGATGAATACCCACTATTTGCATCAACATCAATGGAACTGGAGGGGATTATGCTAAGTGAAATAAATCAAACAGAGAAAGACAATTATCATATGGTTTTACTCATACATGGAACATACGGAATAGCTCAGAGGAACGTAGGGGACAGGAGGGAAAACTGAAGGGGGAGAAATCAGAGAGGCAGATGAACCATGAGAGACAATGGACTCCAGGAAACGATCTGAGGGTTTCAGAGGGGAAGAGGGTAGGGGGATGGGGTAGCCGGGTGATGGGTATTAAGGAGGGCGCGTGTTGTGATGAGCACTGTGTGTTATATGCAACTAATCATTGAACACTACATCAAAAAATAATGATGTACTATACAATGGCTAACTGAACATAATAAAAAAAATTAAAAATAAATAAAAATAAATAGCCTATCCTTGAGTTCTAAAACCAAAGGTGTCTAAACCATTCTCTCAGAGGGAATACAGGAGGAGAGTAAATTAAAACACCATTTTCTTCTATATCACGAGGTTTGCCTCATCATGATTTAAGTCCTTAATATCTCTTCATATTAAGGATATGTTCAGCCTAAGAAACTTCTCCTTTTAAGGAAAACATTTTATGTATGTATGTATTTATTTATTTGAGAGAGAGAGAGAGAGAGAGAGAGCATAAGCAGGGGAAGGGACAGAGAGAGAGGAGAGAGAGAATCCCAAGCAGACTCTGCACTAAGTGCAGAGCCTGACTCAGGGCTCGATCTCAAGACCATGAGATCATGACCTGAGCTGAAATCAAGAGTTGGACACTTAACTAACTGAGCCACCCAGGCGCCCCAACATAGAAACTTCTTAGCATGCTATTCAAGATCTTCCTGATCTCCTGACTTCTCCTATCACTTGTCTGTCATCATTCTGGGCTTCCACTCTACATTCTTGACAAAATGAATTACCTTAGGCTCCCCAAACAAGGCACTACTCTGAACCACTCAGTCCACCCCCAACTCCTTCTTGCCCCAGCTTTTCATATTTAGCTCAATGTGCATCTCCTCTAGAGAAGTCTTCCTTGACTTTTTTCCTGGTCCTCTCCTCTGTGTTCCCTAATGCTCTACGCTCACTCCAAAAGTTCTGGGCTTTTCCCAAAGCACACAGAACTTCTGTTCCTTGCCTCTCCTCCACACTAGACTGAGAGAGTCTTGAAGGCAAGGATTGTATCTTTAATTGCTTTAGCTAAAGTACATATATGATACATGAAAACATCAGGTATACAGCACATTAGTCAAATGGAAATGTAGAAGAATGGAGGGAGTTTTTTAAAAAAAAGATGCTTTAGTTCTTTATAAGAGAAAGGGAAGTTGTTCTAGAAAAGAAAAATCTGAGACAGGCTGCCTAAGAATTACGGAACTGGAAATATCAAGGAAAGTGATGTCCACTGACAGCTTAATTTCATGAATTCATTTATATCATCTTAACAAATTCCCTTGGATAATATTTATTAGGTCCTCTACTTGGACATTCTTCAATCTGTACAACAACTTCTACTTAATTGTTTTCCACATCTGGGTTAAAATGTATCTATTTTGAAAATGCAAGAATAGATTATATATAAATAAAAAAAGTACTGAACTCCATCCTTAATTATTTTGTTTTTATCTGAAACAATTATGTTGCTGTAGGCATAACTGGTTTGCATTGCTGTAAATATCTTGAAAAGGCAACAGTATATTTTTAGAAGACATGACACTTTCAGCAGTGATGGCAGAAGCAGGAGAAGCTATGACAATCATTACATTTCAAACTGCTTTTGGTGTGTTGCTCTAGCTGCCCCAGATTTTGCTCTACCTTTGCTTTTAGGTTGACCACCCAAAAACCACACCATGTAGATTTGTCCTCAGTCTTCACAGCTTGCTTTCCCCAAAGAAATCATGTGCCTTAGAACGGGAAGCATGGGATATGAAACTTTATGACCAATCAGCCATGTGTTACAGCGTCAGGTTCAATCATTGCGGTCATATAAATATAGGCTCACATTGTTCTGCCCTTGAAACATATATATTTATCTGTTTGGTTCGAATCACATTCTCTAAACAATGATAAGTACTTTTTGGGTGATCGACACATCTTACCCAACTCCTTTTTTGTGAACTTGCTAGAAA
Organism: Ursus americanus; assembly: GCF_024610735.1. NCBI lineage: Eukaryota > Metazoa > Chordata > Mammalia > Carnivora > Ursidae > Ursus > Ursus americanus. The sequence goes on from NC_142127.1 coordinate 55,796,594, forward strand.
TATAATAAATAAGATTATCTATAATAAAGAAAGATGAAAATTTGGGGGGATCCAGATGAGTTACTATAATAGGTGCTATGTTCATATTTCATTCCATGTCCTAATAACTTTTAGCAACATCTGGTAATTAGAGAAACTCTTCTTCTATCAGCTATCATCCCACATTGACAATCAACCCTTCTTATATTTGTTGCTAAGTGATTTAGCAGTAACCTCGCCAACACAGTAGATAACTCTAAAATGGAAAAGAAGGATCTCAGGTTCTTAAGTTAATGGCTCAATCTCCACTTGAATCCAGTGGCTGGTTTGTGACCCCGTCGGTAGCAACATTCTGAGGTCCTGTGTGCTAACATCGCCACCTACTGTTCACTCCAGGTACAAACTGCCAGACCTCAAGCCAAAGCTCTAGACACTGTTAAGAAAAGACTCTTGAGCCTTGGGTAATCATCAACCCCAAGCAGGATTAAAAGGTAATCAATTTCACTCCTGAATCCACAGAGCAAAGGCAGTGGGGCAGTCTTGTCAATGTGGATAATTAGGTGATAATTATATTTTATTGAATTTCACCAATTGAAAATATATTCTAGCTTTTTTTGGTATGTTTTGTTCTCTGCTGTATCCCCGAAATTTACAACAGTATCTGACACACAGAAATTCTTCAGGAAAAATATACTCAAGAAATGAATCCTTAAAGAAGGGTAGTTATTCACCACACTACTTACTTAGAGACTTCACTAAAAGAAATTATTATTACTTTTTTCTAGTAAATAAGAATATCCGTATCTAAAATTGATAAAGAGGGGAATGATTAAGATGAAGGGAAAGGGGGGGAAAGGGAGAATTTCCAGATGCTTGCAACAAAACACCAGCAACATATGATAAAAATCCAGATTAAAAAAAGAAATATATGCGATATGGAAGCATTAACAATAGTCCATTCTGAAGATGAGATTATGACATCCTTTTTATTTTAACAAAATTTTAAAAAAGTGAAAGGTGTATTTTTAAAATCATATACTTCACTTTTTACTGAGCAAATACTCCAGCTGTCACATTCAGTCATTCATATATTACTCATGATACTAGCACATTTTCTCACGCTGGTATTTGGCACAAATATCGAAGGGGAATATTGACCTAGCTTTAACAAATTTAGAGTAAGAGGTTGTTTGCTGAACAAATAATTCACTTATCAAGAATGGAATTGGTTTTCAAAGCAAATATCGTTTTTCAAAGCACTGACTTCCTCTTTCTTTCACGGTGCTGGATGCGTTGGGAGAGTCACTAGTGCTCCTGCCCATCATTACTGGTGTGTCAAGACTGCCTACCACTGACCTCTCTTTATCTGGGCCGTTTCTCAGTGTTGGGTTTGCAGCCAGCAACCTTCAGGGCTGAGGAAATGTCTCCTTCTGAGACAAAGAGCAGGCTGGATTATTGTTTGCGATCCAACAGAAGATGCCCCAAGCTTAGGGTTCCCCTCCTGGAACACCACCTGCTGCACATGCTGTCACCCAGCGGGGCCTATTTTCATTGCCCCCCCCCAACCCCCAGGATTGGGACTTGGGAAACTGATACAACATGTTGACATTTCGATTCTTGTTTTTGTGAGTCATAAAGTCTTTTAGAACTGACACAGAAGTCACACGCGTGCCTTTTGTGAACATCCACAAAACTTTGGTAAATTAGCATGTTAGCTTGAAATTTGGGTAAAATTTCAGATGCCTCATAGTTCTTGACAACATGACTTCATCTAGGGATAGGGATCCTCACAATTAGAAAAATCCAGTACACTCAAGGTACAGTGAAGTGAATTTTTTAAAAATTTATTTGAGACAGAGAGAGAGAGAAAGAGAGAGCAAGGGGTGGGAAGGGGGAGAGGGAGAGGGAGAAGCAGGCTCTCCACTGAGCAAGGAGCCTGATGTGGGACTTGATCCCAGGACCCTGGAATCATGACCTGAGCTGAAGGCAGACGCTTAACTGACTGAGCACTCAGGCACCCCAGTAAAGTGAATTTTTAAAAGGAAAATTCAGTGCTTCAGAGATAATAAAAATCGAAAATACCTCTTACCTAGTGTAAGTGGAATTTTCAGACTAGAAAAAAAAATTTTAAGGGATTTTTAAATTATATTAATGTTTAAATCCAGCTCTGTATTTTAACTAGGGTTATTTATATGTGTTATGCCAAAAGTCGGGCAAAATGGTGAGAATTTTAAAAAACATGCAGAATCCACAATATAAATAAAAGAGAAAAATACCACTTACAAGTCTAAGAAAGAGTTTCCTTCTTTAATTTAAATAGATTTACCCACTACATTATTTCATAATTTATTGCTTCTTAATAATATGATAAATATTTCATTTCAAAAGTCATGATTTAAGATCCACTTTCTACACTCTGGCTTCTATTTTTGCTGAGGTAAAAGTATCTATCACCTTCTCACATTGATTCTTAAATTTGGAGTTAAAAATTACTTCCTTGATGCTTTGAAAAGGGAGAACAAATTCTAAACCTTTCTAAGTGACGCTTAGCTATAGAGAATGCTATAGTGTGGATAATATAGAACGGATAAATCCCAACGAAACTAGTTATAATTTAAATGCCATGGCATTTCAAATAATGAAACAAGGAATCTAGAAGTCAAGTCTTGGGGGTTAAGAAATATAACTTCTTAGGATTCGACCTGAATTGCTATATGAATTTGAGAAAGTAACCACTCCATTTCTTTTTTCTTTTCTTTTCTTTCTTTCTTTCTTTTTTTTTTTACTATTACTATTACAAGAGATGTAATTCTTTTTCCCTCAAGGCCCAGAAATAATGTGAAGAAAGTCTCCCTGGGAAGTTACCAGATAATGAGAACAGAGAAAGCAAGAGCAAGAGAGTAAGAATTAAGGAGAGAGGGAAACACTGCAGAGCTGAAACTATAGGGTTGGTTCATTCTGGAAGTGTTGTTTTATTACAGCAACGTGTTCTATAACGGTCTTCCTTAGAAACAGCTTTAACTGACTGACAGATGACCCACTCCTTGTGTAGAACGAGGGTGTACTGTACGTTAGAAAGTCTCTTAGTTGAAAACAGGACTGTTGAAGAGGAATTTACCTAGCACCCTACCATTTACTTAGTTCAACAGCTCCAGTAACATGCGCTCTCTCTTTTCTTAAAACAAAGAAACCCCAAACAAATGATTTGCCCGATATTTCCTTAACACTTTTTTTTTTTTACTGTAATTCTGGCACCTCTATTTTGGAATTCTAGTATTCATCCTTTTCAAGTTTCCTATAAGTAAGGAAGGTCAAAATAAAGTAACTATTTTAATATATACCAGGACGTTGTATTCAGATTGTTGATATCATGACTTTAAATCACAATATACCTGCCTTCTGGGAGTTACCCACTCATTTCCTGTCACATTGTCCAGTTTCAAAAACATCAGTGATATTTAAGGTATTAAACAATTCCAACTGGGCAGTTGAAGGTGTATATGAGCTTGGAAAATGTAGAAGAAATTTTCACATAATATCACCAGCTTCAGTTATACAACTGAGGTAAACATGCAGACATTACCACTCACTAAGAACCCCCTGCCACAACCAAATGAGTCAACCAGGAGAAGCTGAGCAAGCACTTCTCCAACTCCAGAAGACCTGGAGATGGTCCAAAGCAAGATTTCCCCTTGGCTGACTTTGAAAAGCAAGATCAAGGCAGGCCAGTCAGGAAGAGGCTCTGCTTCTAGCCTTATGGTTTGCATGCAGAAGGCTTGCAACATTCATGTATCTTTACCTGATAAATGAAAGAGAAGTTTTCAAAGGGAAACTTTTTTTTTCAGTAAAAGTTTCAAGGTGTTTTTTCACCTTGATATATTTCATGATAATTCCCTTACTCTATGAGAAACACTGCAGTGTTGGCACAAGTGTCCCCCTCAAACGGATCGATGAAACTCGATGAAACTTTCATGGGGATTTCTTTTTACATGTCAAAACATAGCGTCCCCTCGTTTTGAGAACCAAATAATGGCCCTGATAGGAATACATTTTAAAAGCTCATTTTCGCTGCTATTAATTTTGAAACTTCATGTGGAATCTAGACTTCTGTGATATGCTCCAGCCTACTGAAGTAATGAGTCTCTTACTGGTCTGCCCTGATTACCTAAAATTACCAACGTGAACTCACACTGACCTTATTAGCGCTGCTAAAAAAACCATTTGCCTTTTTTAACCAAGTTTTCCTTTCTGCCATGAGCCGACCGCATTCTCCTTGAAGCTGATGCAGTTTCTGGTTAGAGAGCTGTAGATGCTCTTTCTCCACGTAGCCCTTGGACAGGAGAATCCCAAGTGCGTCACTCTTCAGCTTCTCAATGGCGGAATTCCATTCCTACAAGAGATCACTCCAGTTTATTTTACACATCTTCCCCTTCGTAAACTCTGATAAGACTCGCAGAACATTTCGATCTGTTGAATGTATCAGAAACCTGTCACTATATTTTAAAATCATGATGAAGTAAATGCTACATTCCAGGTTTGAGTACCAAGATGTAGATAAAAAAAGAGAAGGACAAAGGGAAAGAGGCTAGACAGGGAGTGGGATGATAGCGGGAAAGGTCAGGGCAGTTGGGGTGTGTGATTGATGGAGTGTCCTGTTGCCCCAAACACAGGCCACTTCCCCTTCCATTAATACTGTCTGAAAACATACCCCAAAATAGTCAACAGCGTTTTTCAGTCTCTTACTTATTGTGACCTGTTTTCATTCATTTAAATGTAGGAAGTCTATCTCCCACAATTCAGTCTCATTGCCAAGGTGGGCAAATGTGTACAAGAAAGGAAGGGAAATCTCATATTTTATGCCTGTTGTTTTCATATGTGCCTACACTTAGAACTGAAATTAAGATCTGTTATTGTCCACAAAATTAATAGCTGTTATTGTGCAGTATTCCCTACTTCCTGACCTGAGTCTCTCCTCTCAATACTTCATTCTTAGTGGTATATAAACATTTCAGGAAAAGAAAAGAGGTAGCTTTTTACTTTCTGTTACATGAAGAAGAAAAACAGTAAGTAGGGAAGAACGAAAATAAATTTGCAGTAAACTGAACATATTAACAATTTATTGAAAAGGAAATTTAAATTTCTTGCAGAAGAACTGAAGCCAGATTCAGCTTCATAAAATAATGCTTATCTCTAGCATGGCAGTCTTGTGAGTGGATTTTCTGGTACTCATCTCAGCTGAGACTGAGCAGTACGCATAGGCTGTTTGTTACAGCATCAGAAATTTAGCGCCAAATTTCAAAAATTACAGTCTGACTCCATCCTGGCTTGTTCCCCAGGGCAAAATGTCCTGTTATTAAGTTACATTTGTTATATTATACTGTGCAAAATAAGTATAATTTTAGTGCAATTTACCACTACTATTTCCATTCATTCATTTCAGCAGACATACTAAATGCTATGCACCTAGCACCATGCTAGGATAGATGGCTTGTAGAATACAAAGGAAGAATAAAATGTAGTTCTTTCCTTTAATAATCTAAAACTGCTATTTTACATCACTTTCATATATACTTACATTATCAGCTGTATGAAATACATGCTGGTCCTATAAACACATCCTGATGACTCAACTAATGGAAAGAGCGAATGTGTGATTCTTCAGCCTGACTACATCAACAGCGGCAGTGCGGAAGAGCGCTATCATGGTTGATCATACGCTCTGCCTTCTGAGAGAATGACCAAAAGTAGTGGGAGGGTTGTTAAAATAAAAAACAAATGGAGACCAGCCCTAAAAATTGCCTGCACAGACAAAAACAGTTTAGTCATACAAACAAAGCTTAATTTAGCTTATTTCGTGAGACTGACTTGACCTGGGTCATTTCTTGTTTATGCCTCTGGAAATTACAAGCAAAGCTTGAACCTTTCCCAAGGTTGATATGAGGTAACCACTGACCAATTCCCTATCATTTAAGAAAATTCTAATATTATAACCAATAATTGTGAAGAGTAAGCAGTCCCTGCTTCCTCACTGCAAAGGCTGCTTTATAATAATATACCCCTGAGCCTTGTTCCATGTTTCGGGGTGAGTGCTGTGGTTTGCAAACTGTCTTTTTGGTGTGTGCACAATAAACTTTTACTAATTACTACTTTGGCGAGTCATTGGCTTTACTTTCTTTATTTATGAACTTTTGACACTCCAGATTTCTCAGTGAGTGCAAAATCAATATTCTTAGGCATGAATATGGGCTACGTGATTTCTCAAGATCCTTCATTTTTTAAAGAGCTATTAGGCCCCCACTTAAAGACAGCTAATATGTGCCATGACATTCTTTCGTAAAGCACTGTAAATATCCCTCCCACTTAAAAACTATTATCTTAACCTTATCAGGAAAGAGCAAATGTTTTTAAAGCAGTACCATTTCTGGCACATGTAATCGGCATTCACTAAACATTAGTCCCCCTTTACATTCCATCAATTTTATCGTGGTTCACTAGCTCCCCAAAATTTGTTCTTTATGGGAATTTCTGTTTCTCAGCTCTAAAATAATGGTAGTGGGACGCCTGGGTGGCTCAGGTTAAGCGTCTGCCTTCGGCTCAGGTCATGATCCCAGGGTCCTGGGATGGAGTCCTGCATCGGGCTCCTTGCTCAGTGGGGAACCTGCTTCTCCCTCTGCCTGCCATTCCCCCCGCTTGTGCACGTTCTCTCTCTCTCTCTGACAAATAAATAAGATCTTTTAAAAATAAATAAATAAATAAAATAAAATAATGGTAGTGAAAGGGTTCTCCAAATGTTATTGACCAGTGTTATATATTGATCAGTATTATGGGATAAACAAAATAAAGCAGGTTTCTTTACTGCTGGCCTTCTCAGAAGCCTTCATATGTTAATGTGCTTTGAGACTCTTAGCTGAAAACGTGGTTTGAAATATACTGGGCAAACTGTTTTGACCATGAAACCATGCGTTTACTGACTATCTCGGGGACCAATGCTCCAGTTGGAACAATATTGGGAAATTCTGTTCTTGTGGCTAAAAGCAGATCAGTCACCTAGGAGTTTACCTGCTTTCACAAGACTGTCTGTCTCTTTCCTCTTTTGTTTTGTCTCTATCCCTCCAGCTACCCAACTAGTCCACTTTCTATTTTTTGTACCCATTCTCTCACTTTCTGTTAAGATCCGTGGGGTATGAATCCTCAATGGACTCAAGTGAAGAAATGCTTAATGTGTTAAAATAGAATAAAGCAGGTAATTCTTTCAAAAAAATTATCATTGACCAGAATCTTCTTACTCATTAGCGGAAGACCATTTAACAAAGAACCTGGGGAAGACCTAGAGAGCTAGGGTGAAGGAAATGGAAAAAGAGTTAGGACATGGAAAAACAGGTTATGGCCATTATGTGCTCAGCCTGAACAACACGAAGTCCTAAGGTGTAGGTATCCTAATCGTCTGCAAGATAGTACTGATTTTTCTTTCTGTATGCTAAGCACTGTGCTAAATGCTTTACACGTATCATCTCATTCACTCTTCACCACATCCCTATAAGGTAGGAACTGTTATTATCCTCATTTTACAGATGGGGTAATCAAGGTTTAGAGGAATTAAGAACTTGCCCAAATTCTCAACACTAGTAAGTGAAAGAGCCAGAATTCAAACTCAGGTAGTTTAACCCTAGACCCCATTTCTCAATCAGTATACTGACCTCAGCACTTCAGAAAGAAGAGGTGATGGAAAGTGTTTTTTACAGCATAGAAAGATTAAACCTATTGGCTTAGAATTACGGAGGTGAAAGTTCTATGAAACCTGAATAAGGCCTTGGAAATGAGAAATCTTATAGGACCCTGAGATTTTTTGATTTAGAATCAGAAGTTTCATTATTTCTAAATAAACAATGCTGTTACATATAGAACTGAGAATTTACAGCCCAAACTCAAGCTTAATTTTGCTTAGCGAGTGGACCAAAATAATAAAACTCTTCTCTATGAATTTCTCGAGAAGGGAAATACCTGTTCTCTAACGGTGTTCATAAATCTGCCTTTAGCATAAATTTTGCAAACATCATTAAAGAAAGACCTCTGGCGTGGAGCCAAATCTTTGAAAACACACTTCAACTCTGTGCTTCACATCACGTTTATAAAAAGTGGGCTATGACCTTGCAAGGAAGCTGTAAAGGACCATTTTGTGGCTCGTATCTTTTCTTATTCTCCATCCTCAGTCTTCTTAATTGCATTTCACATGAACTCTGTGGGTATTAAATGAAGTTGGGTCCATTCAATATTTCTATTCAATTTTCTCAGAAAATTGGTTCTGTTTTCTTTGGGCAATCCATGGGTAGTTTCTGATGCGTTTCTGTAACATTCTGATGATGTATTTCCCCAGTCATTTTTCTTCGGAGATGCGTCCACTATTTTATTTTAACATAAAATGTTCCAGAGTCATCAGAATCCATCAAACTATTTTTAAAAACTTAGCTGTCACTGTTGTCAGGGCTGACAGAACCCAATGGAGAAAATCGCGGTCCGTTTTCTCTAGCCGTTGCTGCCTGCCTGCTAAGTGTTAAGCCTCTGACTGAGTTTCAGTCACTGCAATAAAATATTTCCAGTACCTCTCTCTACCAGCTGAAAGCCAAAGCCTGCCATTTCCTTGGCTTTTCAGCCTTGACTGAGATATGTGCATATGTCTGACCGAGTAAAACGTGTGGAACTGTGTGCTCCTGGGCTCGGGGTGTCTCCTCAGGTCACTCCATTTTTTTATTTTTCACTCTCAGTGGTTACCCTTTGACATGACGCCTTTCACTGTTCCATCTGCTGAGGAAACTGAGCTTCTGTTGGATCCCTCGATTGAAAGGGTACTTTTAAGAGGATTAGTGTTGATAGACAAGAAGGTGAAAACGATTTCTTCGGTCTTTTCTATACTCCCAGGTTATCTCTTCAAATGAAGTTATGGATTGGCATAAAAATTATCCAGCAGGTAGTTTCAAAAAGTAGAAAGTAGAAAGATTAACTATTTGAAAAGAAACAATAGCATCACAATATGTTTAATAAGCTTTTATTCACAGGAAAACTTCACTGTAGATGAGGGGGTGTAATGACCCAACGCCATGTGGTAAATTATTTTCACTATAAACTTGACTTCAGAATGTAATTTTTAAGTGGGGGAAGATGGACAAGAAAGAATAAAGGACATATTTATAAACTACTAAGAAAATATCAGCTGTGGAGATGACGGGCCCAAATCACATCTGGCCGAAGCATGTGTGGAACTCATGTATAGTCCGCATAGCATGGCTATTTCCTAGGACATCTCATTAGACACAGTCCATTTCTTGTTCAGTCTCTAAATCTACAGTCCCATTTGGTTCAGCACCAAGGAGAATTAACTCATTGACACAAAATCATGCAATTGTACATGATTGCATTAACAGCTGGTACAAACAAAATAAACCTGGCAATTTTAATCAGAGAATATTTTAAAGTCTGTTTTGAGCAGGAATTTCTTTTTAGAGGAAATTTTTAAGCTTTTAAAGAGTGGCAGTGAGCCCCTAAAGAGCTGAAACTCTGATTACGCCGAGTTGGATTGCAAACTGGGCCACAGTTCCCTCTCCTGCTCTGTTACCAGGCATTTCTACACTGACCTACACAAAAGCAAGGATCTTACTAGAGAGCTGGGTCCCATCCCACTATTGGATAGTGCAGAGTTCAGTGTCCACAGGCCGTTTGAACTTGGCCCTCACTGTGATGCATTTCCGCAAAGGCACTGATTGCAAACAGGAAGAACTGCGATTTTGTGTCAGTTAAGATAAAAGAAGTGTGGTGTTTCACCTCCCAGCCATTAGGCAGAGAATCATAGCTACTGAACCAGGGAGAGCTTGTGGGTAAGAGCAGAGAACTGGAGCTAAAAATACACTTTTTATTCCAAACTTTGTAAGTGGTCTCAAGCAGGGTATTTTGCTTCTCCAAGCCTTACTTCCCTGCAGTGCAATGGCAGCCACCACCACACATACGCATCCGCTTCTCTAGTGAATCACCTATAAACTGAGAGATGAGTTAGCTGTGCTTCAAATTCCCAGATTTTAGGACCTACCAAAATTTGGGGTTTTAGCTGTATTTCCCATTCCTATTGGGATTGGGACTGACAGACTATAGTGGAAATGACAGATCAAAATAATTTTTGAGTAATAGTTGTTTTCTTTTTTCTCTGCCCATTCAAGTATTCCAAACGTCACAGGAAAAACCATGGCTTGGAAGTTTCTTGTTTCCCTTATTCTGTTCAATACATGGCCACCAAGTGGAGCTTGTTGTTCGGCTACTCAGAACAGGGTGCTTTGCTGTTAATACTGAAGCAAATGGATGTGCGGTGGAATAAATTTTTAAAATAAAATAAAATCTTAACAAATTGTACTTAAGAGCAAATCTTCAAAATAATGATTAGAGCAACAATACATTTATTTTTTCTTCCTTAGTTCAACATAGTTTTTGGATGAAAATTTAATTACATGGGAAGTCAGGGAGACATTTTCTGAAGATTTGTGTTTTCCAAGAATTATTATTATTATTTGCTATCTTGTCCTTGTTGTTTTTTTTAGATTTCTTGTTCCTCTTAATCACATTTTCTTTGAGTTAAATAAGTAAGGAGCAGAGCCAGATTTGTGGGCATTGATGTTTCCATTTTTAATAAAAATTAATAAAGTCTAGCTGGCCAGATTATTTGCATCTAACACAATTTGCCTGCAGATTGTGCCACTAGCTGACTAGGTGGTCCCGGTTTATATTAATGTTTTCAGAAGCCGTATTGTTTAATTTTCTAGAGCGTGTGTTGGAGATTCCTTCAGAATCTAAACATATAATTCAACTATGGAGGGAATTATTAGGTTTGGATGTTCACCTCTTGTGAGGATTCTCCTAAATGAAATAGATTAAGTTGGGAAATGGGGGGAAAATCCATATATATTACATCCATAATGAACATCAGATATAGACTAGAACAATGGCTCTTAAATCTGGCTGACTATCAGTATCTCCTAGAAAAAATTTTAAAACACGCTTTCTCACACCTACCCTATATTCATTGAATCATGATTGGTAGGGTGGAAGAAGATGTATTTTTAAAAAATCTGTGGCATTTTATTTGAAATCGGGAACAAACAAATAATACTTATGATCTGTCAAATTTTGGAACTGGACCAGAATATTCCAAAATATTGAATGACTAGGTAACAATAGACCTATAAGAGTTTCTGTGTAATCATACCAATAAATGAGAAAGAATGATTATATAATAAAAGTGGTTTTAACCTTGCAACTTAAAGCTAACTTGACTCTATAAAATTACATTTTACATTAATGACTCCCAAATCTAAAATTTAACTTCTGTTTTTTTAATTACTTCATTCATTCAATAAGTATTGTGTAAGGCTGTGGAAGATACAATGACAAATAAAATATTTACCTTACACTCCTTAAATGATTAATACACCAATCCATCATGAATTTAAAACAGCCCTGCTGCAATGTTGAACATCATTAGTCTTAATTCATAAAGAAGAAATCAAGGCATTTCTTTCTACTTTGTACATTCTTCATGTTATTGTGTCAGGCAAAGGTGCCACTGATTTAAAAAGGGAAGCAGAAAGTTGGGAAAAAAAGAAAAGAAAAAGAAAAAAGCTGAGAGAAAGTACAAAACTCATCCAGTTTATTTCCCAAATTCTTCTATACATCTATATGGTTATCATTAACATTCCTTACAAACTTTTTATAACCATATTTGTAATACGTATATTCTTTATTATAAGAAAAGCCCTTACTCTAATGATGTGGAAGAAATTACTTTTCTTCTAACAAAATCTAGTCAAAGCTAGAATTTCTTCAACTCATCTCCCTTTATTTTGGTTTTCAGCTAATCACTATGTATATGCATGGGATTCTCTCTCCATACTTTCTATATTCAATAATCTATGAATCAGCAGCAAATGATACTGGGATAGACACTTCATAACTCTCCCATACGGAAAATGGTCTAATCTAAAAAGCATTATGTGACTAATCTTAAGAACATCTAACTAATACAACATAGATCATTGTAAGTGCAAATGGAAAACAAAACAGTATTCAGTGGAAGAAAAAAATAAATTCTGATTTGGGAATCTGGGGAGACCTTTTATAGGATCTTAATTATGGGTGAGACCTTCAACTGATGAGTGTAATGTGGGATTGGGGAGAAGGCAAGGGCTGGTTTGAGCAGAAAAGACAGTGTGAGCAAGAGCACGTGGGCAAGGGTGTTTGTTATTATTACCAAGGAGATGAGAAGTATGATCCTAGATCATAAGAAGATAGAACTATTCAATTTAGAAAATTAATAAGTATTTCTCATAGGAAATGATGTCTGAGCTGAGACCTAAAACAAAAGGGTGGGAGTTACCTAGGCAGAAGAGGAGTGGAGGTGGGGTGGGGAGTGAAGAGTGAGCCCATGGGCAAACATCTAAAAGAAAGCTAGTCACTACCAGATAGATAAGAGTGGCCCTAATCAAAGACATAGATTTATGAATAGCACTTTTTAGAGAGAATTGTTGAAAGCAAAGCACTACTCACTAAAAAGCAGTGTGATAAATGAGAATAGGAGAGCGCTAAGGGCAAAATAGAGGGATGAGCCCAGACTCATGTAATGGCTGGAGAATGGGAAGTTCATACCAGAGAAAGAAATAGGAGAAGAAATTATACAAGCAAACCAGGAGGGTTTTTACTAAGAATTGTACATGACAATCAAATGCAATGAATTGTTCTCAATTTGAGACAATTTGAAAACATTTGAAAATGAACAACTGGGGCACCTGGGTGGCTCAGTCAGTTAAGTGTCTGTCTTCAGCTCAGGTCATGATCTCAGGGACCTGGGATTGAGTCCCACATCAGGCTCCTTGCTCAGCAGGGAGTCTGCTTGTCCTTATCCCTCTGCTCCTCCCCCTGCTTGTGCTCTCTCTTGCTCTCACTCTCTCTCTCTAATAAATAAATGAAATCTTAAAAAAAAAAAAAAAAGAAAATGAACAACAGAGCAGAAAATACTATTGTGTCAATGTTAAAGTTATTGAGTGTAAAACCAGAATACAGCCGTAGGAGAAACCATCCTTGTCATTAGGATATCTGTTGAAATATTTAGGGTGAAAATACATGACGTTCGCAACTTATTTTGAAATGATTCAAGACAAATTGTGTGTGTGTGTGTATGTGTGTGTATATATATATGTGTGTGTGTGTGTGTGTGTATATGTATATATACATATATATACATATATATGTATATACACACACACACACACACACACACACACACACACACACACACACACATATAAATACATACCAAGAGAGAAAGGAAATGTCAGAAAATTTTAAAACTGATGGAATCTATTTGGGCTTTCATTGTACTATTCTTTCAAATTTGCTGTGTGGAGTTTCCAAATTAAAAGTTAAGGAAGAATAGGGGTGCCTGGGTGGCTCAGCTGATTAAGCGGCCGACTCTTGATTTCAGCTCAGGTCATGATCTCGGGGTCCTGGGATCAAACTCCATGCTCAGTGGGGAGTTTGTTTGAGGATTTCTCACCTCTCCCTCTGTCTCCCCCCACCTTCTCTTAAATAAATAAATAAATAAATCTTTTAAATGTTAAGGAAGAAGAGTTAATACAGTTAATAATAGAAAGTTAAGGAAAAAAGAAAAAGAAACTAAAAAAAAAAACTACAAAAACTCAATTTTTGAAAGCAATAGGAAAGGTCAATTATTGAGGGTAGTTTAAATAAATACATCCATACAGTGGAATACTCTGTAGCAAAAGCATCAGAACTCTGCCTATGTACTAACATAGAAGAATAAACAAGTAATAAAAACAAGATGCAGAAGGGTGAGCTTAGTAGGCCACTAATGAGGTAAGGAAGGGACAAAATAAGAATATATAGTTGTATTTGTTTAGATAACATAAAGAAACTGGGCAGATAATAAAAAACTAATAACAGTGGTTACTTTTGACACTAGGGAGGGGGATTAGGTAGGTGAAAACAGAAATATTATATTTTAGGTTTTTCTATGCCCCTTTAATATTTTTTAACAATGGCAATATATTGGTCAAAAAGTAAATTAAATGCATTGAAAAACAAACAAATGCAATTCACCAAATAAATAAAATAAAAGAGAAACAGCATATGATAATCTCAGTAAATGCAAAAGAGGCATCAATAATATTCAGTGTCCATTCATGATTTTTTTTTTAAATCCAAAATGTAATAAAGGACAGATGAAAAAACCAAACTAAAACAAAAAAATTTAAAAATTAAGAAACATCATACTTAATGATAAAGCATTTGAATCTTTCTATTTAAAGTCAGGAACAAAACAAAAATTCCCTCTACCACTGCCTCAACGAAACTGAAAAAGAAGAAAAAATTGAAACCTCTCGATTCACAATGCAGTGAATTTCCATGTTACAAGCGCCAGGTTTACAGAGAACTCACCCTATCCACACTATTTGTGCCTGCATTCCCATCAATGCCCTATTACCATCATAAGATGTGCTAGATTTCAGCTTTAGAAGATAAAGTGGTGTTTGGGACCAAAGGGTATTACGTTAACTGAAGTACGCCAGACAGAGAGAGACAAATACCCCATGACTCCACTTACATCTGGCATCTAAAAAAAAACAAAACAAATGAATAAACAAACTACAAAAACAGGAAACAGAAACAGACTCAGAAAATATAGAAAACAAACTGGTGGTTGCCAGAGGAGACAGGGGTGGGGAATGAGCGAAATAGTGAAGGGAATTAAGAAGTACAAACTTCCAAGAAGAAAAGGAAAAAAAACCAACCACCACAAAGCAGTGCTTTATCTTTATAGTAAGTAAAACTTAGAGGCAGCATTAGGTTTGGGCACTCTGCAAATCGCTTCACTTTTCAATTCCACTCTTGTGTTTGGGTTAATAAACATTTATTTTAAAAATTAGAGGTGGGATCGCGTGGTGGAAAATTTTAAAAAGAAATAAAAACGGGGCACCTGGGTGGCTTAGTCTATTGTCAGACTCTTGGTTTGGCCCAGGTCATGATCTCAGTGTTGTGAAAATGAGCCCCTCATTGGGCTCTGTGCTCAGCGTGGAGTCTGCTTGAGATTCTTTCCCTCTTCTTCTCCCTCCCCCTCTGCCCTGCCCCTCACTCAAGTGCTCTCTCTCTCTCTAAAATATAAATAAGTAAATAAATAAATAAATAAATAAAAGAAAACCAAAAGTAAAGGATAGTTAAGAAGTTGGTAGACATTCACACATTGGTGTGAATCAGATTGCTTTCCACTTAACACTGGAGAATTGCAGGACTGAATCCTTCTTTCACAAAGTTTTGATCATTATTTCTCTGTTGCTTTAGAATCAGGTCTTCCTATCAAATCTTGTTTAATCCATAGTCTTGATGATAATTAGGCAGTAGAGAGAATGACTCATGACCTCCCAGCCAAACTGAAAGTCACTTAAAAGCCACAGCAATTTAGAAGTTCAGCAAGGGCCAACATGGGGTAACATGTTGCTGCCAGCTTCCTTTGTAATAGAGTCATCCACTGACCCAACAAACACTAGGTGTCCCAGACCCCTCTTCTGGGTACTTTAGTAAATCCAGAAATGAATATGCCATGGCCCTGTTTTTAGGAAATTCAGAGCTGTGGAGAAATCAAACTTGTGGAGAAATCAGATATGTGAACAATTGAAATGGAAAAGATGCTTTAATTAAACAATAAGCAATGCTTTGTGAGAAAAGAAGGGGAAAGCAAGAGCCGGGGGATCAAAAAGCTTCCCAGAGAAGGAATCTAGACTGACACTGCATCCCGAGATCACCTGACTAAGATTTGCATAATTTCACCCTTGAGGCTGGAGTGGAGACAGAGCTTTCAATGGATCCTCCCTGCTCAATGTACTGACCTCAAAATTTTGCCTAGACATCTTAAACATGAATGCTACTCTCTTTGTCTTGTTTCTTAGCTAACTTCTGTGGGGCCCAATCTTGAAGTACATACCAAACTCTTTAAGAAGACAGTCAATATTTTCCAAGTCCCTTTTGCCTCAGTGAAGTTCATACTAAGACCCAAAACAGAAGTCACCTGCAAGATATTTCCCCTCCTGCTTTTTATAAAAAAAAAAAAACAAAACAAAACTAAGTCTATGGAAGATATTATCATAGATGTACTGAAGGAGAAGGAGATTGAGGTGAGGTTTATCAAAAGATGGGGAGATCTGGCCAGCACCAGAGAAAAGGCTGGATGGGAGAGGAGGCATGAGGAGATGGATGGTCCCCTTAGGGCAGTGCCATGTGGAAGTACAAGGCTTCCTCAGGCATGGCTGTGAGTTCCCTTCCAGGACACTGGAAGCTGGGCCATCCTAGAGCACCAAACCACCACAGAAGCAGCAGAGTCACTGAATCTGCAGTCTCCATAAAGGCTGAGACAATGATTGTTCGAGGGAGTCAGAATAGACTGATGAGTAGAGGGACTTCCTGATGCTAAGATGCTACAGGAGCCCAGGAACACTTGCAAAACCCTGGGGTAAGGGAACTCCAATAACCACAGAGATTGAGTGTCCAACCAGTCAGAGGATGGGAACTCGGAATCAGGCTTATGTTGATTAAAAAGAAAAAAAAAAGATGTAAAAACAGACAAGCAATGATTCATGCAAAAATATTGTAGTTTGTAGGCTCAGATTCATACTACTACTCAACATAATTATAATAGTCTTTGTCAAAGATTTCAGGCACCCAAATTGAAGTGGTGGGCTGGGATGAGAGGAGAAGGAGATGGGAGGTAAGAACAGACTCACACTGAGAGGTCATTTGACCTGAAGGGAGAGAGGGAGAGAATGAGGCTCTAATGTGACCCTGAAGTCTCTAACCTCATGGCTGAAGGACTGCAACATCTTTAGCCAAGAAAGAAAATGGGAGGGTTTGAAGGGGAAAGTAATGATACTAGCTGAGTTAGAAGTGCCAGTAAGAAGTCTATGTGTAAATCTTCAACAGCTATTTCTAAAAAGAAGACTGGAATTGAGAAAAGACATATGAATTGGAAATTTTTTTTGAAGTCTAGAAATCATCAAGATAAAAGTGATGTTGTCATCATAGGATTAGATAAGACCACGTGAAGAATGCAGGAAACAAGAGAAGAGCCACAGACTAAGCACGATAAGCAAAGGCAGACTGGAGGAAGAGATGGCATTGAGCAAGATTTAGAAGGAGCCATTCCAGAGATGGGAGAACTAGAGAAAACAGTGTCTCAGAGGCCAAGTGCATAGAAAGGGTCCATTCATTAGTTACTTGAGAAAGAGCAGTTTCTCGTAATGCAAGTAAAAGATTAGTGGGGGAGCAGGGGAGGCAGGAGGCAGAAAATGAGGTAGTTGCATTAGTTTCCTAGGGGCTGTTATAACAAGGTACCACAAACTGGGTGTCCTGGACAACAGAAATGTACTCTTTCACAGTCGTGGAAGCTAGGATCTGAAGTCAAGGTACATTGGTTCCTCCTGAAGGCGGTGACAAGAGGACCTGCTCCCAGCGCCTCTCCTGGCTTTGTCAATGGCCATTTGCCCCCTGTGTCTCTTCACATCATCTTTCCTCTGTGTGTGTCTGCCTCTGGGTTTAAATGTCCCCTTTAAAAAAGCCACATAGAACTAGCGTCCACCCTAATGACCTCATTTTCACTATTTACATCTGCCATCAGTCTGTTTCCAAAAGAGGTCGCATTCTGAGATTCTGGGTGTTATGACTTCAATATAGAAATGTTGGGAAGGACAATACAAGCCATGACAGTAGCCAAGGAAAAGGTGGAATATGTCTTAAGGATTGAGCAGCAATGTTTTTGTTTTCGATATTGTGAGACTAAAATGTAATTGAGGGAAGGTGAGAAGGAGTGACTGAAAATTGAAGAGAGATTCAAACTGAAGAGATGGGAAAGGTGGGGGGGTTGCTGGAATGGTGGGTTAGATTTGGAAATGAAAGGAATTGGAGAAAAGGTGGAAAAGAGACAACAAGGTCAGGGAAGAAAAGAGTCAAGCAATTTCACCTTTCATGGCCATGTGACTCTGAGGTTAAGTAAGGCCTGGCTGGGTGTTTTAAAAGAGGATAAAAGTTTTGGACTGATTATTATGGGGAATGGAGCCTGGAATTAACAGATGATAAGTAAAGGAATTCATAAAGCCAACTGATAATAGATTTCCTTTTAAAATAGATCTAATCAGAAAAATTATGCAACTGCTTCATCTTTTTCTGAAGTAGAAACAGAGAAAATGGGTGGTTGAGTTACTCACAAGTAGCCCTGGTGGCCGTCACTGAAGAGTATAAGAAGGGAAGCCAGGAAAAGTGAAAGGAAAGGAGATGTGAGGAGAGCAGGGTCAGTGATGCTTTGGAACCAGTGCGGCCACAGAACTGGGAAGCTGAAGTGAAGGCCTTTAGAGTGATGAACATCAAGGAGATCTATGGCCACAGTACTGAAAGTCTCCAAGAGAATGCTGAAGTAGCACAGAAAAGTTGTAGGGATTTAAAGTGTGAGAATGTTAAGCCCTAAGAAAATGCCTTCTCTGGTGTCCACTTCAAATAGACTACTTTCGCTATTATGATTATGATAGCAGTATTACCTCAAGTTGTAATAATAGTAACTATACAAATCCATGTTTTGTGGGAATTTTATTTAAGGGCTGATAAATGACAAAGAGGCTGAGGAAGAGAGGAGGAGGAGGAGGGGGTAGATGATGGGGGGAGGGAGGGGGCAGGAGAGAGGGAGGGGAGAGGAGGTAGGAGGAGGGGGGACGAGGGAGGAGGGAGGGGAGGGGATGGAAGAAAATGCATAAAGAATTATTGTAAAAGTCATAAGTAGAAGAGAGAGAGGGGAAACTTTCTCTAAGAGGTTAAATTTAACGAGCTGGTGAAGATTCTGTAAACAAAATGACAGCAGGTAGTTTTAAACCTAGTGATCGTGGAATACAATGTTCTTTATTTGCTTCCTTAACTCATCCCCTTCTTAGATGGGCATAAACATTTCTGAGGGACTTTCTAAATCAAATTTCCCCTGGAAATGAAAGCATATGGTTCACTAAGCTTTAAATTAACCCACAAGTTAAGGCTACACACTGCTTGTGAAAATCCCATCACACTGCTTGCAGGCAAAGGCAGTACTATTTATACTTATTTTGCCTGTTAGTAATGAAATTGTTTCTAATTTATGTTCTGTGAAAAGTGACATCTGCTTTTAATTGGGAAGTTCATTAAGAAATCAGACAAGTAAAACAAATTATTCACTAAAATGAAGACAGAGGAATTGAAATGCACTAATGCAGGTGCCTTTACTGTTTGGGGACTCACTTAATTTCTGCCTTGAGACATTTCAGATCCAGACCCCACTTTATTTTTGAAAATACATAAAACATTATAAAAGAAACAAACTCTGCTTCATTTTATGCATTTTCCTTATAATCATCAGAGATGATATAAGCTGATTTACTGAAGTAATATGTTTTATAGTGGTTTTATCATTTTCTCATGTACCTTCAGTGAAAGAAGTTGGGGATGTAATTAAAGTTCAAATAGCAGAATAGTCAGCTTCTTTATATAGGTTAATATGTGCCACAATGAGAAGAAAAATGATGTATGATATATTTACATGGTTTATCAACATGCAATCATTAAAAAACATTTAAAATACGCATTTAAATGGAGAAATGCTTATGATATAATGCTAATTGGAAAACTCACACTGCAAAACAATACACAACTTTGTATATAAAAACACACATATATAGTGTATTATACACACATACATAGTTTGGGGATACTCAAGTTTATGTATAGTTTATATTTCCTTCCCATTTCCATATATACCCACACAGTATGAATGATTTTAGTTTTCTTTAGTTTTATGTATTGTCTCATTTTTCCAAAATGAAAATGTACTATGTAATCAGAAAAATAAAACAATAGGGACGCCTGGGTGGCTCAGTCGTTAAGCATCGGCCTTTGGGTCAGGACCTGATCCCAGGGTCCTGGGATCGAGCCCCACATCCAGCTCCCTGCTCAGCGGGAAGCCTGCTTCTCCCTCTCCCACTCCCCCTGCTTGTGTTCCCTCTCTTGCTGTCTCTCTCTCTGTCAAATAAATAAATAAAATCTTCAAAAAAAATAAAAATAAAAAACAAAATAAAATAAATAAAAATGAATTGAGAGAGATTGTTAAAAAAAGAAAAAGAAAATAATAAACATATTTTTTATTTAAAAATTTTTTTAAATTTTATTTATTTGAGAGAGCGTGAGTCACGTGTGAGAGTGTAAGCACAGAGAGGGGACAGAGGCAGATTCTGTGCCAGCATGACCAAGGCAGGGCTCTGTTCGGTGGGGGTTTGGGGGGTGGGCATGCCGTTCAGGGCTCAATCCTGCCACCCTGAGATCATGACCTGAGCTGAAACCAAGAGACCGAAGCTCAATTGGCTGAGCCACCCAGGTGTGCCCCTAATTTTTAAAGAGCCATTTCCTTGTAGTGATTCTATTGATGAGAATTATGCATTTAGAATATTCCAATAAGCTTGCAAGAGATTCTGCTTTACTTCCTTATCTTATAAATATTTTGTAAATCTAAACTTGACTTTTCCTCTAAATAAAGTTTATGTGAGACCTAAGCAGTGGTATTTTTCTAAGGTCTCCAAATAATATTATTTAAAGGAACCTGAGGCCAAGATCACAAATCTAATTTATGAAATCACTCAGCAACAACTGGAAAGTATTTTCAATGACTTGGAAAATCAGATTAGATGATGAATCATGGAAGATGGTTTTAATCTTGAAGCTGAGGAATGTGAATTCTACTATATTAAAACATTGAAGATGATGTTTCTATACATGTCAGAATGCCAAAGATCATTGTTAATCAAGGACTTTATAAACAATATATAGTCATCTGGAAAATTAAGGAGGATATGGACATACATGAAATAGATGTGAAAAAACTCTAAGTTAGTGTCTCTTAAACTTTAATGTCAGTTCAAATCCTCTAGGGAAATTTGTTAAAATGCAGATTCTGATACAATAGGTTTGGTAGTTAAAGTTTGGGATTCTGTATTTCTAAGACTTTCAGATGCCGCCGCTGCAGTCTGGGGCCACCCGTTGAACAACATGGCTATAAGTCTCTTTTAAGCCTTTAAGATGGTAGTCAGTATCCTCCATCTCAAAAGATATCACGCTCTACCCAAAGTTTCATCAAAAGTTCAATAGCTTTCTAAGTGACTTTTCTGTCTTCAATATCACTCCCTCTCGTTCTTATCATTCACAGTTTCCAAGGTAATTTACAAAAATGTTAATCAGTTTAAGCCACTACTACACTTGAATGGTACCTCATTGCCCGTCCTATCTCCAATCCAAATGCCTACAGGGGCCAGGCACATAATGTGAACGAGATGAAGCAAAGGTGGGAGGGGAGGTAGTAATGAGGAATGGTAGGGACTGTGGAAAACTGGAGTGCACATGTCTTTTCTAAAGGAAATAGCTATTATAGGGCTCCTGACAAGTGTTGCTATGTCTGTATGGAAAGGCAAGCCTGACATTGCCAGATCTTCTAGTTTTTTTAGAAGGAGAAGAAAATCTGGGTTGCTTTTTTGATAAAAACATCACCATTTTAAGATTGATGATAGATTTCCTTTAAAGATTTATTTATTTATTTATTTATTTATTTGAGAGAGAAAGAGAGAGAATGAGTGCAGGGAGGGCCAGAAGGAGAGAGAACCTTTAGCAGACTCCTCTCTGAGCTTGGGCCCATGTGAGGTTTGATCTCATGAACCTGAGATCATGACTTGAGCCAAAACCAAGAGTTGACGCTTAACTGACTGTGCCACCCAGGGGCCCTGACAATAAATTAAAAAAAAAAAAAGAAGAAGAAGAAGTCCTGATGCCCCAAACTACCTAGAATTTCTGAGTACGAGATCCAGATTTCAGTATTGTTTCAAATCCCTCAGGTGATTCTAGTGTGCACCAGCTACAAAGGGTCTGAACTGAACCAAGGTCTAAAGCAGTATTAGCAAGAGGATTTAAGGTCCACCACAGTGGTATGAAAATTACTTTAAACTGAAAACAGCTGAACAATCAGCAGGCACAGCCATATTACCTAAACTTAAACAGAGTCTCCCGAAAATACAGCTACCATTGACCCTCTTCCCAGGGAATTTCCTAATTGAAAGAACACTGACCCTTACCAGCAGGAAGTACAAATTCAGCTGCCATTAACTCTTCCCACTGGGAAGAAGACAGACTGCCCATTTTATTAGCATCAAAAAGCCCAATAGATCCTTCCATACTCATCCATTGAGGCCCTAAGCCCCCCACAATCCTTTTTTGTTAAGTTGATACACATGTAAACCTCAAATTCCGGCTATCCCACAAATTTTCCATTACTGGGACCTCCTATGCACGTATGAAAATAAACCTTGTCTTTATTCCTGTTAATCTGTCTGTTGTCCATTAATTTGCAGGGACCCAATCACTGGAACCAAAGTGGAAGAGGAAAAGTTTTCCTCCCAAAAGAAGTACAAGTTCATTCCTGAAGGCAGTTCTTATATGAGCATCATTTCTGATGTGTGGAAGAAGGAATGATTATGCCTTCTCAAAAGACATAATAAGGAAGTGTTTTTTTACATATTATTTTAATACATCCTAAAACCAACTCTGAGCTCCAAAGTTTGAATTCAAGCCTTGGGGAATCAAATTAATACATGATAAAATCTAAGAGTATTTAAGATCTTAACTAGAGGATGGTTTATAATCATCAATGTCTGCTATTTCTTTATCTGCTACATATGTAAAAGGAAAATATTTTTCATATTTAGTAAAGAAAGTATAATGATTTAACATAATTTATTCATAGTCAAAGGCTATAATAAAAATTCCTTTAGTTCATTATTTCAATACATTATAAATAAGGCATCACATTTATTAAGAGATAGAAAGTTTTCCATATTTCTTATTGAGTATATTCCAGTAAGAAATGATAGAGGTATTTTAAAAATTTATTTTAAAAAACTTACTGCTTATAAAAAAGCAGCTCCCTGCTGCTCAGTTTAGCTGTGGGGAGCAGAAACACCTACTTTTCCTGTGTTACCAGATTATTAATGTGTTTCACTAATGAATCCCCAGCTTGAGGCCTTATTTATACGTAAAATCTCCTTTGAAAGACACATTCCATTTTCCTCTCCTCATACTCACACCCAAACAAAGCTCCCAAAAGTAATATGGTAGTTCTTATTTAAGGCCATATAAAAGTTGAATTGTCTGTAAGAACAAGGAATGAGATGGTTGAAAAAGCACAGATGAAAACTATTTGAACATTTACACCATCCATGGAAAAAGAAAAGCAACATTTTTGAGCCACTACTAAAATGTGGGTATTTTCACAGATATCTTCTAATTGAATTTTCATGCCTCCTCCTTATAGATGAGGAAGGTAAGGCTCAGAGAGGTCAAATGTTCCCAAAGTTACATAGTGAGTGATAGCAGGGATTTATTTGAACCTGTTTTTTCCATGTAGATGTAACCCATTATAACATTGTAATCTATTTTTAGAAAACTTGCTCATCTAGGGGGGAAGAGGTCAGTAAAGGTAGCTAAGGAAAGCATCTAACTAACAAAGGTTTGTAGGCCCTTCCAGAAATCTTAATACTGTAAATAGGACTGGCTCCATAGGCAAAGGACCCATGTCATCACAAGGGCCCTGAGTTTAGAAGAGCCCCGTGCTTGGTTTAATGCTCTGCTGTTGCTCTATTGAAATTTCGATAATTTATTAAGAAAATCCTCCATATTTTCATTTTGTACTGGGTCCTACATATTATGTAGCTGGTCCTTCCTCTATAGGCCAACAAAGTGAGAATAAAGTTTATAGATATGAGAACTTTCCTTAAGGAGCCAAAAGGTGGTTGGGTCTCAGTGTCAGGGGCATATGGCTTAGAATAGAATAAGGGTAGATACAATGACAAGAGATATGCCAGGGGAGAGCTTTCTGGGTATGTTTTCTTTCCCCACCTGCTTGATCAGTGCTTGTGAATGTACCTTTTCCAGGACAGAAGATAGTAGCTCCAGTCCAGTAGCATCCAGAGGGAGGAAACAACATCAGGCTAATACTGGAAGCTACCAGGTAGATAGGTAATATATGAGAGGTAATCAAACTGATCTGTTTCTCAGTGAGCCCTCTCCAACTCTCACTAAGTGAACAGGATAGAATGTACCCCAGGGAAATAGGTCTTGGAACAAAGCAGGATTGAGAGTCCAATTAGCAGGAGGTCCTCCAAGGGATCCCCTCCTTTATATGTGTCTGGGGTAGAGGGGAAAACCACAAATGGTTGAATCTTAATTATAACGATAGAAGCTCTCTGCACTCAGGGGCACCCAGCCCCAAACTAGAAGGGGATAAGTTGGAGCACCAGCTGTCACACCTCTCATGCTTTCCCAGTCAAAATTTTTTTTTTTTAAAGATTTTATTTATTAATCGACAGAGAGAGAGACAGCCAGCGAGAGAGGAAACACAAGCAGGGGAAGTGGGAGAGGAAGAAGCAGGCTCATAGCGGAGGAGCCTGATGTGGGGCTCGATCCCATAATGCCGGGATCACGGCCTGAGCCAAAGGCAGACGCCTAACCGCTGTGCCACCCAGGCGCCCCCCCCCAGTCAAAATTTCTGATATCCCAACGGAATACTAGCTCAGGGGAAAATAACATCTGATGAGCACAAGCAACACACTGCAATACATGAATCAGAGGAAGTAGAGTTAAGGCACTGGACAGACCAAACAGTTAATGTGTGAATAAAGTACCTTAAGATATAAAGAAGAACATTAGATAAATGAAGCAGGTAAAAACAATTAAGAAGCAGAATCAGTGTGAGGCATTGGGCATGAAAAATGGGGTATCGCTGAAGTGAAGAAACTTGGCAAGAGGGCTGAATAACAGAAGAAGTGCGGTAGGAGAGTCAGTGAGCTAGAAGGTCAGGCATTTCAGAAGGGATAAAGGAATAGGAGCCAGCTAAAATTATGAAGGGTAGAAGTAGAACATTAATATCTATATAATAGAACTTGCCAAAGTCCTATTAGAACTGAGGTTAGATGTCAACAAATAATTTCTCCACACTGTGAGATTTTCCTCAGGGCTATGAGAAACCATGATTAGTCCACAGTTACAGGGAATATAACCCCAAATATAACTAAATTATGTCAATAAACCATTTTTGTTTGCTTTAAAGAAGACAACAATCCTGCGCAATTCAGGTCATCTTTTGTGCTTAGCATTTAGGGATTTTGGTAGAATTTTCACTGATAAAACTTGAGTTTGACACCCACAGAATAAACTGCTGTTTAACTTCAATGAAAAAAATTTAATTTCCTAAACAGATAAACCAAATCCTGAAAAATCTTGAAAAACTTTAAAAAATCATCAGTCATAGCAATCTTCTGTAAATGCATCTTTTATCAATCTGGCAAATATTCAGACCAAACACATAAAATACCTATGTATACAACAGTGTTCAGAGAGAAGCCATAAACAAACAAACAAAAGCATCATGATTCCTATGAAATTTCAGTCCAGATAAATGCAGTCTACTGCTTCCCCTGCTTGCCTGTTCCCCCATCCCCTACCACCAAACCCATCCTCCCAAGCATGTAAATATTTATTTATTTGTCTTCCTCATTTTCAGCCCTCATCTAGTAGTGCTGGCCCATTATTTCCCAGAGCTTCAAGACTACCTACAACCATCAACCACTCAAGTTATTAATAATAGAAAGTTCTAAGTCTTGATACTGATTAAAGTTTTCACTGTTCTTATTCAATCTAATACAAATGGACTTTCGTTTCCTTAGAGATCAAAATGGAGCACTTGTAAAGAACTTTGGTAAGTATTTATAGACCCCACAGATACAAATAAGTCAATTGCCAAAGAAGAAGACACAGTGGGAGAGGAGCATCTCTACACAGCCCCTCTTCTCATCTTGCTTTCAGTACTTCATGATTACATTCTGCACATTCCACATACCTACAAGTGGTTGACTGCCTGGTAGCCATTACTTTTTCGCAAAATGAAGACACGTGAAGCAAATTAAGGAAATTAGGAAATGTAAATGAGAACAGCAAGCAAACTATACCTGGAAATCATAAAAGTAATAGCATAATGAGACCTTAGTGTAGAAAAAAAATTTTTTTAGAAAGCTAGCAGAATGTAGGTTTAAGAGCTTTGGGCCTTGGTGTTACATAAGACCTGAATCAAATTCCAACTCTGCCACTGACAAAATATATTACATTGGTCAAGTTACTTTGCATCTCCAAGCCTCTGTGTTTTGTTTGTTTTGATCTGTAAAACAATACCTACCCCTTAGTGGTTTTGTGATAATTTAGATAATGCATCTCTTATACTCAATATAGTGTTTGGTTGATTCTAACTATTCAAAAGAAGATAGTTATTATTATTGTAGAGGCTGTTTTGCTCCTTATTATTCTAGAAGCCCAGTCAGTAGATAGTGTATTAGCTAATGCTATCAGAATCTTTTCTTTTTGTAAATAGTGAATTATTCAGAGAGAGTTTTAGTACTTCTCTACATTACCTACAGAAGCATATTCAAAAGAAGACCATGCATTTAAAAATTACTTTTAATGTGTCTCTTACCTTTGCTTTTATTATCAATTCTTCATGCTTACAGATTAGCTCCTCATTGTCTGAAAGTGATGAACCTAGACTTTGTTCCTGTAAATCTCTTATGGTTTTCTGAAACCAACAAGTAACCTAGGTAAGAAGCAAGAAAGAGAGACCAAATTTCAAATGATTAGAATAAGTAAGTCGAAATTCAGAAATATTTCCTTAAGCTTTTCAAAACTTAAGCTATTTCAGTTTCTTTCTGCATAAGCTCATCTCACGTATTAAATTAATACTATCGGGTTTGTTTTTTCTTCATTTCAATCTCTACATAAGAGAAAAAAAATAAAGTAATCCCCTAAAAGCATGAAAATGATATATCAGTTCAGTAGATTACATGGAATGAAGGAAATAATTCAAAATCTCCTAACAATGAAGAACCAGAATAGATTCCCACAGTCTATAAATCATGCATTATTTTAGAATATAAATCTTCCCTGGATAAGAATATGAATGTGAGTATAGTTACATAAACCTACATGAAGACATTAGACGGCATATGTAGAATTATATTTCCACTATAAAAAGACAATGCAAAAATATTTCAGCAATGCCATTGCTGCAATTGCTGCAAATCTGTATTCAGAAAATAAATGGAGAAGTTATTAAAATTCTACTGATATTATAAATAGCTAAGGGTATGACTCACATTCATTTAGCCTTGATTTACAATACGTGATTTACACACTGTTGAAACAACAAATAACAAAGGACTTGAAAGGAGCTGTACATTTTTAAATGGTGACATAAGTGGACATGGGATCGATGACATGCAGCCTCTGGATGCAGATTCCTTATCCCAGTTAAAGCAAAGACAGTTTTATTCTCAAATCCTACACAGTGTTATCTCCATGATCACATCACAGCTACTAATCCGTAAGAGCCCACAACATGCTAGATGGTTTGCTACTTGTTTCTTGGGCATCATCTCTATTTCTCTCAACAACTCTCTAACAAGTATGATATCATCATTGTAGAGATGAGGAGAGGTGAAGCAGCTTATCCAGGGCCACATAGTAAGTGGCAGAGCCAGGTTTGTCTCCAAACCTACATTATTCCAAAGCACATGCTCTTTTCAATGTGCCCTCCTGCCATCTTAGGTAATCTAAAGTCTTACAGCCCTGGTCATCAGGGGAAACTACTTCAAGCCTGAAGAATGGATCCTGGCATACCATTCAAAATGGTGGGCAATGCCCAAACATTGTACTATGGTTTTTGTTTTTGTTTTTTTTTCCTCCCAGCCTAGGTTGTCTTGCCTGCAACAAGCTCGGGATTTCTCTGAACTTCTATAACATAGAAAATGTGTAAATCAGGTGGTCATAGAGAAAGTTAGGTTAGTCCTGAAGCTCCACATAATAAATGTACACCTCCCTTCCCCCTCCACACACACTACACAAAAGTTGAGTTAGGAGTTACCTAGAATAGGACATTCCATTACCATTACAGGGCTGATATCACAAAGCTGACTGTGAGATCAAATGGTCAATACCAAAACACTTAGCATTTTTCAGCATGGAATAAGCAGTACAATTTGGGGTAAGAGGGTTTCTCCAGCTTTCTGCTAACTAGAAATCTTTGCTAACCAGCATTTTCGGCTAGTATCAGTGCAATTAAAAAATAATGGTAACCCTGTAGCAGTTTTCATATAAAGTACATCTCATTTTTTTTTTCAGAATATTTGGTAACCTGTGCACAATACACACATTAGCCAATCTCCATATCTAAAGTATTATATAGGTATTTACAATTATTTGAAGATAATCTGTCTTTCCGTTATCCCAATTAGAGCTAGGTGATATGTACAATAGGCATATTAGAACCCACAGAGACTATTTTATCAAGAGCTATAAAATTTATTCACTAATTTATTTAATTTTTATAAAAATAGTTTCTCACAAAAGATGCAGTGAACCCATATAAAACCACAACTAGAGGAATGATTTAAAGGTTTCATCAAAGAAACATGGATCATGAATATAGCTAAGTTTAAGAGAGCATTTACTAAGTACTGGGAGTGAGTTTTATTTATTCTTAGCTAACATGGGAGGAACTCAGAAATCTCAAGAATGCTTTAATAGGGAAAGTTAATATGGAATCTGAGTGAATAAAAAACGGATACAAACAGGTGTTACCTAATCTCTAAAAACAGGTGAGAACTCTGAACCCTCAGATAATCCTATTCAATTTTGTGAGTCAAAGACTTGTCATCTAGCACATGCCAGCAGTGATGAAAACCAGGGAGGAGTGAGTTGTTTTGATTTTTAAAAGGTATCTACTGACCTCATTCCCTAGATTTGGCAAATACTATTTCAACCCCCAAAGAATACTATTCCTTTACGGAATACTATTCCCTATAAGAGAATGTAGTCAAAGATCTATGTTGGTATTCTGTGTATTCTGATCACATACCTTCCTGATAAAGCATGCTGACTCTTTAGATCTACACATTTTTACTACCAAAGGCACCCTGGGAGGAAACATAAAAACAAGTTGGCATAAAACTCAGAAGTAAATAGTTCATCGTCAGGGTGTTACATCTCATCACGAGGCATCACACACATGAGCAGCCTTTTAGATCAGATTTACTATGTGGTACTGGGGGATACACACAGAATAGGCTCTCAGAGTCCTTCTGATGTAAAAGCAGAACGACTAAGCTACTGAGAGTATGTCAACCATAATATCCTGCTACCCAATAAATCAGTCATTGCATCCCACAAGTAGCTACTGCAGACAGCTGCATAGATATTCCAAGAGCACTTTTTATAAGTATTTAAATTATATCAGCTGCTGTCCAAGAGTTTGAGTGATAAGTGCAGTAAATGATGCATCAGGACATTCTGTAGAACATGGTCCTTGCAAAAGGATGAAAACATGAGTCAAGGGTTCAGGGGATACAGAAAGGAAGGAAAAAAAAAAAAACATTCAGAGTATGCCCTGGAAATCAATTCTGGGCAGTGATGGGTTAAGGGGAAAATTAGAACATTTTCCCTCTCTCTCTTCTCAGTTCCTACCTTTCAGCTCGAACTAAGCAATGTGTTCATGTTTTTCGCACCATTATGACGTGACATTCTAGGTACTCAGTGCCCAGCGGAGGTAGAACTAAGAGAAGGAATAGAGATTTTTTTTTTTTTTTTTTTTTTGTGGGGAGAAGAGGAATACCTATCAGAGAGTGAAGGGAGATAGAAAGAGAAAGGAAGGAGCGCCTGGGTGGCTCAGTCGTTAAGCGTCTGCTTTGGCTTAGGGCGTGATCCCGGAGTCCTGGGATTGAGCCCCGCATCAGGCTCCTCTGCTGGGAGCCTGCTTCTTGCTCTCCCACTCCCCCTGCTTGTGTTCCCATTCTCGCTGGCTGTCTCTCTGTCAAATAGATAAATAAAATCTTAAAAAAAAAAAAAGAAAGAAAGAAAGAGAAAGGAAGTCAGTAAAGATTCAAAGTAGGAGCAATCAGGAATGTTCAATGAAAACCAAGAGCTGCCTTGGAAATTAAAGAGGAGTGCCAGGAAAACTCACTCAAATGCTGTGTGTAGCCCTGCACTGTCCTGTATGGTAGCCACTAACCACACATGGCTATTGAGTACTTTGATTGTACCAAGTCCAAATTGAGATATGCTCTAAGTATAAAATACACAGCAAATTTCACAGACTTTGTTTAAAAAATAATATAAGTACCTTGTTAAGAATATTAGGATTGATTAAATATTGAAGTACTATTTTAGATATGTTAGGTTAAATAAAATGTATTATTGTTTTTTCACTTTTTATGTGACTTTTTAGTTTCTTAATGTGGCTACTAGAAAATTTAAAATCATATGTGTGACTTGAATTATATCTTTATTGAATGATTCTGCCATTCAAGGATATTCAGACTATCCATGATGGTTAAATATAGACCTAAGGACTGAGTCTTAGTTAAGGGCAATTTAAAATAGCAGAGTCAAGAATGGTGAAATGAGATCTCAGTTGGTAAGCATTTATGGACCACTGGAGGGGAGGATAGGAAGTAGAACTAATGACACTTCCAAAGAAGCTTATTGGTTCAGTAAAGGAGAGATCTGATGACAGCTTTAAGGAAGCAGAGGGAACAACGGGGCCTCTACATACCTTTTTTCTTTATTTGATTAGACGAGACTTAAGCATTTTTTGCAGGCACAGTGACTGAAGATATATGAAGGAGAGTGGATGCAGGAACATACCAGGAAGAGGGGAAGGGTTGGAAGAGAGCACTAACTGGGCAAGGAAGGGCTAGTTTTTGCTTATTGGACAACCCATTTCCACCTCGACACCCTGTTGGGAGATAAGAATGAAGGAAGTAAGAGAAATGAACCCTTTCCCCTTTGGCAGAAAGGGGTCAGAGACTACTTGAGGCAGGTTACAAGTCACCTCATGCAATCTCTACATCCCTCCTCTATGGAGAGATTTTCCTTTTCAGCAAATGAGGAAACACACCCAGCAGGTGTGTTACGAGTTTAGCAACTTGCTTAAGGTCACACAACCAATAAGAGGAAAGTCCCACAGACAGAAATGTCATGGTCAGAATTCACGTTTTCGGGGGGAGGGAAGGGAGCCAAGGGATGGACATCTTGTCATTTTTTTTCTTTTTTTTTTTCTTTGAATAAATGTCACTTTTTGAGGCAAAAGAAAAAAAAAAGAATTCACGTTTTCTTGTCTAATGTTTTTCTTTTCATCACCTCCATCTACAGAACCAGAGGATTCCAGAGGAGAGAAATGGTTCTTATCAGGCTATTTCATGAACATTCTTAAGATAAAAACCAAAATACAACACCATAGTTAGAGTCTAACACAGAAATACGTTCTGTGTACTACCATGGAGCTCAGTGGAAATACTGCATTCGAGAGCACAGATGTGGGTCAAGCCCATTAGGAGCAGTGCCTGAGAGGAAGAGGCTGGCTGTGGGCAGAGGCGAAAGCAAGCACAAACTGAGCATTCCAAAGATAGGACTAATACATGGAAGGGCAAGCAATAGAAAATGCACTCTGACAGTCAAGAAGAAAAACTCAGGCAGCAAGAAGGTGAACTGCTGCTGCAGCCCAACGTGATGCATCAGACTGCCAAAAACTACCAGTCTCTTTTTGTGCAATTTGTTCTACAATCCTAGATCAGATCTTCTTTTCTGAACTTTGTTTAAAAGTATGCTGGAGGAAGGGAGCCAGCAATAAGCAATTCAAACCACCTTAACAGAAATGCTTAAGGGAAGATGAAAATCTCTTCAAATTACTTTCATTTTCTTTTCCATGTGCAGAACAATTCTTGACAAATAACCAGTTACTACTAGAAACAAAACTGATAAAGGAGAGGAAAAGGCATCAGTTATTTATCTTCTTTAACCCAAGACTTTTTGATAGTCTCTCTTACAAATATCGAAAATGCACACATATACAAAGGTGTCTTCAATCACAGTGGATGGCCACAGGTGACACTTCTAACATCTACTTTGTTTTTGAAGGCATGTTAGTATTATAACAACTATTTTATCTCCCATAATTTTTTTTCTTTTTTTACAGAGGGAAATTATTTCATATTAGGCCATATGGTCAAATGTGCTCTGTATTTAATTAGGCAATAATAAAACTTCAAATATCCATTTGCTCCATTGGGTGATCATGTATATTAGGGAAAGAGACACTGAAGTTGTGTCATTAATGTTTATAACTGAGGACTTGGGAGCAGGGGAGGAAAGAAGAATTACTGCCAAAAACGTGGATTGGGTTTCTTTTTAGATGCATTCTGGAACTAATTATTGGCTTAGGAATATTTCGACTTCATTTCATTGATTCTAAGAGGATAATGTTCACAATGTTTCTTTTGTGGAATTTGGAAACTCTCCATGAGTTACAGAAGTCAACTGCAATGTATTAGTATCTCCTCAACAAATTATGGAATCCCAGTACTCTCTGTTGATTGGTAGTAGGAAAGCTAAAATATGTTGTTTGCCATGAAGCAAATTTTTTACTTTATAAACAGTGTTACGGATAATCTATTTCCCTGTCACAACTTTATGTATTTAATTATTCTGATTTGTGTTGACATATCATTTTTCTTCTCATAACTATATAGCAAGAAAAATGGCACTAAGGACTTCCCCTTCCCAAGACTGGCCTCAACTCTTATTTATGTTTATGGTAGGCTCTTTACTTTCAACTACTTAATGGAAGAAAGCTGTTTAGTCCAGTAGTGAAAATCAGTATGGTGGATGTTTCTGGGCCTCATTTTATTTCTAGCATTGCCTCTGACTCATTGGGGTAAATCGTGCCAGCAAGAAGAAAGCCTTTATTTCAAGAAAGGAAACAGAGACTAGCCTAGTGTCCCAGCAATGTGCATTTCTGCCAAAAATATCTAAGGCACAGTTTTCCCAATATAACCTAGAGTTCCATCGTAAGTGATCTGGAGCTAATTATATTCACTCTGTGTGTGTGTGTGTGTGTGTGTGTGAGAGAGAGAGAGAGAGAGAGACAGAGACAGAGACAGAGACAGAGACAGAGAGACAGAGAGCAGACATTACAGAGCTACTTAGGAGTGGGACCAAAGTGTGACATTTTCACATTACCATCCTAGTTCCTAAGTCATGCAGCCCAATAGTTTTCATACTGAAGCTTTGGCCTAGGTTCTTGGTTGTTGGAAAAAAATGAGAGTCAGAACCTATCATAGTGACAGGATAAATAACAGCTAAATTTTAAGGGATGTTGTCATTCCTTGAGGAGGAAAGAAAAGCCAACAATGCCCAGCACCAGCAGCAGGGAGGAAACAGAGCTCAGGGTAGTGGAAGGAGATCCACAGGCAGTCCAGGGCTCAGCCTACAGCTTGGGTAGTGGCAACTAACCCTGCCACAGGACGGGAGGGTTTGAAGATCAGGGATCAATGCAGAGCCCTTCCCGGGGAGCACCCTTATCAAACAGCTTTGTCATCAGTCCTATTACCACAGAGCGTGTCATTTGGTCGCAGTGTCTGTCCCCCAGTCTTCTCACAACTGATTAGGGGGCTTAAATCATTGTGTCTAATTAAAATGTTGGTAAGCCAATTGAACAGTATGTAGAAATGACAGACTCAGCTTCATGATCACATAATTGGCCATAAGAAGTACAAATGAGCTAGAAAAAATAGTTAAAGGGTGAAGAAAGTTAGAGAGAAAAAAATTAATTTTAAACTGTATCTTACAAATAAAGTTGACTTTTTGAAAATATTAGGCTGATTACCAAGACATGAAATAGCATTTATTTCCCCTCTACATCATAACGTTTTAGAAAGCTAAGATTACCTAGTCATTTAGAGAATTGGTGTGGGATCTGGCCAACATGTAGGATTTTATGTGCCAGTGATTATCCAGTAAAGCTCAGAAAGTGCCCACCAATAGTATATAGTGATATGGTGAAAATCTGAATATTTATGAAGCACTTACTGCATGAAAACTGTGCTCTAAGTACTTTTACATATATAACATGGTTTATTTTTATAGAAATGTATAAAAATCTATAGATATGATTACTAATCCCATTTTACAGAAAAGAAAACTGAAGCATAGAGGTAACTAGTAAATGTAAAAGCTAGAATTGATGTCCACACTATCTGCACAGAGTCCCTCTGTCAGGACCTGTGACATGCAGTGTCTTTGCACTGCACTAAGACAACAGTGTCTTAGCATGAATGCAGGCTAATCACTTTGCAATAATGGTTAGCGTGCATTCTATGTAGTAGGGGGTTCTATTGTTTTCAAAATCATATGCTTCTCTTGTACTTTCAGATACTTTGCATCTACTGCTGGCATGTCTTGGAGTAAATGCTAGCAATAGCTTATGTGTTAAAACTCTGCAATATATTTTAATCTACGAGTGGCTGGAAAGTTATATATGTTTGTTACTGGGCTAAGCTACTGAATACCAATATCTCCAAGATAATTCAACCTTTATTTTGGTTTTATGCCAGTCAATGTTAGAAAGCTGTGTTCAGAGAGATTTTTTTTTAAGATGTATTTATTTATTTTTGAGAGAGCGAGCAAGCAGGGGGTGGGGCAAAGGGAGTGAGAAACAAGCAGACTCCACGCTAAGTGTGGAGCCAGATGCGGGCCTCAATCTCACGACCCTGAGATCATGACCTGAGCTGAAATCGAGAGTTGGAAGCCTAACTGATTGCACAACCCAGGCTCCCCAGAGAGACAGGAAAAAAGAAAGAAAGAAAGAAAGAAAGAAAGAAAGAAAGAAAGAAAGAAAGAAAGAAAGACCTACTAATAACTAGGGACTTTTATGTTATTTTGTGTTAATTTAAGCTGGTCAACCATTCAAGCTCTAAGTCCTATTTAGAAGATAGCATCGTATAAAGGAGAATATACTTGTACATATGTGTATGTGTGTGCGCACACACAGAGTTTTATAGCTACCCACCAGGTACAAGACTGGTGTCCTGAGGCTGTGCTTATATGTGCCATCTTTGATGTCATTTTAATTGCCTATTGACAAGGAATATGATTAGATATGGTTACATGATTATGATATACATGGTACTCAAATTATAAAACCTTCCAAATGTGAATTCTATTACCCCTTCTCCCCCCTGCAAAGATTTGTATCTTATAAGTATGTGTGATCTGGATAGTAAAAAGAAATTATCTGCCCTTATGTCTTATACTTAATTCTCTTAGATGTCCTTGACACTGTCTTGTACAAAGAGACCATGAATAACTTAGTTTTAATTTATTTGTTTGTCTCACTTATGCCTGATTGGAGCAATTGAGAAAAATTACATTCATAAATCTTCTTGCCAAGATAATTAATTATGCACGAAATATTCCAAGCTGCTTCTGATTTTCATTAATGAAGCAGATTATCTGCAAAATAAAATGCTGCTGGAGTTGGGAAGAAAGGTCAGCCAGCCACTCATTTTTAAGTGTAAAGCAAGTGCACATTTTTACATCTGAAAAACAATGATAAAGAGAGAACATGCTATGATTATGTTTATCAGACTATCACATCCCAATTAAGATAGAAAGTATGTGGTTTTCATTTGTTTTTTCCCCTGTGATTGAAATAAATCCTACATCACCATCGTTCTGGTCAGTTAATTTCTTTTCCAAAGGAAAATTAGCTGAACTATATAGTTCAAAGCATTAGGCCATAAGCACTTAGAAACAGAGAAGCACTATATGCACCTTTTAAATGGCCCTTATGAGAGAAGATGTGTCAGATATTCAGACATCCACATTATTATTCACCAGTAATCTTTGCTCTAATTCTCTACTTAATTTTCCTTTTTCTTAAGTGGTTATAATGATTGACAAAACTGGTATTTCATCACTGTAAGATTTGACAGCTGTTCTGTTCCTCTAAAATAAGTACAGAATTGACAAAAAAAGTCTTTGCCTTCCAATGAAACTTGTGCCTCTGTATCAACTCATAGTTCCACAATGTTCTAGGCTTATCAGGTAGATCATCCGGGAACATGAGAGTCGTAGAGCCCAAATTACTACCTAACAGAGTCACACCTGACTTGGTGTTGCCGCTGAGGCCACCCTTCACCACTGCATCAACAAAACTTTAAAACAGAACATTCCAAAAAACTGAAAAACTTAGGTGAGAGAATTATGCTTATATCTACCTGAAATTTAAAATACTTCCTTGTTCACACAATTCTCAATACACTACGCCTGAATTGTTTATAATATTGAGAAACTGGAGAGACCCACTTCCTCATCAATAAGATTTTGTTTAAATTGTGTAATAGCTTTACATCGTGACACATGCTAACTACACTTATCCTGATGAGCACGAGCTTCACATAATATACAGAATTGTCAAAACATTGCTGTACATCTGAACCTGGTATAACACTGGATGTTCACTATACTTCAATGAAAAAAAAACCCTATGTTACAAACAGTGAACACTATATTAAAAGGATTTACTGTCCTTTTGACCAACAATATACCAATGATTTGTTCAATTTAATTTAAAAAATCAGGTAATAATACAGCATGCATAAGTTAATTCCATTAATTTTTATTTGTTTGGTTAGGTGTTGCTTTAATAAGTGTGTGTGTGCCTGTGACTGTGCTCATGCTTGTATAAAGGTCTAGAAGGTGGCAGTATGCCAAATGCTAATAATAATTATCTATATGGATAGTGATCTCATCTACATTTTTAACAAATCAGCATTATTAAATGACAAGCAGAAAAAATGCAACTTTTTTCTGTTTTTTTTTTTTTTTTTTTTTTTAAGAGAATGAGAGAGAGAGAGGTGGGGGAAAGAGGAGTGGAGGAAGAGGGAGAGAGAGAATCTTAAGCAGGCTCCACATCCAGCACAGAGCCTGATGTGGGGCTCGATGGTCTCACAACCCTGAGATCATGACCTGAGTCAAAATCAAGAGTTAGATGTTTAACCAGCTGAGCCACCCAGCTGCCCCTCTTTTTGTTTTGAACTACTCATTAAATGCCCATTGAACAAGTATGGCTGTTGAGATCATAAAAGTAAGTTTTATTTAATCATACATTTTAGACTCAAGACAAATAATGAGATTAGCCTTTAATGCAAGAATAGTCTTTACTTGAGTATGGTGGTAGAGCTGGGTAGGAGTATAGGAGTGTGTAATATGTTGGGTCTTCACTGTCCTTTTCAGATAGAATAAGAAAAAATGCTAATACTAATATAGCACTTATATGTGGCAGGTACTCTTCTAAGCACTTGGCATTGCAAGACCTTACTTGATGAACCTAACAACACTTTGAAGTAGGTACTACTATATCTATGTTTTACAGAAAACTGAGTCTAAGGGAGGTTAAATAATTGCTCAGTTACTCAGCTAGTAAGTGACGGAGCCAGGACTTTAACTCAGCCAACAGTCTGGACCCAGTATCTTTGCTCTTACAAGCTAGCACACAGAAGCAACAATTACTTTATTAATTACTCCAGCTGTTGTCACTGGTGTTAACAAGAGAAAGTATAACATGGGGTATTTTAAGATTAAGAGCCTGAATTTTATATTGATGGAAATTACTATCTTATTTATTGGCCAATTTTATTAAAAATAACATTTATTTTTATTATTATTTTTACATTGATTTTTGTTTGGGACTGTTAGGAATGGAGTCTAATTGAAAGCCTATTTCTCTTAACCACAAATATACATTTTTAAAGCTTTACTTTACCTAGAGCAGCCACCAAGAACTAAATGGTATTAAGCGACCTCAACATATATACCAATAATAATGGCAGGGCCAGAGGAAAGAATGTAGACCAGATGAGAAAGAATTCATAGGTTGTAAGACTTAACAAAACAGAGGCAAGACAAGGAAACTAATATTTTGTAAGCTCCTCTTAGAGTGTTAGGCATTGTGTTACATGTTTTATACATGTATATACATGTTCTTTCATTTAATCCTTAGAACAACTCTGTGAATGAAGAGTTGTCATTCCCAATTTAAATATGAGACTCATTAAAACAATGAGATACCACTATACACCTATCAGAATGGCCAAAGTCCAAAACACGATCATGCTAAGCAGGATGTGGAGCAACAGGAATTTTCATTGCTGGTGGGAATGCAAAATGGCACAGCCAGTTTGGAAGACGGTTTGGCAGTTTCTTATAAACATACTCTTACTATATATGAGCCAGCAGTGTATTCCTTGGTATTTATCCAAATAAATTAACACT
Source organism: Ursus americanus (assembly GCF_024610735.1). NCBI lineage: Eukaryota > Metazoa > Chordata > Mammalia > Carnivora > Ursidae > Ursus > Ursus americanus. The sequence goes on from NC_142127.1 coordinate 55,834,928, forward strand.
TATGTCTACACAAAGATTTGTACATGGATCCTTGTATTATTCATCATTGCCAAAACTTGGAAGCAATCAAGATCTCCTTCACTAGGTGAATGGATAAATAAACTGTGACCAATCCAGACAATGGGATGTTATTCAGCACTACAAAAGAAATGAGCTATCAAGCCATGAAAAGACATGGCAGAATCTTAAATGCCTATTACTAAGTGAAAGCAGCCAATCAGAAAATCATACATACTGATTCCAACTATATAACATTCTGGAAAAGGAAAACTATGGAGACAGTAAAAAGATCTGTGATTGCCAGGGATTAGGGTAAAGGAGGGATGAATAGGCAAAACACAAAGGATTCTTAGGGAAGTGAAATTATTCTGTATGCTACAATGGTGGATATATGTCATTATACATTTGACTAAACCCATAGAATATATCATACCAAGAGTGGACCCTAATATATACTATGGATTTGGGATGATAATGATGTATCAGTCTAGGTCACTGATTGTTACAAACGTACCACTCTGGTGCAGGATAGTGATAGTGGAAGAGATTGTGTATGTGTGGGAAGAGAGAGTGCTCTGTATTTTCCACTCAGTTTTACTGTGAATCTAAACCTGCTCTAAAGAATAAAGTCTACTTTAAAAAAGCACCTCCTCAATAAAAACACTCACTCCTCCTAAAAAAGATGAGACCCCATATTTAGAGGACTCATTGAGTCCTTCTGCAATACCTTACCTTAGTTATTATCAAGACATCTTTCTGATTTCCAGGGATGACAAGGTACCTGGATTTCTCATAAGTATGTGACTGGGTTAAAATGTTCATTTTGAAACTTGAAAACCCTAGAGGTAGGGGTTTGGGGTTATGAATTCAATGCAAAGAGATAAGAGGAAGGTCTCCTGAAGTGCACAGCAGCTCTGAGAACGTGGGGTCAGGTCAGGATTAGGGAAGAGAAGAGAGGGACAGGGAGAGAGAAAGAGAGCGGTATAAAGAACTCACTTATGATAGGGAAGACAGGGAACTTTGGAAACGGTTGTCTGATGAACAATCTTGATTCTTGTCCTAAGATTCTTGTCCTAATTTTCCTTGTTATGTCAGAATCCTCAGTAAAAGAATGTTGCACTGGATAATAGTATTCTGGGTAAGGAGCATGTAAAGGTAGGGTGGGCAAAGAGCTAAACTGGGGAATGGCTGAGGGTTGGCAAGCAAAGCACAGCAGAAGCAAGACAGCAGCTGGCAGTAGTCTGGGCAAAAAAGGCTGAGAGTGGAGGTGGGTTGGAGAGTGTGTGGTGACTTGAGGGGCAGGCAATAAAATTCAAACAGAATGTATTACTGGAGGCCTCTGCATTTGGGTCTAGGCTCTATGACATCTCCTCAGAGAGGTCTTCTCTGATTAAAAGTAGACCAACACAAGACAAATTCATTGCACTATTCGATTTTCTTTATAGCAGTTATCATTGTTCATTTGTTTATGGTATGTCTTTCTCATTACATTAGAACAGTGGTTCTTAACCGGGGGTAATTTTGCCCCCCAGGGACATTTGGCAATGTCTGGAGACGTTTCTGGTTATCATAACTGGAGGACATTCTGCAGGCATCTAGTGGATAGAAGTCAGGGATGCTGCTCAACATTCTAGAGTGCAAAGGACAGGCCCCCAAAATTATCTAGCACCAACTGTCAATAGTGCTAAGGTTGAGAAGCTGCATTAGAAAGGAAATTCCTAGAGGAAAAGGACTTTGTCTTGTGTGTTGTGATTCCCAGTACTTATAATAGCACCTGGCACATGGTAGGTAATTGATAAGTATTAGTTGAAGGGTTGATCATTATTGAAGTCTTCATTTTTCCAGCTTGAAATAAGAACCAGTTTCTCCTGGCCTTATATATGCTCTCAGCTATAGGTCTGTCTCCCATCTGAATTAGAGCAGTAATAGAAAATATGTGAAGAGACTCCTTCCACATGCATCCAAACCAGGAGACCTCTTCCACATATTTCTCCCTGAAAAGTCCCTCTACTTACTCTGTAGATTCAACATGGGACTGGGACAGTTAGAAATATTGCAATAAATATCCCACCTATTTGAGTTGAGGGTTTGCAAAGAGAGTTCTATCCATGCTTACCCTTAAGTAATTGGAACAAAAGGAGTGCATAGCAAGCATACTGACAACTGACCAAACCCGTGCCTGCAGTTGGGGTAATGAGCTCTGACAAGCCTGCAAACTCACGAACCTCTTGCCCCAAAGTCCTCTAACCATTAAGCATCCAGCCACAGGCCAAGGTTATATTTCTTCCTTCCTATTTACACATTTAGATTCCTTACAGTACAATTTATTGTTAACATAAAGGTTATATACATTCTTCTAAGAACACTGATTGGGGCTGACAGACCTTTCACTGGCATTAGCAGCACCATCATGCCTCTCTAACTTTCAAGAAAGGTACAATTTATATTTCAGAATTTCAAAGAAATGCGTCTAAAAGTAGTAACCTTGAAGGAGGTGAGAAAGAGTTTCCAATAGAACACAGTCATTTTCAAAACTACCCACAGGTAATCTCCCATTTATAAAAGCAGTATTATGATGAGAGAAAATAAAAATCTTTGCTTTTCCATTTAACTTATGTGGAAAACAACATGGTAGTTTGGACGAAAGACCAAAGAATTTGACCATAACAACTGAGGAACTATCCCAGGAAACAAGCTAGTCCCCATAACAATCAAACTTCATTAGCTGAGGTCAGAACATCATCAACTCCCCTTTGGGTTACCTGATTTTCTTGCTGGTCCCACTGACATATCTGCAGAACCTGATCCAATTCTTGTCGCTGTTGCTTCAGGTCCTTGTCGAGTTGCCGTCTCCTATCTTGTAGAAGCTCAAGAAGGCTGTCAATCTTCAGACAGCTGTTATGAGCTCCCTGAATCAACTCCGGATTCACATTAGGTCCATCACACTTGAATTTTTCTATGAAGTCAGTGAGCTGTTGACTTTTGTTTAAAAGGGCCAGAGATCGTTCTAAGAGTTCTAGAAGAAAATTAAAAAGAAAAAAGAATAGTGATATGAGCAAGCTTTTCTATAGTAATATTCAAACTCTTCGTATAATTTAAAATGTATATAACCTTTATGTTAACAATAAATTGTGCTGTAAGGAATCCAAACGTGTAAATAGAAAATGTCTGTGATACAACTGATCAGATAACATGACCTAAAAATTACTGTAACATTAACTGCCAAAAGATAGGATGTTGCGGTTCAGTGACAGTGTAATTCAGTACAGGAAGCGGAAAGATCGTGGGACTTGGGCACTGTTTCAGTTGGTTTTTAGTGATGTGCTACTCATTAAGGTGCCTGCGACCCTTGATGTGTTCTACGTTCTGAAGTGAATGGACTAATTCTGAAGTATAAAGGCTATGCCCCAGGAGTCATCCATGACACATTCCTCTCCCTCGTTATCAATACATGTCAATTCCACCCTCTATCTCCTGCGTGTGTTTACTGCTCTCCATCCCCACTACACAAAACATTATTTGTTGCCTGGACTTGTGCAGGCACCTCTTAATTGCATCCTTCTCCAATCCACTCATCTATTCTCTATATGTTAACCAGACCAATGTTTTCTAAACACACTATGTCTGTCTCTCTTTCTCCCTCTCTCTCTCTCTCTCTCTCACACACACACACACACACACACACACACACTGGCTTCCAATTGCCTTAGAATTCAGAACAGTCCCCTTGACATGATTTTAGGTCTGGCATGGTCTGGTCCCTTTCAGATTATCTCAATCTCTCTACTCTTCATCCCTCTCTTTTTAACTACATCATAAATCTGACATTCCCTTCTGCCTCAGAACTTTTCACTGTGTCCCCTGCCAGGGACACCATTTTCAACCCCTTCCTTCTCCACCTTTATTTTACTCATACTTCAGGTCTTACTCAGCTGTGAATTCCTCAAGGGATAAACCAGACTGAATCAAATCCTATATCAAATCCTATACCAAATCAAATACTATTAATTGTTCTCATTAACAGCTCTTATCAAAACTATAGTTTTATACTTATGTGTTGGGTTAGTTGATTGATGTCTTCCTTTGCCACAAGGTTCCAAGGCAATATGAAGACAATGACCATGACAATATCAACACTTAGCATAGTGATTGGCATAGGAGAGATGTTCAACAACTTTTGTACAATGCTTGAATGAGATCAAATGTATTAAGAGGGGGGAAGAATTAAGAGAGCTGGAGTGCTGGAGATCAGCGGTTCTCTAGAGATGTAAAAAGATGTCGAGAAAGCATGAGATTTTGTGATGGGAAAGTGATGGAAACAGAAGCCAAGTTACCAGGTTGAGAAGTGGGGACATAGTCATGAAGTCAAGTCAACAAGACAGGGCAATCTCTGAGACATTTGGTGTTAGAGGGGAGAAAAAAAAGAAGAGAGTATCAGCAGGGTTGGATATACCGTCTTTTATTTTTAGGACAGGGAGAACTATGAAGAACACCCAGAGACTAAGTACCCTACCAAGCATCACACAACTAGAATTGGACTAAGGAGTGGTAAAAACCAAGTGTTCTTTCCAGTCTCCCATGGCACTCTACGTTAGCATTCTAACATTCGGCAGTTAACCGCACAGCAATAACGAGGCTGTAGTAGTTGGGCCAGTTGTCTCTTTTAACTTGACACCTTTTTTTGGAGAGATGGAAGAGAGAATGAGGTAAGTGAAGATACTATGAAGAGAGAGTTTGACATGAAAAGGAAAGAATTTGAAGTAGTTTATGTCACATGACCTAGATCTGTCCAATAAAGTATTAGATGCTGTTATCTGCTCAGAGTGAGGAAGGTGTGATTATGTGCACTGGACAATTTGGGAGTTAACAATGCAAAGCAACGAACAGCAAAAACAACTTGAACCAAAAAGAGGATGAGATCATTCATACAGAATAAGAAAAGGCAGGGAGAACATTTGAATAAATCTCTCAAAGAAATGGAAACAAACATGAACAAGATGGGAGAGGCAGGGGCAGGGGAAAAAAAAAACCTACCTGTCTAGAGCAAGTTCTTATGTAGAAGGGAAAGATAGAATGAAGTGAAGACAGATTATAGAGGGTCTTGTGTAGCAAATGAAGAGTTTTATTTGTATAGCCTATGTGATAATCAGTATGACTGATTCTCCATATATATGCATACATATTTCCTCTGCATTGAAGAGTTTGTTATGATGTGCAAAGTTACACACACACACACACACACACACACACACACACACACAGGGAGGAAATGTGGGCAAGTGGCAGGGTTTCCACATAGTATTTATTTTCTTCCTTTCCATAACTAGTTCTTACACATTAGATTTTTCAAGTCAGAGAGGGAAGCATAGCTCTAAGTGCTAGACGTGGCAGACTCACCGTGGAACAGGCCAACCTGTTCAGATTCCTACAGAATACATATAATTAGCTACAATTCCCATTTGTCATCTTTATCTGGTTCTCTGTTTCACATCTGCCAGAATAATATAACTACTACCATAGTACCCTTAGGAACAGTCTCTGGCCAAAACTTCTTGTAATCTGTACCCAAGGTAAAATCAGTCTGTTACTCTTACCATGATATTAAAGCGGACAAATTTTTCCCTCAGTTTCCTCTGTCAGTCCTTTGGTTCTTCCTCTGTTGGTTTCTTATATCTTAATGTTTTTATTGTTTATGCTTTCCTAGCAATTTATTCCATCGGTTGATCTACAAAGTGACGTATTTTTCCTCAAGGGTAAACTGTCTAGATAGAATATCATGAACTTCAAGAAATACAAAATCTCTATGGTATGTTTATTTTAGAGATAATATTTTTGCATACCTAAAACACTACTTTCTGACATAACGCTTTGTGATGTGGGGCAAATAGATATTTAATAAATTTTTATTATTTGTTTTGACTGTCATTATATGTAAGAAAGTTTATATTAAAGTAGATTTCATACTAATACCTATACAGTGCCATACTTAAGTATAAATTACAAATTCAAGATGGGTAAATAAGGGATGTACATAACTTAAGTGAATTTGTAACTTGCTAAGCAATCTTTCCAAAAGAGTAGTATCTAAAAAGTGTCAAAGTCACAGTCTTGGCATTGAGATCATCGGTGATATTTCTTCCTAAAACATTTTTAAATATTAATATTCCAAATGTTCCTTAGTGGGATTGTGTTTCCTAAGCTCATTCAATGGGCACTTTCAGATATACACAAAAGTAGAGAAAATAGTATAATGGACTCCAATGAACCTATATCTCAGCCACATTTAAAACATATATTTAAGAACGTTTAAGAACAAATAAGTAACAATATGATTGTTCCTGAGAGGAAGCTTCTTAGGTATTACGTTCATTTCAAAAAGACATTGGAAAACTGGAGGGTTCAATTGTGATCCTTCAGGGCTTAGAATCAATTTTTTCCTCCTTAATGTCCCTGTAGTGCCTTGTTATTGCTCCAGTTTATATCATTGTATTGTGTCTTACATTGGAATTAAGTGCAAATAACACTCAAAAAACGTCTTCAGGTTGGATGCTACTGTACATCGTGGAGATTCAGATATGGACTAATCCCCACCCTCCAGAGTCTCACAATCTGGTGATAGAGGCAAATACGGAAATGAATCGTTACTACGTGGTATGCTGGGCGGTGTAACAGGGACCCACAGGTAACCTGCCAATACATGTGTACATGCCCCAACCAGACTAGGCCTCCTGAGGAAAAAGTCCTCTACCGCCCCCTCTCTTTTAGTAACTGTAATAGTGGAAGACAATTTTCCTTATCCAGAGCTGTTATTTAAAGGCTGATCTTCATTTCCTGACCCCGAGAAGGAAAATTCATTGAATTCAACCATTTATTCAATGAAAAAATATTTCCTGAGGATCCCCCATGTGCCAACACTGAGCTAGATGCTGAGGATACAGGAAGAACAAGGTGGGAATGGCCCCTGACCTCAGGAGCTAAAACCCAGCAGATTGAATAACTGAATCTCTGAAGGCTGTTCCTCTAACAACCCCTTAGAATCATTTACAACTATGTCTTTTTTGAAGCAAATGACCAGAAATAAAGCTTTATTTAAACTTTCTTGGAACAGTTTGAGGTATGAACAGATAAATTTAAAATACATTGTCACACATGAGCATTCTCACATGAACATGTTATTAAACCTCTAAAAGCTGATGTGAAGAATAAACATATTTCTTGCCTTTTGTGTGATGTTCATGAAGCTGAAGAAGTGATTGTAAGGACTCCGCACTCTCAAACTCCTGGGTGTTCTGGAGGAAATCTTCAGCTTGGTCTATTTTAATAGCAAACTACAACACAAATACAAGGGAAAGACATTTGAAAAAATAAAAATCAATGTGCCGCTTAGGGTGATTTGTAGATGATTTTCATGAATTCATGACCTAGCTGACTGTATATGTGTTTGTGTGTTTATATGATGATGTGTGTGTTTGTGTGAGTGTGTGTGGGGTTAGGGTGTTTGTATGAGGTTGTGTATTTATATATAGTCAATTTACAAAGTGCCAAAGAACTTTCTTCTCCTTCCTTTGTATTCCTTTCATACATGGATACATGTCATATATGCAGAAATAATTTAACTTGTTCACTGATAAGTATCTGTTGAAATCTTCAACTAAAATTGTTGTGTCTATATAACAAAGCAGCCACTTCCAACATATAAAGCAGTTTGTCAGAAAATAACTAGAAAGTTTGCTAAAAATAAACAAACAAACGAACAATAAAAGTTTGGTTAACCAGTAACCTATGTACTTATAAGTGAATATAATTAAAGAACCCACTTAGAGGGAAGGTTGAAATACAATTAATGTTTTCCTCTGTGACTAGACCTAGAACCAAAAAAATGTAACTTTCAAAATAACACAAGTCTAATCCCCTTTCTACACTTGATCTTAACAAAACGCCTAAGAAGTAATGTCCCTAATTTCATTTCTTATACAAAATAAGAAAGTGATCTGAAGAGATACACACTCCTTTATGAGAAGGAATGAGATTAAGGATGGGGGGGTGAACTTTTACCTTTTAAATCTATAATTTGTAATTTTGTTTGCATTTTCATCAATGATTTTATGCATTCTTTATATAAATAAAAATGTGATTAGATATAGCAAGAAAGAAAAATGAAAAAATTTTCCTCTGTTTCAAAAAAAAAAGGAGCAATTTTGCATTTTAAAACGTGAGGAACATGACCCATCTCTCTGTTTCTCCTCGAAGGAAATATGAAGGGGAGGTATTTGAAGTGATGGTAAAATTCTCAGGGGAATAATCTTAGAAACAAATTTTAGAAGAGGGTAAAACATATTTGGTTCTATCAGTACAGTACATCCATGATTGTAGACATAGTAGCAGTCTAGCTAGACAATAGCTGGTTTGTTCTGGCACGCAGATTCAAAAATGTAATCAATATGTTTACCTTTGTATCAGGTATTGGATAAACTCATAAAGGTAAAGTATCAGTGAGAAAGACACAAAAGCTTATCACATGCTTATCTTTTTTTTCAAGTTTTCTCCAAACTATCATCTATGAATTTAGTGATTTTTAATATTTTTATGTAACTATTCAATTAACAAGATCTACTATATTTTGACTATTACAATGGTCACATCAAATCCAGTTATAAATGGCATGGAATGATGAGAAAGAGACTAATGAGCATGTCCTCTTTAGAAATATGGAGTAGGCCTCCACCATCCTGCTAGAACAATCTGGTGGATATCAGCCACTGTCACTTAGGGACAGAGTTTCTAAATTGCAGCATGGTGTCTAATAAGAGAATAACCTGTCTGATGGTTAAGTCTGTGAGTCTGAAACGGTCCTGTAAGAACTATCAACCCTGCAATAAGAAGTCATTTCATATTTTTATGGAACTGCATTCATCATAGTTCAATAAGGGGATCCTATCCACACATCATTTGCATCTCTAATTCATTCCATTTTTAATAGCTTATTTTAAGGGTCTTCTTCAAAGAGAAGTTTCAAAACAAACAAATGAGCAAAACCAACCCTAGGAAGTAATTTGGTATTTCTCTATAGAACATTACAAAAAGTTTTGGAGTCACTGTATAACTTATAACTATATTTCAACTGTTATTTGAAATTAAAATAAATAAATATGCAAATAATGCTTTAATCAGAAAAGTTTTCCCTAAAGTTCTATTAACTTTTACCTATGGATATTTTCTATTGTCCATTTTTCTTTTTGCATGTTGCGTGGCACAGAAGTGGCAACAGTGGGACACTTTGCAAAGACCCTATTCTCTTCTTTTTTATTATTATTAATCAGTCATGAAAACAGTTTGGCAACACAAGGGGCAGGAAAGGAGTTTGCCTTCAGCTTAGTATTAAGTGACCCACAAACCTGGAAGCAGGATAATACAAGAAACAATATCTTTTCACTAAAAATCAGAGTGGTGGGCTGAATTATGAGTTGACTTAGTATTTCTTTTTACTTCATGCACTATCTGGAAATAATTTCTCATCAGAGAGAAAATCAGCGGGCATTTATGTTACTACCCGTGAGAAACAAATATTGGGCCTAATGTTTGAAGAAAGATAATTTTCTGGGCTCATATGAGTTGAATTTCAAGGGCAGTTGACATCTATACCCCACTTACTAAGACGGAATGAATCAGATGTATCTACAATTTGACCCTGTAGGTGCATTTCACCTGGTTTCTGTTCAGGAAAGAAAACTATGCATGAAACTTTTCCCCAAGATGATCTGTAAAATGAATTGTAGTTAGACTTCTGTATTCAAACTGTGGAAAACAGAACTTAAAAGTTACAATAAGGTTTTTGCTCCTCCTTTTTACTTTTAAATGAGTTCATGATGCATGAGATTGTCTACCCCAGTTTTTATGTTCTATTACTAATCTTCCTTCTTTCATTATTTTGGATTTAAGACCAAAACTTTGAGTTTGGAAATGTCATATTTTTCAAAGCTAGTGCTTTATCATAATGAAGCAGTGCTCTCACATCAAAATGCATGTACTGCCACTTGACAGAGAAGTTCAAAGTGAAATTTCCAATAACTGTCTTACACCAAATACAACAGCTCTTTTGATAATGTTCTTTGAGTCTCGCATTTTGAAATTGGGAACTGGGAAAACATCTCAGAATTCAAGAAAAGTCACAGGAGGAAATGACCTTCTTAGGTCCAGGACTTTTCTTTCCTTAAACTTTTAATGAGTTCAAACTATGAATCCAGCTATATGCCTTAGGAAAGTATTTTATAAAATGCTACACTTACAAGTCAAATATTCTATGGAATATTCTGCAATTTCCTTTTCATAAATAGCAGAAGAAATTCTATCCTCCATCTTTAAGTCAACAAGAACACTTTAGACCAATATTTCCTAATATTCATAAAATCAGGGAAAATTGTTTGATTTAGTAACTATATTACCATCTTCTAAAGAAGGTAATAAATCATAGTGACTTATGGATAAGAGTTTCTATTTTTACTTAACATTTTACTGAATTTTAATTAGCTGTACTTAAGGTTTTTGAAAAATATTTTATTTATTTATTTGAGAGAGAGAAAGCACAAACGGGGGTGGGGGAGGCAGAGGGAGAAGCAAACTCTCCACTGAGAAGGGAGCCCAAGATGCTGGATGCTATCCCAGGATCCCAGGATCAGGACCTGAGCCTAAGACAGACCCTTAACCGACTGAGCCACCCAGGCACACCCTTAGGGTTTTTTTGAAGGGCTACATTAAAAATATTAACAATTTTATGTTTGGGCAATCAAAAATTAAATGTATTGTATATAACTTGGCCATCTTGCCATTTTTAACTGATTGCAAAATCTATTTGTGGAAATAAAACATTTTCAGGAGTGCTGTCTATTTGCTCTGATGTGAAAGTATTTTTTTTAAACACAAACCTCCAAGGCATTTTCAAAAAATTCAGAGGTCAACCTGAGAAGCTCCCTTCTTCTTTCAAGCATGGAGACAAGGGTTGCCCATGCTTCACCTAACGTGTTGGCCATGGCATCATAGACCTGACTCTGATCCTTGTTCTCTTCAGCTGTCTTGTCTGCTTCCTGCAAGAGTTCCCATACCTGATCTTCCAAAGCCTAAGTGCAGGAAAGAAAAGAGTGTCATTCAATGCAAGAACCTGGAATCATATTTTAAACATTGGGTATTTTAAACTGCATGTGGTCTAAGAAGGTTTAGAAAGAATTTATAAACGAAAACTACAACGCAGACAGTTGGATCAAATAGAGATAAGGGAGCAATGGAAATTGTGATAAGCTAGAAAGCATGGCGGGGCTAAAGGCATTCACATTTAAACATTGTTCAAACACTGTAGAGATTTATCAAAGGTACATATTTACATTCCCAGAGGTCCAGAATATTACGTTGATCTCACATTTCAAAAAAAAGGAAAACTAATTGGAACACATCCAGAAGAGAGTGATAAAGAAAAAAAATTATGAAAAATGAACCTCATAAAACTCACTTTATTCTAAATAATTATTATTGTTAATATGCTTGTGAAGTTTAATGTAAATGCCAAAAATAAGTTCTTAGAATATTGATAATGTAAAAATTAGAATATCTATAACTGGTAATACAGATTGTTTGAACAAAATATGGAAGATAAAGAGGACCATGTGCTTACATAATTATTTCATTTAGGAATAGGAGGAGGATCTCACAGATTCTGTTTCATTCTTAAAGTTGGCACCAAAATAATGGGAAAAACTTTAAAAATACAATAGATTAAAAATAATACGAATAAATTCTAAAATATCAGTAGAAAAGGAGACTAAAATGTGATAATACAAAAGAAAACAAAAGGCATAAAGAGCATACAAATGAGGATACAAACAAACAAACAAAAAAAACAAAATGTAGTAATATGATTAAACACCAGTTAACACCAAAAAAGTGGATGCATTACCTTTCTCAATTAAAAGGCAAATATTATCAGGTTAAGCTTTAAAAAAATCAACTAATTTATGTTTACTAGAGACATCCCTAAAGACATAACTTTTGAAAATAAAAAGATGCAATATACCAGGCAAAGACAAAATAAAAGAAAGACTAACAACATTAATGGCAGACAAAATGGAAATGTAAACAAAAAAACACTGGTATTTAAAATGGAATTTTATTTTGATAAATGATGCAATCTATAGTAGATATGTGGTACTTATGAATCTTTATACTTATGGCATCAAAATATTTAAAGTAGTTATATCTAGTCACAATGCAATAGGTAGAAATAAACAACAAGAAGTCCAGGTAATAAAACAAATCTCTTAGAAATTCTAAGATAACACTTTAAAGAATAATTCTTAGATCAACTGGAGAAAAAAAACTACTATTGTAGGCTGTTTTGAGAAAAATAAATAATGAGGCTATTGTGTTTAATAACCTAAGATATCTAGCTAACTTTAGGCTCATATAAAATTCATAGTATTGAACAACTTTGTTTTTAAAGAAAAAATTCATTAATTAAACATTCAAGCCTAAATTATAGAAAAAGAATAATAAAATAAAATAAGAATTAAGAGTTATTAAGTTCAAAATAATAAATTATAAATCAGAGAAAAATATAAGAATTAATTAAAAAGAAGTTGGTTTATTAGAAAGCCAAATGAAACATAAAAATATCTGACAGATACACATAAAAATAGCAGAGTAGATGGCTCCAACATTTTATCCCTCTACAAAAACATTGAAAAAGCAAGCAAAACTGTCTTAATCAACATTATCAGAACTCTGGAAAGTAGTCGGAGGTCAAAGCAACTGGGGTGACTGATAGCACAGTTAAGCATCCAACTCTTGGTTTCAGCTCAGGTCTGATTTTAGGATTGTGAGATTGAGCCCCTCATTGGGCTCTGTGCTCAGTGTGGAGTCTGCTGGGTGTTTCTCTCTCTCTCCCCCTTTCCCCCTCCCACCCCTCTCTAAAATAAATAAATAAAAGCTTAAAAAGAAAGAGGTTTACAGCAACCAAGTGAAAACTGACACCAAAAAGACAACTTAAAAATGGTAAGAAAATTTTGAGACATTTTTGCTTGCTGAAACAGCAAAACTATCAAGAGTGGAAGCAAAAACGAGACTATATGTCATCTGTAAGAAACCCACTTTCAATATACAGGTATAGAGAGATTAAAAGTAAATGGATGGAGAAAGATATACAATGCTAATATTAATCTAAAGAAAATTAGAGTAGCTATATTAATTTCAGAAAAGCAGATTTCAGAGCAAGGAATATTATGAGAGATTAAGATGGGCATTCCATAATGATGAAAGGATCGATCTCCAAGAAGATATAACAGTGTTAAATGTATTTGTGCCTAACAACAGAGTATCAAAATACGCCAGGCGAAAACTGATAGAACTATAAGGACAAATAGACAATTCTACCATTATTGTTGGAGCCTTCAATACCTCTGTCAGTAATTGACATACCAAGCACACAGAAAATTATTAAGGATATAGTTTAATTGAGTAAACCTATCAATCAACTGGATATAATTAACATGTACAGACTACTATGCCCAACAAGAGCTGAACATACAGTCTTCTCAAGCTCACATGGAACATTCACCAAGATGATGCATGAGATTGTCTATTCACAAAGATAGACCCATATCCTGGGCCATAAAACATATCTGAACAAGTTTAAAAGAATAGAAATCAAAGTATGCTTTCATACCTAATGGAATTGAGGTAGAAATCAATAACAGAAAGAAAGTTGAAAAATTCCAAAACATGAGTAGGTTAAACAACACACTTTTAAATAACACCTGGGTCAAATAAAAAGTCTCAAGAAAAATTGAAAAATATTCCTAATTATAAGAAAGTAAAATACAACTTCTCAAAATTTGCAGCAAAAGCAGTGCCAACAAGAAAATTTATAGCATTGAATACATACATATATATATATTCATATATATATATATTCATATATATATATTCATATATATATGAAAAGATCTAAAATCAATACTCTGAACTTCTGTCCTAGAAAACTAGAGGAAAGAAGAGTAAATTAAATATAAAATAAGCAGGATAAAAGAAGTAGTAAAAATTAGAACAAAAATCATGAAATCAATAGAGAAAATCAATGAAATCAAAAGCTGGTTCTAAAAATCTATAAAATTGTTAAACTTCTAGCCATGTTAAACAAGAAAAAAGAGAGAAGAAACAAATTACTAACATCAGAAATGAAAGAGGGGTCATAACTACTGGACCTATAAACATTAAAAGGATAATAAAAGAATATTACAAGTTTGATAACCTAGATGAAATAGACAAATTCCTTGAAAGACATAATCTACCAAAACTTACACAAGGAGAAATAGATAAATAAATAAATTGAATCAATAATTAGTAACCTTCTAAACAGGAAGGCACTAGGCCCAATGGTTTCACTGGTGAATTCTATTAAAATTTAAAGAAGTTATACTAGAGCTAATTAATTCAGCAAGGTTGCAGTGCACAAAATTAATACACAAAAGTAAGTTGTGTTTCTTTTATACACCAGAAATAAACAATCTAAAAAGGAAGTTAAGAAAACAATTCCATTATAATATCATCCAAAAGAATAAAATATCTAGGAGTAAGTTTAATTAACCACGGAGGTGAAAGACTTGTATACAGAAAACAAAAACAAAATCATCACTAAAAATATATTAAAGAAGACCTAAATAAATGAAAAGACATCCCATGTTCATGGATTAGAAGATTTAATGTTATTAAAATGGCAATACTACTCAAAGCTAACTATAGATTCAGTGTAATCACTATCAAAAATCCAACAGCTTTTTTTTTTTTTTGCAGAAATCAAAAAGCTAATCCTCAAATTCATATGGAATTATAAGGGGATCCCAATAGCCAAAACAATCTTGAAAAAGGAGAACAAAGTTGAAGAACTTACACTTTCAGATTTCAAAACTTAACTACAAAGTGACAGTAATCAAAATCATGTTGTACTGTCATAAGAATGTACATATAGATAGATCAATGGACTAGAATTGAGAATTTAGAAATACAACCATACAGCTATGGCCAACTGATTTTCAACAATGGTACCAAGACCATTCGATGAGGTAAAAACAGTTTCTTTAACAAATAGTACTGAAACTACTGGATATCCATAATTATAAGAATGAAATTGGACCCTTAACTTACACCATATAAAAAATTAACTCAAAATGGATCAAAATTTTAAATGTAAGAGCTAAAACTATAAAATTCTGAGAAGAAAATAGGGGTAAATCTTTATCATCTTGAATTTAGCAATGATTTCTTAGATATGACCTTGGAAGCATAAGAAACAACAACAAAAAACAGAGAAATTACACTGCTTCAAAACTAAGAACTTTTGAGTATCAAGGGCATTATCAAAGAAGTAGAAAGAAAACTTATAGAATGGAAGAAAATATATGAAAAACATTTCTCTAAAAGGGTCAAGCATGCAGAATATATAAAAAACTCTTCCAACTTAACAATTAATGAAAAATACCTCAACATCATTAATCATTATGAAAATGCAAACCAAAACCACAATGAGATGACATTTCACACCCACTAGGATGACTACAAATGTTTTTCACAAACAGAAAATGGTAAGTGTCAGCAAATGTGTGGAGAAATTAGAATCCTTATACATTCCTTGTGGGAATGCAAATAGTGCAGTTGCTAGAAAACATGCTGACAGATAGATGGTGGAAAGGCTTGGGAGGGGAGAATAAGAAGTCACTGCTTAATGGGTATGAGGTTTCATTTTAGTGTGATGGAAATATTTCAGAACTAGATAGAGGTGGTAGTTGCACAGCATTGTGAATGTACTAAATGGCACTGAATTGTACACTTCAAAATGATTAATTTTATATTCTATGAATTTCACCTCAATAAGAAAAAATTTAAAAAACTAATAGATTTAAAAAGGAACAAAATGACATACAAATAACAAAATTATAAAATATTAAGATTAAGGGACATAAATGCACATAGTAAGTTTTGGATTTATTTTTAGGTATAAAAGAAATATTTTTGTTAATAAATGTCAAACTGCGATAAAATGGAAAGTTTCCTTAAAAAATATGTTAAGAAAATTGTCTTAAGAAACTCTTACCACTATTGCCCTCATCATCACTATCATTACCACCATCACCATAGAATAAATTGAATAATTTCTCAAGAAAGTAGGTCCCCAACAGGTACCAGTCCCAGAGAGGTTTTGTGCTTTTTTTTCTTTTTTTTCTTTTCTTTCTTTTCTTTTTTTTTTTTTTTTTTTGTCTTGCTTTATTTTAAGCCAAATCCCAGCTACTTTCAAGAAACAGAGACAGACGGGTGCCTGGGTGGCTCAGTAGTTAGGCGTCTGCCTTCTGCTCTGGTCATGATCCCAGCATTCTGGGATGGAGCCCCGCATCAGGCTTCCTGCTCAGCAGGAAGCCTGTTTCTCCCTCTCCCATTCCCCCTGCTTGTGTTCCCTCTCTCGCCATCTCTCCCTGTCAAATAAATAAATAAAAAATCTCAAAAAAAAAAAAAAAGAGAGACATTCTATGCTGCTTAATCTTCTTTGGACATAAAAAAGAAATCTTCTCATTCATTTTACAATGCTAGTGTGATTCTGATGTCAAAACTTAACAAGATAGTACCAAAAATCATATGAGGTAAAAACAATTTCTTTAACAAATAGTACTCGTGATTATATTATTATAAATAAAATATAAGCTTATATTGTGATTATATTATTCTAAAAAATATACTTGTGATATTATTCTAAATAAAATATAAGCAGATTAAGTTCCACAGTATATTAAAGCATAATAAACATAATTGTATGCATTTGTTAAAACTCAACAAGCCATGCACTTAAAAAGTGAATCTTACTGTGTATAAATTATGCCTCAATAAAATGGACTTAAAAAAAAAAGAATACACCATGACCAAGTTGGGGTTAGTCCAGAAGAGCAAGGTTGGCTCAATATTTGTAAATTAAATTAGTAATATAATACTTTAATAAAAATTAGAAAACTTGCACTGAAAAAGTCTTGGGAAAAATACAGCATTCATTTCTAATCAAAATTCAACTTGGGAGACGAAAAAGAATATTTCCTTAATTAAAAAGAACAGTTATTTGATTCCAAGATTAAGTATCTTCCTCACTGGTAAAAATTTGAATCAGTCAAGAGTACTGTCAAGAATTCATTTCTGGGGGCGCCTGGGTGGCTCAGCTGTTAAGCGTCTGCCTTTGGCTCAGGTCGTGATCCCAGGGTCCTGGGATCGAGCCCCGCATCAGGCTCCCTGCTCAGCGGGAAGCCTGCTTCTCCCTCTCACATTCCCCTTGCTTGTGTTCCCTCTCTCGCTGTCTCTCTCTGCTAAATAAATAAATAAAATATTAAAAAAAAAAAGAATCCATTTTTGCTTATTAAACATTGCTTTAGAATCATCAGTCCACATGATTAAGTTAAAAAATGTGCAATATGATTGTTCATCTAGCACACCCAAGAAAATCAACTAAATAATTATGTAACTAATTTTAAAGTCCAATAAATAACCTGATTACAAGATAACCAAGAATCTGAGACTTGTCAATAATTCAAAAATTAACTTTATTGAAGTTATAGTTTCCATGTAATAAAATGTATCATCTCATCTTCTCAAAGAACTTTAGCAAATGTATACATCTAAGTAACCATCACCATAATAATTCTATTACTCCAGGAAGTTTGCTTATAGCCCTTCCTAATCAACCCTGTCCCAGGATGCCACTGATACACTTTCTGTCACCTAGGATTAGATTTTCCTTTTCTGGAGTTTCACATAAATGATATCACACAGCATGTAATCTTTCCTATCTGGCTTCTTTCAATCAGCATAAAGTATTTGAGATTCATTCATGCTCTTGCATGTTTTCTTTTCATTATGGAGTAGTATTCCACTGAATGAATATACAATAATTTATCTAGTTACCTGTTGACATTCGGATGTTTCCAATTTTAAGCTACAATGTATAGACCTATTATGAATATTTATGCATAAGTTTTTATATGAATATATATCTTCATTTTGCTAGGTATTTACTTAGATGTTTTCTACTGAATTTTACTTTCTTATTTATGCCATCTTTAATTTTTTTATGAGAATGTTATTTTTATCATTGGGTAAAACGTGATGTTCATTTTTGCAATTATATAAAATAGAACTATTCTGAAAAAAGCAAACCGAAAAAGCTATGTCATTGTTTTACTGGAAACAAGGGACCTGAGTTATTTCCAGTTAGAATTCTAGAACAGTACTCTTCCTTGCACTTTTAAATTATACCCCAAGACACATTATACACTTTAATTGTATTATTGTTCCCAGTTACTTGCTACTTCCTCCTGTAAGAGGATTATATTCTCATGCCTCCTAACATCAGACTTGTTCATGTGATTTACTTTAATGAATGTGAACAGGAGTTTTGTGTGCCACTCTTGAGCAGAACTTTTAAGAACGAATGAGTGACTCTACCATATTTCTTTTCATAGAAGGGAATGTTCCTTCACCTTGGATCCTAAAATAAAGAAGACATGCAAAACTGAACTGTAATTACCATGAAAGCAAGATGTAGTATGAGTAAGAAATAAAATCCATTACTCTGAGCCACTGCTGCTGGGAGACTGTACCCTAGCACTGCCAGATACATTTGCAAAGGTAAAATCTTGTATTATACATCCAAGTTTCTCTCATGCTTAATAAAGAAGGAAAACAGAATTCATAATGCAAAAAAAAAAAGGAAAAATCTAGACCAGAGCCTGATAATGTCATAGTTAATTCAAAGTCTCAGGCAAACTGGGTTGCATGTGTCAGTGACCTCTTCAGAGACATGTACTGAATATGTGCCAGCTCTGATCTCCTTGGTGTTTAGGCTAAGTGGACAAATGCTTGTCTAAATTGCCAGAAGAATTAGATGAAATGTGTATACGTTCTTATCTAGCTATTGGAAAGCACAGTATCTGGGCATTTTCTTCTTATGTGACAAGTTTTAGATTATCTTGAGGGCTGGTTAGTTTTGTATTGTGCATGTTTTTTTTTTCATTTTATATTTTTTGTCATTAAAAGGGAATGACTTGGCCTTAATTTCTACTTACAATGGGTGTTAGCTCAAGAGTATGTAAGGAGAAGAAAGAGATTATATTAGGAATTTTAAATTCTAAGATACCTCGTTGGATGACAGACTGTATTAAGAGCTGAAAGTAGGAAAACCTGATCATTCCAAGGCAGAGATTTAGGGGAGAATAAGAAATGGGCAATGAATTCATTCTAGAGCAAAGCAAGTGAACACAACCTTTCCGTGATATTTCTCAGGTTTGATAGAAATGTGATAAGATAAATCTGAAAGTTGGTTCTTTCTATATGTAATAGGGTCGTCTTTAGAGGTGTTTTTTAGCCTTATTAATTACATATACAATAGTTTCCCTTAATACTGTTCTTTTCCCACTGAAGCGATACCTCATAAATCAGTGATGCAGAGGTTTTGGGGACAAACAGTTTGAAGGACTGCAATTCTGGCTTCCAATATTTCCTTTGGACTCTCCCATGACCTCCAGTGTGAACCACAAAAATGTTCTATTCACTGCAATCCCAAGGCCAGAACATTCTTGCAGAACCCTCTGGGTTTAATTTGGTACAAGTCGCACTTGGGATTTTCTCCAAAAAAGCCCGTAGACAGTCTGCTTTGAGGACTGGCAGAAAACTATCTGCTCCAAATTCTCTTGGAATTTAGATCACTCTTGGGGTACTGGGATCAGAGGCCAGGTACAGTTCAATGCTCCCCAGGGCCTATCAAAACATCATCCCAAATACTGGAAGACAGAGAGGGACCCAAATAGTGAAATAGGCAGGATTTATGGAACAGGGATATTTCTCAGCCAGTTCAAGATCTCAAGATAATGATCAGTTGAAGTATATTTCTGTGAGATTCCTAAAATGGATCATGCTCTGAATCCAAAGCCAAAAATCCACCATCCAGGTGTTTGATGTTTGGGTCTCTGTCTTCTTCAGCCTTGAAGGTCTTAGGAAGGCCATGTGATTCTTTCAGCATTCTCCAAATTTCCATGGTTGCCCATGCACCTGACACCCTATTAGCCAGGCTTCCCTTACGAATCTGGTACTATCTCATATGCTGCCGGCACTCAGGAAATACTGATCTGTTTTTCATGTGGGTTGCCAATCCCCTATGGAGACCACCACTTTCGTCTCTCTTCTCCTCAAGAAAAGCAGTACATCAGTTAGGTAGCCTGAAACATAAATCCATGTAATGTGCTGATGGAGAGGGCTAATGAACTGTGTATGCTAATCATAATGATTTCAAGTCTGTAAAGGAGACACAAGAGACCTATGTGTGGTCTCACTCATATTTAAAACTCTAGCACCTATCATTGGTTCTCAACCAGAATGCCCCAAAGGAGTGTCTGGAAATATGTCGAAGTATTTTTAGTTGTCAGAATGTGTTTGTGTGGTGGGGAGTGGTTTGATGAAATACTGTGCCACCAAATAGAAACCCTACTAAGAAACAATGAATGCCCTGCACATGGTGTGGGCCCAGTGAATCTTTGGGACAGAATGCGTAGGAGAGGGGGCGCCTGGGTGGCGCAGTCGTTAAGTGTCTGCCTTCGGCTCAGGGCGTGATCCCAGCACTCTGGGATCGAGCCCCACATCAGGCTCCTCCGCTAGGAGCCTGCTTCTTCCTCTCCCACTCCCCCTGCTTGTGTTCCCTCTCTCACTGGCTGTCTCTCTCTGTCAAATAAATAAATAAAATCTTAAAAAAAAAAAAAAGAATGTGTGGGAGAGATCAAAGAGGTTTCTTTCATATTACTCAGCTATCAGAAAGAACGAGTTCTCAACATTTGCTGCAACATGGACGGCACTGGAGGAGATAATGCTAAGTGAAATAAGTCAAGCAGAGAAAGACAAATATCATATGATTTCTCTCATCTATGGAACATAAGAACTAGGATGATCAGTAGGGGAAGAAAGGGATAAAGAAAGGGGGGGTAATCAGAAGGGGGAATGAAGCATGAGAGACTATGGACTATGAGAAACAAACTGAGGGCCTCAGAGGGGAGGGGGGTGGAGGAATGGGATAGGCTGGTGATGGGTAGTAGGGAGGGCACGTATTGCATGGTGCACTGGGTGTTATATGCAATTAATGAATCACCGAACTTTACATCGGAAACCGGGGATGTACTGTATGGTGACTAATATAATATAATAAAAAAATCATTAAAAAAAAAAGAGGTTTCTTTCACTTTCTCTTGAAAATCATTTCACTTTATTCCTTCTAGTCGAGGCGCCTGGGTGTCTCAGTTGGTTAAGCATCTGCCTTCAGCTCAGATCATGATCTCAGTGTCCTGGGATCAGACCCACGTTGGACTCCTTGCTCATTGGGGAATCTGCTTCTCCCTCTCTGTCTCTGCTCGTGCTTTCTCTTTCATATTCCCTCTTTCTCTCATAAATAAATAAATAAATAAATAAATAAATAAATAAATAAATAAATAAATGTCTCATGCTCTACCGACTGAGCTAGCCAGGCAATAAATAAATATTAAAAAAAAAAAGTCATTTCACCTTATTTCACAGGCTGTTAGTGGAGAGTTTAGAGGCCAGTTGCTGCCGTCTGACATCAAGTTTAGGAAGTGCCTCTAGCAAAACTGTCACACGGCACCCATTCGAGAGCAGCAGTTCTCTGTTACTTTTGGAGCAAACCCTTCCATAGTTATTTTAAAGATGTTCTTAGACTGGACCAAAATTAATTTGTCGCCTTATTCCCTAGAATGCCACACCCCCCAGCTTTCCAACAGTGGGAAAACCCCTGACAACACCCTGCAGGTCTTCTCCATCTCTCACTTCTTATTCAGACCTGAAGAGTTCCTGTAAAAATGTCATGGGATTTATGTACTTTGCAAGTGAAACCCAGGCAACCCTAAGGATATAATTCTGAACACCTGATGTCAGCTGGCGCTGCTCCCACCTTCACCCCATCTCTTCAACTGCCTCTCTAGGTTGCTACTGCCTATAGATGGACTTCCTTCTAAAGACAGAAACAGCTCTTCCACGTTGAATACTATCAAAAACTGTGAGATAAAAAGATAGATTAGTATCTGAAAACACACCTAAAAGGGGAGAAAATTCATTTTAACATGTTTTATTTATCAATGCGGTAATAATATTGCAATATAAATAATGTTTATATAGTGCTTGATAGTTTAAAGATTCACATATTATCCAAAGTACTTATAACATCCTCAGTCAATAGGGCATTATAGAGAGTATTTCACTTGAATAGAAAGAGTGCTTTTTATTCTCCATTAAAGCTAAAACCGAACTGTCACTTGTTCAACAACAATACAATAATACTCTCAATGACTCTTAAAGTTCAGAGAAGATAATACCTCCTGGAACTTGAAGTTATTAAAAAATGTATTCACTCATCCATGCTCTTACCCATTCAGCAAGAATTTTCCAAGCATCTCTGAATCAAGTCATACAAACTGTGGTAGCAGATAGGAAAGATTGGGGAGGGGACATCCAGCTATACTTGTTTTGTTTTCTTTTCTTTGATACTTCAGCTTTTTCTTAATACCCACCGACTTCTCAACTCACCTCTGAATGGCTTCCATCCCTGCTAATTTACTGAAATATTCTTGTATAGTTCCATGGTGACTTTACATTTGTCAATGCCAACAATCTTCATTTACTTTTTTGTGATTAATACTGTTACATGCTCCTTAAAATTTTTTTTTCTTCCACTGGCTACTACTGCACTCAGATTTTCCTCCTGTGCTTTGTTTCTCTCTTACAAGTCCACTTTCTCTGCCTAATTTTAAATGTCTAGGTGTTTCAGGAGACCTTGGTCTTTACTCTTCTTCTCATTCAGCAAGTAGAGATCAGGACTGAGCTGGGGATGTTATATCAAAATCATTTGTGTGACTTTTTCAAACTACTTAACTTCTTCCAGAACTTTAGATTTGGTCCTGTGGACAGAAGGGCAAGTGATCCCAAGGTTTGCATGGACCATCACAAAGAGCCACAAGTATTGATTAGATTGTGTCTCCATATAATCCATGGGTGGAAGGTGGAAGAGAAAGAGTAAGAATCATTGTTCAATATCTCTTTGCAAATGAATGCATAAGCTCTTATAATAACAACCACTGTTTATATAATTTATTTCTCCTGATTTTTATTTTTATTTTTTTTAAGATTTGATTTATTTATTTGACAGAGAGAGAGAGACAGCCAGCAAGAGAGGGAACATAAGCAGGGGGAGCGTGAGAGGAAGAAGCAGGCTCCCAGTGGAGGAGCCCGACGCAGGGCTTGATCCCAGGACCCTGGGATCATGCCCTGAGCTGAAGGCAGACGCTTAACGACTGAGCCATCCAGGCGCCCCTATTTCTCCTGATTTTTAAACTCTACTGAAAATCTTGACCCAAATATCCAACAACTACCTCAAACTCAAAACATCTAAAACTGAATGAAAAGGCAACCTACTGAGTGGGAGAGAATATTTACAAATGATATATCTGATAAGGGGCTAATAACCAAAATATACATAAAGAATTCATACAACTCAACACCAAAAATACAAATAATCCAATCAAACAATAGTCAGAGGACCTGAATAGACATTTTTTTCAAAGAAGACATACAGATGGTCATGAAAATATGCTCAACATCATCATTCATCAGAGAAATGCAAATCAACACTGAAATAAGATATCTCCTCACACCAGTCAGAATGGCTAGTATCAAGAAGACAAGAAATGTGTTGGTGAGAATGCAGAGGAAAGGGAATTCTCACACACTGCTGGTGGGAATGTAAATTGGTGCAGCCATTATGGAAAACAGTATGTAGGTTCCTCAAGGAACTAAAAACAGAAATACCATATAATCTAGTAATTCTACTTCTTGGTATTTACCTGAGAAAAATGAAAACACTAATTTGAAAAGATATATGCACTCCTATGTTTACTGCAAATTATTTACAATGGCCAAGATACAGAGGCAAACTAAGTGTCCACCAGTAGATGAATGGATAAAGATGTGGTATCTATACACAGTGGAATATTACTCAGCCATAAAAAAGAATGAAATCCTGCCGTTCACAACAACAAGGATGGGCTTAGAGGGTATTATGCTAAGTGAAATAAGTCAGACAGAGAAAGACAAATACCATATGATTTCACTTAGATGCAGAATCTAAAAAACAAAACAAATGGGGGCATCTGGGTGGCTCAGTCAAGCATCTACCTTTGGCTCAGGTCATGATCCCAAGGTCCAGGGATTCAAGCCCGATGTTGGGCTCCCTGCTCAGCAGGGAGCCTGCTTCTCCGTCTCCTCCCCACCTGTGCTCTCTCTTGCTATCTCTGTCATACCTCTGTCTCTGTCTCTTAAATAAGTAAATAAAAATAAATTAAAAATCCTTTAAAAAATCAGCAAACAAAAGAGAAACAGACTCATAAATACAGAGAACAAACAAACTAGTGGTTGTCAGAGAGGAGGAGGGTGGGGGGATGGGCAAAATAGAAGACAGGAATTAAGAGGTACAAATCTCCAGTTGTAAAATGAATAAGCCGCAATGACACAAAGTACAAGAGAGAGAATGTAGTCAATAATATTGTAATAACTTTGTGTGGTGACACATGGTAACTACACTTCTCACGGTGAGCATTTCATAATGTATATAATTGGCAAATCACTATGTTGTACACCTGAAACTAATATGCTATTATATGTCAACCATATCTTAATTGAAGAAAAATGAGTAATGAATCAATCTTGTCCACATTGTGTCAGCCAGGGGCACTTTTAAAAAAAGAAAATCTAAAACTGATCATGTCATCTTATCCACCAAATCTATTCACCTGGCTTTCAGGAGCAAAAATAAGGAAGATATTTGTTATTTATTCTTCTCTCCCCCACATGTCCTTCAGTTCCAAGATGTGATCAGTTCCAAAGACCTATGAGTCAACCTCCTATTTATCATTCAAAACTTCTCCTCCCTCTACTTCTACCCCTCACCTCTGTTTGGTCTCTCATCACTTCTCATCTGAATTTCTACAATAGCCTCTCAGCTTGTCCTTTCGTGTCCAGGTTCACTCTTAGCCAATCCATTCTCTATCCTGAGGCCATGCAGATCTTTCTATATCAGAAAAATGATCATGTCGCTAAGCAACTCATGAAGTTTTCAGTGGCTTCCAATTGACTTTAAGATAAAATTCGAAGTGTAAGCATAGCATTTAAGACCTTCAGTGCTTGATTCTTTATTTAATCTTGTTTCTGTTCATTCTCTCATACTGCTCTCCAGCCCTCTGAACTTTCTGTGGTTTCCTGATTCTCCCATGTTCTAAACTTCATGTTTCACACTAGAATGCTCTCCCTTCCTGCCTCCACTTTCCCTGCCCCCTTCCTGTGACTCATCTATGCCTGAGTAATTCTTCATCATCCTTCAAGACAACTGCTCAGGGGTTGACTCTTTCAGCAAGACTTCCCTTATCCCAACCTCGTGGGTTTAGGGTATTTGCCCCTTTATTTATTTTTAAAGATTTTATTTATTTATTTATTTGAGAGACAGAGTGAGGGAAGGATCAGAGGGAAAGGGATAAGCAGACTCCACACTGAGAATGGAGCCCAACATGCAGCTCGATCCCAAGACCCTCAGATCATGACCCCAGACAAAATTAAGAGTTGGTCGCTCAACTGACTGAACCACCTAGGCGCCCTGTATTTGCCCCTTTAAAGTGCTTTCCACTGGGGCACATGCATGGCTCAGTCAGTTAAGCATCTGATTCTTAGTATTGGCTCAGGTCATGATCTCAGGATTGTGAGACTGAGCTTGCACTCAGCCCAGAGTCTGCTTGTCCCTCTCTGTCCCCCTCTGCCCTTCCCCCACTCACGCGCTTTTTCTCTAAAATAAATAAATAGATGGATAAAAATCTCTTTAAAGGAAGTCCTTTCCACTATTATAACAATTATTATAGCAAATCGTTTTATTTTTCTGATTACGAAAATAATGTAATTTCGTATTAAAAATGGGGAAAATACAAACATGAAAACCAAACACAAATTACTTATAATCCCACTCCAGAGATAACTTCCATTAATATTCACATAGCTTTACACACACACACGTACACACACACACACACTCACATAATTAGAATCACATGGTATAGATCAGGGAGCAACAAACTATGTCCCACAGTCCAAAGCCAGGCTGTAATCTGTTTTTGTATGGTCTACAAGCTAAGAATTGTTTCTACATTGTTTTATGTTTTACATTTTACATTTGCATTAAGTGATTTCAAAACACAATTTCAAAAAATATTATTTCATGATATACGGAAATTATACAAAATTCAAATTTTGGTTTCCATAAATTTTTATTGGGCTACACCCATGGTTATTGGAATGAAACCCATTTGTTTATGGACTGTCTATGGCTGCTTTCACACTATAACAGCAGAGTTTGAACAGTTGCAATTCATAAAGTAATGTGATCCACAAAGCTTAAAATGTTTACTATCTGACCCATTACCAGAAAATTTGCTGACCTCTGGTACTGAAGCTGTGCTGTTCTTCTGCTTTACATTATATTCTGAATCCTTTCTTTTTCTTTTCTTTTTTTTTTTTTAAAGATTTTATTTATTTATTCGACAGAGACAGAGACAGCCAGCGAGAGAGGGAACACAGGCAGGGGGAGTGGGAGAGGAAGAAGCAGGCTCATAGCGGAGGAGCCTGACGTGGGGCTCGATCCCATAACGCCGGGATCACGCCCTGAGCCGGAGGCAGACGCTTAACCACTGTGCCACCCAGGCGCCCCTGAATTCTTTCTTTTTCATTATTCTGTAGAAATGTTATTTGTAGTGGCTGTTTAATATCCTATCAATAAGGTCATCATTTATTGAAGTATTCCCCTCATAAATATTAACTCTGGCCTCCATTTTTAACTATTATAAGTAATATTGGGCTGAGCTAATTCCAACAATTCTTTGCATTTGACTTCCTGATCTTTCATATAAATCTCTGTGGTTCTCTCCATAAAACAAATTCCAAAGAGTTGAGTGATTAGGTCAAGCATCATCCCACATTTTCAAGGCTCTTGATGCAAGAGCTAAGTTGTTCTCCTGAAAGTTTGTACCAGCTGACTAGCACTTTCACAATATATTAAAATTGTCTTTTTATGTATCTGACTCCCCCAGTAACCCTTGAAGACAGGAACTTTTTACATTCCCCGTGTGTAGGAGAGGTTCAAGACTCATAGGGACTACAGACACAATGGATGTATGAGGAATGAGTAGCTAGGCCTGAGTGGTCGCTCATTGGTCCAGGCCCATTTCAGCACAGTAGAGCAGTGTTTCTCAATCTCGAGAATTCAGGAACTCAGAGAACAAGTCTGTGGACTCCTAGTTTGAGAAAACACCAGAAAAGTCAAATTGCCGCTCCACTGGAACCAATGAAATGGAAAACACAAACACAAGTGTAAGCATTGAAATCTGGCAGCTTATATTAAATATTTTAAAATAATTATAAAAAATTTGAAATCAGGGGTGCCTGGGAGGCTCAGTCAGTTAAGCCTTCGCTCAGGTCATGT
Organism: Ursus americanus; assembly: GCF_024610735.1. Lineage (NCBI taxonomy): Eukaryota > Metazoa > Chordata > Mammalia > Carnivora > Ursidae > Ursus > Ursus americanus. Next base: position 55,862,565 of record NC_142127.1, read on the forward strand.
TCCCAGGCTTCTGGGATGGAGCCCCTTAATTGGGCTCCCAGCTCAGTGGAGAGTCTTCTTCTCCCTCTCCCTCTCCCTATACCATTACCCCTGCTTGTGCTCTCTCACTCTCTCTTTCTCTCTCTCAAGTAAATAAAATCTTTTTAAAAAATTGAAATTATTCTAGGCATTCATGGATCTCTGAGACTATGTTGCCAAACAACCAGGGATCTGGGAAGCACAGTTTGACAAACCATGTGACAGAGGAAGCAGGGGATGAGTAGGGACTGTGGGTGCCTAACTGTGCCCATGTACAACAGCAAAGAGATCAAGGAGCCCCAGAGATGTTCTATGCTGAAGAACTGTGTAATCAATACATTCCCACGGACAAAAAACCATTACCACCTTTTTAGCCTTGTGCCTGCACTCTTCGTGGAAGATAAGAAGAGGGAAGACACTTTGGCTGACAAAAACCACAGGGTTGAACAGAAAAGGTTGGAGAAGGAGGTATAAAGTAAGAAGAGATATGCTGGATTACAAAACACCTGTAAATCAGGAAGCCTCAGGAAACAGAGGCAGAAACAGGAGGTTAACAGAGCCAGGAAGATTCCAGTCATGCCAGAGTTTGAGGCAAGGAGATTGAAACCAGGAAGGACAGCTGAATGGATGAGGTGAAGCATCACAAACACATCAAAATGATACATCTCACAAACACACAGAGTACTTGATATGCTTCTTGTGGAATCACAATAGCTATGAAGTATAGGTTGTCAAGAAACATGAGTGAACAGTTGAGCAATTACTCAGATAATTTGATTTATGCTGTAAACCAATCTGGAAAATGGTATAAAAATCTTTTTTGCTCAGTGCTTGTTTCTGGATTGAATTGCACTGATATTTTTTGTCTGTGTATTTTAACATTTCTTGGTGAAATTTAAAATTTTTCTTCTCACAAAGAGGAAACAAAATTTGCTCGTGAAAAAAATTTTGACGTTATGCCTAGTCTTTCCAGTATGAAGATGATATTTTAACACCAACATGTTAAAGTATTTGCATTTGACTTCCTGATCTTTCATATAAATCTCTGTGGTTCTCTCCATAAAACAAATTCCAAAGAGTAGAGTGATTAGGTCAAGCATCATCCCACATTTTCAAGGCTCTTGATGCAAGAGCTAAGTTGTTCCAAGAGCTAAGTTGTGGAGGTATTTTTCCAGTGGTGGAGATGAATGTTCCTCAAATGGCTACATTACAAAACAATAATAATGTTTCCTTTGTGATGTATGGTATACAGTATAACAGTGATTCAGACACAGAATCTGTGGCCCACATTCTGACTATGCATAGTAGCTCTGCACATTTTACAAGTTACTTTTTCTCAAGTCTCAGCCTATTATAAAATGGGAACAATAGTAACAGCTACATTACAAGGTTTTGTGAAGATTAAAGGAAATAATCCATGGAAACTCTTAGCAGAGTGCCTGCTATAGACTAAGCTGTCAATAAGTGTTAGCTATTACTTTAATTATGCTTAGGTGTACCTTCTTACTGGGTTTCTATGTATTAAAACCACTGGATAAAGAACATATTGAGATCCTAGTAGTAATAAAAAAATGACCCCATATTCCAAATAGGAAACAAAAAGCTATTTCTGATTTGAAGTGGTTATGTGATATGCCAATCACTATAGACTGCAATAATAATTTCAGGATTGATAAAAGTTCAAAACATAAAATATTTTCATCTGAGTCCAAATAATAGTAAGGCACCTCAAAGAAACATATATGTTAGAATATATTTTATAAAGAATTGTTTTTTCAGAAAAATTCTCAACCACTCATTTTGTCCTTAAATTTTATAGTAATTCCTTATGGTGGAATACTTCCTTTTATGTATGTAAACAATTCATTGTATCACACATGCTTGTATCATATATGAGATGGATAATACAAACATTCACTACTTAAAATGAATGTAGAAATGTAGGAAACTTGACAAAAGTCTATGTTACATGAAGTTCAAGTCTTAGCATTTTGGGTTTCATAGTAAATCCAAGTACCTCAACAAATTAACTCCACTAGTTTCTGAAATCCATGTTTAAGTAAGAATAAAATATTGTAGTCTGGGATTTGCAGTTCCCTTGAGCAGCGAACTGTATTGGCACATCTCTGGGATATCCCTCACTAAAACAAAGTAAACATATGTGAAAGCAAACATGTTCTGTCTTTATTACAACCACATTGCCAATTCTGATATCAAATGTATTCTAAATCAATGTTTATAGTCATATTCTGCCATCTCTTCTAGTGCTAATAATTGTCCTATCAAATTGGTTTCAAAACTCATCATTCATATTAATGACCAATTTTTAAAAATAACCATTTACAGATAGGTGAACTGTGTTTAAATATAAGTCTTTGAATCAATAAATATTTGAGTTTACCATCAATCTAATTTTAATTTTACTGCCAAGCATTTCCTTTATTAATTAATTAATACATTTCAGAGTCAGGATGAAGATGCCAACTGAAATTTCTACTTTACAGATGAGATCTGAATATTGATTTTCTGAAGTTTTCTTAACACCATACATTGTCCTCTCTATCACGTAATCTAAGATACCTCTGAAGTAAAGAAGAGTATAAAATTTAGTCTTAAGAGCCACAAAATTTCCTTTGGTTTCTTGAGAGTTTTGAAATTACCAAACTTACCAAAATTCAGAGAAGATTTTAGGGTGTTCTGTTCAAGCCAAGAATAGAACAAAAGTAAGTTAACCCAAAAGTGGGATGTATTTAGAGATTCATATGTGATTTATCTATGGAAAAATAACAAAAGTCATATTGCAATGAACAACACATTGTATTCTAACAGCCTTTGTTACCAGAGGTAACAAATCATAACGTAAGAGGTGTGGGATGTGTGCTTACTATCCTTACCCCTGCTTCAATACTGTGTGTGTTTCTTAATATAAACTACCTCTTTGAGGTACTTTGTATATTTCTACCCTTCACATGAGGCAGCACTGCATGTCCCTCTTCTGTGTAATCCCGGTGAGGACACACGTCTATCGGCCACAAGGTAGGCACAGTAGCTATTGGCATAGTTGTCAACCACTCAGTACCACCATTACCGCAGCCTTCCACTCAGGCAGCTCCAACACACCCTTGAGGGGCTTGCACCTGAAAGAATGGCCCATGACCTCCTTCTCTGTCTCCCCTCGATCAATTCCTTGGCCAGAATTCTCCCCAAATTTCCCTGAACAAAGGCAGCTTATTCATTTGAGTTTCATTGGCAGGTATTAGTACTTGAGACATCATTCAATAGTAATTTGCTATTGGCATCTTACATGCACAGGGGTGGGAGGAGAGATAAAGAAATGAAATTAAACAAGATGAATGCTTCTTTGTTCAATGTTATCAGCTTCTAACTACTTTATAAGATGTTAGTATAGGGCAACAAACACCCTTGAGAGGAAAACAGTGGGGATAACCACTCTGAGGATATTGCAGGGGAAGTCCCTCTCCATCTAAGAAATTAACTAGATGATGTCTATGGTCCTATTGAATTCTGTGGTTCTACAGTACAATAATTCATTAATTTGCTCAACATTTAGTGAGTCTCTACCACTTCCAAGGTATAAGAAGTAGCTGAATTCTAGACACTTTGTATGTGAAATGTTTATTTTCTATCACATTTCAAAAAAAGATTTAATATTAAATTTGAGGTTGGTGAGAGGATAATATTTAAGACCTTATTATAATACAGAAATAAAACCATTGTTTATACTATCGAAGAAATGCATTTTTTCTCACTTGATTGAGCAAAATTTGTTTTTACCATTGAATACCGTATTTCTTCCTTTCCTAGACACACAGACACTAATGCTAAAGTTAAGCCACCATTGAAGGCTTATTGATTCTCTCCTTTTCACCAACAGAATAGACCTTTTCTTCCCTTCAAGAGAGCCCTTCTTTCATGTGAAAAATCCATGACATGTGACTTCGGCAAGGGCCAGCCCTGCTCTTCAGCCATTAACTAGGGAAGGCAATGACATTAGGCTAGCCTGTAAGAGTTATCTATCTCAGCTGTGGCTTGGTTGGTTGGCTCAAGGATCAAAATGTGATTGATCAGGGATGGAAGATGATCCAAGCCTAGAATATCCAACTCCTCCAGAATTTCTGCTGGAGCTTTCTAGAAAGGCTTTTCACCTGAGTTACTAAGTTGGTAGGACATGAGACTGATACAACTGATTGGCCATCCTACTGGCTATATACAGATATCTTGTCCAAAAGATGGAGAGACAGCTTTAATAGCATTACTGTGTTCCTGATTCTGGCCATGCTTGATTCTCCTACTTACACAAATAAACACATTTAGAGATTTAGTTCACATTTTTCATGGCTTCTCCAAACCAAAATTACTTAATGAATACATGCACCAAACTAAAACCTTAAAATCACTTCTGTTCTTGAATTGAGAGTTAGCAAAAGAACTGTACATGACCAATATCATTATTTAGCTACTTTAAAATGCATGTTACTCTGGAATATGGATTTTGAACACAACGAAGTATTAATTCCTGAAGATCAGGTCTTTTCCCCAATATCCACTTTCAGACTACCCATTCAGCCCCTCCTTATATTCACAATGCCTAAATAAGACTGTTCAAGTAGTTGAGGGTTAGTAATGAAAGACTTAAAATTTGTTTTTAACATCTAACAAAAATCTTGGTTTTGATGTCTGTAATGAAATGTCAGCTAATGATTATGCAGTGATACCATCTCTGCTTTTGCCAAGTAAGATAACATGTTTCATAACACTTATTTCAAAACATTTGAAATAAACATCATGGGGTGACTGTCAAGTTTAGTTTTTAAATGATTTTTCCTATCTCCATTACTTAATATATGTCTGAATTAGCTCCCATTATTATCTCTACCTGTCATCACTTAGATTATCTGTTACAGTCACACAGTGATGATAATTGATTCAGAAGGAGTACCAGGGAATACATTTTCTTAGTTTAGCCCATAATATCTCAGTGTGGCAGTGTTCACAAGGTGACTGATGTCATCTCCTATATTCTGTTATTTTCTTGAAAGCAGGTATTTTATCAAAATGACTGAGTCTTTTTTTTTTTTAATGGCTGAGTCTTGATTTAAAAAAAATAGAATTGCTGAGAAGTCTGATTAAATATCTGGGCTTCAGGCTACCTATATCATTTATTTTAATAAATTGGTATTTTTAGAATGTTTTGGCCAAAGATACACAACCATAGTCCTAGCCATCTTCTTTGCTACCATTAGGGCTAAGCAATGTTCATTCATTTGTTAGATATCTGTGGAGCCCTTACCTTGTACCTGACTTTGTGATACTTTCCAAGGACACAAACAGATGAATGACATGGTGACTTGAACAATGCAGGCTTATGCAAAACTGTATTCCCCTAGCATTTGGTAGAATTGTCCTGGGCACTGACCAGCCCTTTGCAAAGACCCCTGCTACTGATTCTCCCTGTCATCTCTCTGCAGGTCAGTGATCCCAAACTCTAGGCAGTGAACTGTTTGTACCAGCACCACCTGGGGGAGATTTTTAAATTACAGATTTCCATGTCCCACTTCAGAGGATTCTGATTCAATAGATTCGGAGTTAAAAAACAAAACAAAACAGGGGCGCCTGGGTGGCACAGCGGTTAAGCGTCTGCCTTCGGCTCAGGGCGTGATCCCGGCGTTATGGGATCGAGCCCCACATCAGGCTCCTCCGCTATGAGCCTGCTTCTTCCTCTCCCACTCCCCCTGCTTGTGTTCCCTCTCTCGCTGGCTGTCTCTATCCTGTCGAATAAATAAATAAAATCTTTAAAAAAACAAAACAAAACAAAAAGAAACAACAACAATAAAAAACACAACCTGGAAATCTCCATTTCTTAAAATCTCTTCACCTGATTCTGATATACAACCATGTTTACAAAGCACATTTCCACATATCCATTCTTCTGGGGATGGAAAATAAGACATCTATTCATAGGTGAGTATTAAGGCTTTTAAAAGCCCTCTCTTACGGTAGTTTTTCTAACTTCAGATATTTTCTCTATAAAGTTCTGATACCAGTACACAAATCAGGTCTCTCCCTGACTAACACTTGTCAGTGATTATTCATCAACCATAAGATAGAGAGAAACCTACTTTCTATGGCACATCTGGCCCTCCTTGATCTGGTCATTGCCTGCCTGTCCATCCTATCTTTCCCATGATACTTCTTCCAAACCCTTCTTCCTAGCCCATCGTCCAGACGTGCAAAACTATTTACTGCTATCCTAATACTCCCAACGCGTTGGCCCTGCGGCCTTGGTATATGCATGCTTTTTCTATTGCTCAGACTATCTACCCACCCCTTAGACACCTGGAAAATAATCTTATGAAGAATTTCCTGATTTCCTCTTTTTTCCCTATAACTATATTTTATATGGGTTTCTGCTAAAGTCCCTCCAAATTTACTGGGATTACTTGTTCAAATGCCCAACATTTGATATTCGAAACTTACTTTTAAATAGTGCTCTCCCTACCCCAAAAAGAAAAATATATATATTTCTTACAATATAGTGAGAACAAGAAAGCAAATATAGTGCAATGTGAACAATTAGTAAATCTAGGTAAAGGATTTTTGTAGGTTTGAAATGTTCCAAAAGGCAAAGTTGTGAAAAATGGCCCACTTTCATGTATGCTCCCTGAGTACAAGAAGCATGTTGTGTTCATCTTTGTATTGCCTGCATATAATCCAGTACCTGCTTTCATTACCTACTGAATGAATCAGTGAGTGAGAGGAATGATGCATTAATACCTTTTTAAAAAATATCTATCTTCACACCTATTTTCAGAAATATTACCAATTCTTAAATGTTTGGGGTCTTCTCCAAGATAACTAGGCTGCTTCTCAGCTTTTCTTACCTTGTGTTCAGGAAGCCACTTCTCAAATCTAGGGTTAGGATTAGCATTCAATTTAGGGTAGGCATATTAATATCTTGCTACCTTTTGATGCATGAGTTAACTTTTACCTAGTGGAAAATAGGTTGCATTCTGGCTGAGGTTGGAGAGTGGGAGGTGACATTGTGGTGAAGATTCAGGACTAGAGTAGGCTGGACTTTACAAGCTCCTGAGACTCTCTGTTTCTAAAGAGGAGAAGGTGACAGAAATGGTAAAGTTTGGGTGAACTGGCTCCCAGGCAAAATTTTTATCAGCCCCCATGCTTCAAGAATTCTCTCCCCCCCCCTTTTTTTTAAGTGAGGGTAGTGTAGATTTTGCACATGCATAAAATGCATCCATTTATTTATTTGGAATTTTAATTTGCACATAGCAGAAATACCTGTAAGTTAAAATGATCAAGCTTTCAATGTTATCCAGATATTTTGAACATTTTCATAATTACTTGCAACAAAAGTAAGTGCCTACCAGTGGCCTATTAGTCCAACTCTTACCACATCTTACTTTCTTGATTTGTGTCTGAATAATAGTTGACCTTTGGGGGAAAAATAACCTCTACTTCTATCTTTTTACAGTGTTTGCTATGCTAAAGAGACACATCATTCCATTGTAAACTAGAGAAACCCATCTTATAAAATGAGCTTCTACCTATATCTTAACTTGGGAGAAAGATGCTTTATAAGGGTGTGAGGTGGGTGGTAACCCCTCCTTTCTATCTTTGGGAGTAAAACACACTGAGTTCCCTACCTCTCAAGTCTTCTCTATGCCCTTCTTTAGACCCTCATTCCCTGTCACCTGCTTTAGAGCATAATAAAGCCCTCCCTTTACCTTGGTGCGATCTTTAAATCTGAAGAAAATGGCAGTTGGGTTATACAAAAAATCACAAAGAAAAATTAGACACTGTCAGAGGTGCAAACATATATATTTGTACTTCAATCTATTTTCAAAGTCTAAAAAAAATCGATTACTTGTCCTGACTTGGGGCAAAAAAAAAGATATTTTCAGATTAAAAAATCCATTCTCAAATTGAAGAATCCTCAGGGCAATCACAAAAAAACACAGATTAATTAACAGTAGCAGTAATAACATGTTTTGGTTTTGTTCTGTTTTGTTTTTTTTTAAAAAGCTAGTTGTTAGAACAAAATGGAATGCCCAGTTTACAGTGTAAGCAGACTTTGTCGACAATGAGATATGGAGCTTCTAAGATGAGCAATCCATGAAAAATGGCTTGCCTCAGGATTCAGTCAAGGCCAGTTTAATTTAAGTTTTCCTCTCCCACTTGGTTAGTCATTAAAGTCAGGAAAGTATTTTGGAATTGGATCTGAGAAAAAGACACTCTGGCCAACATCATAAAACTGGTTATTTAAAGAGATGCTAAAAGACACCACTTTCCCTTTGGGTTCCAAAAGAATGGGGAACCAAGGTTATTCTGTGATACTTGAAAAATGCACTCTGTCTTTTTAAGTGTAGCTCTGAAATCACTGGTTTTAAGTATAGCATATTTTATGGACATTATACCACCTCAGCTGCCATGCCGAGCACAAAAAGGATTATGGATTTTCTCTTCAGTGGAGCATTAAATGGTCCCCTGAATAGCAATTTTCTAAAAGAGCAAATATATGTGGCATATCCTGCATATGTTTTCCTGACACGGCAGAGTCTATCTGTAAAATAGACAGTGGAGTACAGGTGGAGTCTCTAATATTTGGAAATAATATTTTTGACCACTAAACTGAAGACAATTAGCTTAGGATACTTGAAAGCAGAGAATAAAAATTTTGGAAACTTTGGAGAAGAGGAGATAATTAAGTCCTATTATTTTGGTCAGTCCTATTATTTTGGTCACACATTTGTTTTGGTGTTTGCTGTTCTTTTTAACTAGAATATTCTACATTTTCAGTTCTGCCTATCCAAAACCTGTTGGGCTTCAAGTCCCAATTCCATTGCTGCCTCCTGTATCAAATCCTTCTATGCACCCCAGCCAAAAGCAATTCCTCCTTCCTCCGGACTCCTTTGTCAGTTTATTTCTTCCTTTCTAATTTGGATGTTACATTTCACCGTATAGTACAATTGTAAATGGGCAAATTTTAAATTCTGTAGATTATAAACTAGGTGAGAGTAAGAACTGTTTTATCCATTTTTGCATCTCCTAAAGGACTATATTCCTTTTTAAAAAATATTATTTAAGATGAAGTAACTGTAAAAGGTAAATAGCAAAGAAATTAAAATCAGTGCTTTAAAATTTGTATTCTGAGAAGATGGGCCATTACAACCTTTTCAGACAGTAATTCCTTAAAAGCAAATTTTAAAAAACAAAAATCCAGTTTCCGTTAGATTATAAAGTCCCTGGAGCCAGATCATGCCTTTCTTCCTGTGGCTTCACACAGCACCAAGTCAGTGTTAATTATTATTTGGTGGTTCAAAAATATAACTGTGTCCAACAAGCCGATGTTACAGTTTAATGGTTCTGTTTACTTACTATTATCAGACAAAGGATTTCTTTTGATCTGAACACTTAATTCAAATCCAAATACTCACAACATGTCCCAAATATTTCTATCAATCTTGATGGGTCTCCCTAGGGACTTCAGGAACCAATAAAATATATTTATGGCTATACTACTGGTAAGTGAAGAACCTTCATATTTAAAAAAAATAATAAATGACTCCTGTAGCCTTGACTTCATATATACAGAACATTAACAATGACAGAGATCCATTCATTCTAAAGACCTATCAACACTGAGGCCTCACCACTGTATACTTAAATTACTCAATACCACACATTTCTTTTTCCTGTGTCAGTAATTCTTGTGTCAGTTTGACTACGTATTTATTTCATATAGAAAAGCTTTTAGCAGTGTTCAGGTAGGTAAAGCTACTCATAAACTATTATATCTTTTCTTTCACTTCCTATTCTCTTTACTTCACACCTTGCTTCATATCAAAAGTGAAATGATTATTCTATAGCAGGACACTACACTTTAACAATTAATATTGTAGCACACACCCAAAAGAAGTGTTAAAAAAAAATAATGACAATACTAGATGCTGATGAGGATGCAGAGAAACTGAATCTGTCGACAATGCTGGTAGGAATGTAAATGGAACAGCCCTTCTGGAGAACAGTTTGGCACCTCTTTATAAAAATAAACATGGAACTACCATAAGACTCAGCAATTGTATTTATCTCAGAGAATGAAAGGTTATGCCCACAGAAAAGTCCATGCATGAATGTTCAGAGCAGCTTTATTTGTAATAGCCAAAACCTGAAAACAACTAAAATGTGCTTCAGTGGGTGAATGGTTAAACAAACTGGTACGTTTATACCACTGAATGCTACTTAGCAATAAAAAAGAAATGAACTACTGATACATACAACTTGGATAGATCTCAAGGGCATTCTGCTGCTGAGTGAAAAAAAAGAGTCAATTTCAAAAAGTCAAAACTGTATGCTTCCGTTTCCATAAAATTCTTGAATGATGAAATAGTAATGCAAAACATATCCATGGTTGCCAGGAATTAGGGACTGTGTGGACGAGAAGGATACGTATGACTATAAAGGGGTAGCAAAAGGAGAACTTTGTGGTGAAAGAATCCTCTCTGTGTTGGTTGCAGAGGTGTTCACACTAATCTCCACATGTAATAAAATGACATATACACATATATGCACATACATTGTACCAATATAAAATTCCTCATTTTGATATTATACTCTAATTGTATATGTTGTAACCACTGGAGGAAAACAAGTGAAGGGTACTCAGGTCCTTTCTGAACTAACTTCATAACCTCCTGTGAATCTAAAATTATTTCAAAAAATAGTTTAAAAATTAAAAAATATATAAAAAGAAAAAAATAAAATCTTACAAATATGTTAAATTGGATGGAACTCAATGACAGTAAGTATATACGAGGGCCGTCTTGGGCATCTGGGTTTATATTGTCACCCATATTTATTTTTTATGTGAGTTTCACGCTATTTGTCTTCCTCTACTAGACTGTAAATTTCAGCAGGGCAGTGACTTTTGTCTGTTTTGTTCACTGTGGAATCCCAAGAACTTAGATCAGTGCTCTCATATGTAATGTATTCAGTCAAAATCTGTTGAATGAGACAAGTAGAACAGTAGATACTTTGCTTTAGCCTGTATGGGCAAGAACTTATGGTGATAGATGAAATGATGTTCAGTCTCAGATCCTGATCATGAGAATTATGACAATCACACCAAAACACCTTTTTATCTGCTACCTTTCCATTTGCTCTTGTGTTTCATTTACCCAAATAAGTACAGGCACGTGGTTAGTCTGTTGCTTTCATAAGTTCTAAGTAAACAAAAAAATGCTTTGCTAGAGTTGAATATATAACAGCAATGTAAAGCACAAAAATAATTTTTAAAATATAGAGGTCTATTGTATTTAAAGAATAATTATACTTATTTTAGAAAGTTGAAACAATGTTCAAATATGTCACCAATATAGCTCTTAATCTATTTCACAGTGATGGGAAGATCATTTAAATAGATAAGACATGGAAAAATGGCCTTGCGTCCATTAGCAATAATGATTTTCTTGTTATTACTATCACTTATAATCCAAAGAGTTCCAAAGAAAGCACTTGTGTGTGTCAAGACAAATACGTATTTTGTTCTCCTATTCAATTAGATGAGGAGCTTTACAGCTAAAGTCCAAAAGTATAATTTTACCTAATTTTGTCCTTAGCCCTGTATGTCAGTTATGTGACTTCCCCCACCAGGTGCCACAGTGCTCCTTGGGGATGATGCATGCCACCATCGCCAGGGGACCTAAGGATCCCACACTAGAAAACTCCACATTGGCACTGGACTAGACATAGGTCACACTTCCTCAGTAGGTACCAGGGCATCCCCATCATTGGTTGTGAGGTGACAGCACTTTTCGTGGAATCAGGTCTATACTTCTAGATAGGATGAGTCTTGAGTGCTCAGCAAGTGCCAGGAGGCCTCATGATATAGCATAGTGGAAAGATCATGACAAACTGCATTTTAATCAGAGTGGAAGGCCCAGCTCAGCCAGTTACCAGCTCTGAGCAAGTCATCAAACCTCTCTAAGACTCAGTTTCCTCACCTGTAAAGGGAGTCCATACCACACTGGTCCTTATTATGTCAGCAAAAATGAGACAATGTATATGAAAGCAGTTTCTAAAGTAAATATGTATGCTACATAATTATTCTAACCTAGCTGTTGTATTGGTATTTTATGGAAATATATCAGCAGTATAGCCCAGTGATAGGCAATACTTGTTATATTTCTATAAACTGCAATGTTTCCTGATGTCAGACAGATAAGCCATAAATGTTGGTGGAATAAATAACTATATATGTGGTGTGATTTCAAGGGTATGAAGAAACCCTGTTATTCACGATAAATCTTTTTTCACATGCTCGCCAATACCAACAACTCTATTAGCAGAGAACATTTGTTTTAATTTAAGAGTTTTATTTCTGTAAAAAGGTTGATATTATCTCTCCCCCTATTCCCCTACTCTTTTAAAGAGCATCTAGCCTAGGTGTCAATCACAGACCAGAAAGCTTTTAGGGCCAAAGGAGCTAGAGTATGAGGAGAGAGGAAGCCATTGACAAAATGTACTGGGATGGAAAGGTGTTTGTTCCACTACTTGTATTTGAGTGAAGAACAGTTTATTGATTATTTGAAAGAATGATTCTCTGATGGTGGAATATTTGGCAGTAGAAACTGCCTGGATGGGAAGGGCATGGATATGTGAGGGCAAAAGTACCCTCTAAGTGCCCTCCCAAACTGGACTGTCAGTGGGCCCTGCCACTTGCTGACTGTGTGATCTTAGGCAACTGCTCTGAGTCTCAGTTTTCACATCTGGAAAATTGGCATGATAAGAATGCTTTCCTCATAATAGTGTTATAAGGACAAAATGAGATGATGCATGTAAAGTGCCTGGCCACTATTCTGTCTTCCATAGAAGTCAGGAACTATTAGCATCATCGTCATTCCTAACGATAACTAAAACGTGAGATAATAAATACTTTGGAAAGTACATACTTCCTTTCTAAGCATTCTATCATTATAGGTTATATCCTCTTCTGTAAATTATACTTTAAATTTTAGTTTATACATACAGTATGGAAGCAAAATGTATTTTTGTCTTAAAATATTTCTCTGATGCAAGAGAAATGAACGTGTCACTACCTAATTCTGCCTGTGAAAAGCTACCTGCCCTTGCCTGTTTGATGGTGTTATCACCCTGATCTATTTGTTTGGGCTGTCCCTAATCCTAACCGGCACACAAACAGCAGAACTAGATTTCTGGTTGGCTCCCAGACTGAGAAAGAAGCGGCACCTGATGGGCTGCTGAAAACCCTGTGGGCCACAGCTGTCCTGAGTGGAAATAGCCTGTAACTGAAAGCTAGACCACAGCCTTCATTTAATGAAGAATTCTTGTGACAACTCTAACTTTCAGGAGTTTCTATGCTAAAACCAAGTCAGTAAAATAGATGATTCTGTTGTCACTAGGAAATGTCAGTAACATAAGCAATGACAGAAAAGAGGCAAGATTAAGAAAACCAACTTGGAAAATGCTGACATTGTACTGAATCAGTCAATTTGGATTTTAAAAAGTAAGCTTTTAGTGTTTATAGAATTAATTAGTAATAGATACATATTCTGAAGGTGGAGTTGGGGGTGCAAAGGGCATAGTGTGGCATTAGACAGCTAACCCACATTTAGCGCGTAAATCCTCATCTTCTATAACAGTGAGGTGATAGATATTGTCTAAAATTGATTAATCAGGGACACCTGGGTGGCTCAGTCAGTTAAGCGTCTGCCTTCGGCTCAGTCATAGTCCCGGGGTCCTGGGATCGAGCCCCACACTGGGCTCCCTGCTCATCAGGGAGTCTGCTCATCCCTCTCTCCTGCTCGTTTCTCTCTCTATCAAACAAATGAATAAATAAAATCTTTAAAAAAATACAATAAAATTGATTCATCAAAACTAACAGCATATACATATCATCTAAAAAGGTAAGAAGTGCTTGCCCCTGGGGAGTAGGTTGATGGTCCTTAAGAGTAGGCTAGGGATTGCTGTTTTTGCATTATAAGCCTTTAGGACTATTCGCCTTCTTTTTACTTTTTTACTTTTTGCATCTATTGCTTTAATAAGTTTTAAAGACAAACTGTAAAAAAAGTAAGTAAAATGAAAAAAATAGACCTTAATGAAATGGACTTATGACCTAGAGAGAGATGTAATATTTTGCTACCGAGTAGCAAAGTCAGAGTTAGGACAGTCTACATGAATTCAGAATCCATGGCTTCATATTTGTGTTACACCGTGATATGTAATCAAATAGATAAAATAGCATCCTTAACATATATAAGCTTGTCCTATAGGAGGCAACTAATAAATGACAGACATTGTTATTATAATTCAATATCATTTAAAATAAATAAATAAATAAAAAGTAAGCATTTTTAGGGGGCAAGGGGGGTCATTTTTCACACCAGAGCCATTTACTAAGGCACCATAAAATCCATTCACAATAAACATGCCAGAACAAACTACCTTTCAAAGTTACAACTTAGTCTCTTTATAATTAAATGTAAATGGAACCAGATATTTTCTTTCTTTCTTTTTTTTAGAGAGAGAGAGAGTACAAGCAAATAGGGGCAGGTGGAGGGGGAGGCAGAGGGAGAGGGTAAGAGAATATTAAGCAGGCCTCATGCCCAGCACACAGCACGATCTCATGACCCTGGGATCATGACCTGAGCAGAAACCAAGGGTCAGATGACCAACAGACTGAGCCACCCAGGCACCTTGGAACCAGATATTTTCTTTTCCTTAATTTACTGCCAAACAATTGTTCAAAAAAAGATTTCTTTCTCACAGACTCAATAAAAGATTGCATTTTCAAACAGATGTTTAGGTGCACCCAAAAAGTTCTACCACATTATTTTTCATAACTGCATTTTCTTAATTTTTCCTTCTTGGGTATTTTGCATATAAATGACTCTTCCATGCCAGCTCTGGGAAATGAAGTAAATAATGTAATTAGAAATAATATACAGGTGCATGGATTAGATTATTAACAGTGGTTTCTGTTGTTTGAGGAAGTTTTCTGTACCCTTGGATTTGTTTAGATTTACTACCTTTCCTTAAGAGTTCTGTGGCCTTTTATGTTCCTGAAAAAACAGAGTTCTGAAAGCTTACCAAGAATGCCATTGTGCGTTTTACTGGGGAACTTGAACTCCACCATGCTTGAGTAAAAACCAAAAACAGTAACAAAGAGAAGGACACATTCCCTAAGACCTGATGAAAGCTAGAACACTGGGAAGTTTTTGTACCAAACAGGAGGATAAATAAATACGCATATTAAGGTAGCATTTGTACACAGGATGAAGCTAAAGTGGTGGAAAAACACAGCTACTTCTTGCTTAAAGAATCAGCCCTCTCCCGTGTCCCAGATACTGTTCTTCTCACACTGCTTACTCTCACAGTCCCAAAAAACCACTGTAGCTAAATTAATTTCTCTTTTTTCCCTGAATTTGCCTATCAACATCTTTTATCCAGGGCCTTAATTAATCATCCAATGCCTTGATGTTGTGATGTCACTGTTCTTTAATTGTTCCATGGATCTACCGGGGACATTTTCCCTATGCTATTATACATTATAAATTGCTGGAGGCCAAGGATGTCTCTCACATTTCTTTTGTGTCTGTCTACTCCCCAAAGCCAAGCATAGAGTTAGGAACAGAGTAGACAGGGAATCTAGCCTGGTAGAGCAGAACCATCTTGATGCTACTGTGACTTGGTTACTGCAAATCATCTAAGATCCACAGCCATAATGTTGATAAGAAATTATTGAATGGTTCTTTTCAGTCAGCTGAGAAGTTACTCATACCATCCTTATAACCCTCCTCAGTGAATGGGATTTTACGCTACAGCTAATGGCCGATGGTCATGCGGCATGCCCGGTGTAGGTATGGCATAGAGGCACACTGCTGGAGTTGGAGTCCAGCTCCACTGCCTCCTAGCTTTGTAGCAAATGACTTCTGTGTGCATTAGTTTCCCCATCGGTAAAAACAATAATAGTTAGCAATCATTCAACACTATGTGTGAAGCCCTGTTCTAAATTCCTTCACTGTTTTAATCCCTGAAGTAGGCACTATTATTATCCCCATTTTATAGATGAAGATATTGAGACAGAGAGAGAATAAGTAACTTTCCTAGAGCTGCAAAACTAAGCAGGAACTTTGGGATTCATATTCAGGCAGGTTGAGCTTACACACTCAACTTCTAAGGTGCACTGCCTGTAATGAAATCTGTATCATATGGTCATGTAAAGGATTAAACCAATTAATACACCTAAAATATTTAATATATCTAATTTATTAAATAACAAATTTTAAAAAGTGGTTGACACAGCACTCACTCAACAAAATTCCACTGTATTATGTTTCCATTTAGGTCATAAATTAGGCTCCAAAACTCTTTTTTTTGGGGGGGGAGGGATACAGGGAGAGGAAGAGAGAGAATCTTAAGCAGGCTCTACACCCAGTGCAGAGCCTGTTGCAGGGCTTGATCCATGACCCTGAGACCATAACCTGAACCAAAACCAAGAATTGGACACTTAACCGACTGAGCTGCCCAGGCACCCCAAGGCTCCAAAACTCTCACATGAATTTGGACAAAAATTATTCATATAATAACTTAATATGTGCCAACACAATCTCTGCCCAGAGGGAAGCTTACACCCTAATGAGAACTGAATACCTATGTAAAAAAAAATTAAGCAAACCAATGTTAAAAGCGACACTAAATGATAGGAAGAGCCCAGGAGAGCTGCAGGTAGCAAGCTGCCCTACTATAGTAAGTCTTATCTGATAGAGGTCTACACAACTTCTTTTAACAGGTATCTAACACGACTCCGATGTAAATTACTCATAAACTACACTTTAAACATATTCATTATATAGGCTGTGCTTGAACAAGTACCACATTAGGGTATGAGACTGTACTTCTATAAGTACAGAGGTGCTGAGAAGTGGAGTAAAAACACATGGAGAGAGATGGGCCTAAAATGGGGCTGGAGCTTAGGGAACACTTCTCAGAGGAGGGGGACTTAGTATTCCAAGATGAGGATATCAATAATTTACTCAGAAACTCATCCTCCAGCTCAGTTAAAAGAAGAATGACACAAATCAGAAAAACTAACAGTATTAATATTTTATCAGTTCCACAATGTTCTCTAAGGAGCCCAAATGTTCTGTACATTAATAATTGAGTCTCCTTAAAACCTTCAGACCATTGTGAGCAAGAAGAGCAGGGTATGTGAATATCATTTAAATAATCATTATTCCATTTTTTTTTTTTGCCCACAGTCCTTTTATTCATGTTTCTTTTGTTACTACAAAGAGATGAATGGTTCCTGAAGAAATATAATGGATACATGTACTCATTCTTTCCTTGCTTAATTTATTCATTCTATAAATATTTATTGAATATATAATTCAAGCACAGTACTAGGCCCGAGGGACAGAAATATGATCAAAGTCTGATGAAGAAGACAAAAATGAAACATATAAGGGTTTTCCATGAAAGAGACCAAGGTAGAGATAGATAGGCTACAAATTACAGAAGGGATTCAGAGGAGGACATGGTCAATAGCATAAATGGGGAGCACTCCAGAAAGCTTTCAGAAAGCAACAATAATCTCCTCATAGTCAAATCTAATGGCAAATTCCTCAAACATGCTGCTGCTTCTAAGCCCTATTCAATACTTCTGTCTTGAAATTTCTTTTTCCCCTAACTTTTGTGATATGACCCTGAATATTTTTGCCTCTGACTTTCCATGGCCCCTTTTCCCAATTCCATTGACAGCACCTCTGTTCAAGCACTTCGATGTGGTTGTTTAATGGTCGTTGTTTCTTTTGATTTGAGCCAGAGCCTCTTATTCCTCATTGTGCCTCAGAATTACTGCAAAAAACCTCAAAAACATACAGGTGTCCCAGCCTTGCTTTGATTCTTCAGTTTTGGTACCTAAATATATGAGTCCTATGTTTTCTTTTTAAGCTCCTAGGTGATTCTAGCCAGGTTTAGAACCAGCTAATGAGCCCTTCCTTCCTCTTACTGTTCCATATGGAGATTGTTCATTTT
Source organism: Ursus americanus (assembly GCF_024610735.1). Lineage (NCBI taxonomy): Eukaryota > Metazoa > Chordata > Mammalia > Carnivora > Ursidae > Ursus > Ursus americanus. Next base: position 55,880,673 of record NC_142127.1, read on the forward strand.
TATCACTCTCTCTCAATGGCTTCCCGAACTGCCTAGAGTTCTGGGCCTGGAAACAGTCATCAGGGTGAGAACAACTGGAATAGGAGGTGGCCATCCCAGTCTTCTCCATCCAAGATACCCTAAGATCAAATCCACCATGACCATTCAGAATCTCAAAACTGCCTCATACTCCTCTTGTCTTTGGTCACTTGTGTAAGACCCTCTGAATATTTCCTACCTCTTTGTAATCTTCCTCTTACTGTGCCCCTCTGTTTCCAAACTTCACGATTATATCGCATGAAATTCAGATATATAGTAAACAAACTCTTCACTAATTCTCACACTCCACTTCTTAAGTGAAAGTCGTCCATTTCTCCTAACCCTGGTCTCTCCCATCCTAACAAAAACCTTCCAGTCAGCATCACCTTCTTGCTTCAGTCAAATTATTGGAAAAATGGCCTATTCTTGCTATATCTGATTCTTTGCTTCACATTTGTTCATTAAACAACTGCAACTTGGTGTCCAGCATCACTATTCCCTGAAACTACTCTAGCAAATGATATCACTAACTTCTAATCTGTCAAATATAAAGAACATTTCAATTCAAAATGGCACCACTTTGGCAATTATGAAATAATATCAGTGGGATTTTTCTTATCCTACAATCTTTAAGATTTGGAATTATCACTGACTTTTCCCTTACTCTTTATGTAAAATAATTTATCTGATTCTATATTTTATAATTTATGAATTCATCAAAGTATATTTCTACTGTACATAATATATGATGCTATTACAACACAAATTTTCAAGTTTAATTCTCTTTACTTTAACACTCAGAACTCTATTCTAAGTTCCAATGTCTATTAAAAGCCTCCATATACATCTTTTAACTCCAGTGATTTTCCATCCGAGTCCACTCTGCATAATGTTATAAAGGTAACCTTTTTCAAACTGAATTTTTATCAAATCTTTCCCCTGCTCTAGGAATCCTTGCTTGGCCACAATCAAATCTAACTGTGCAGCCCACATGTATTGCCTTCCAGCCCAATCTTCATCCACCATACCAGTTAAGCCTCATCTCTTGACATTTCCTGGCAGGAATGTCAGGAAGATACCATGCGTATCTTTCTTTTACTTGTCTCAACAGTTTTGTTAATACCTTTCTCTGATCTGAATGTCATTTTGACTCCCAATTCTTACCCGTCACTTCCTTCGAGATCCAAATAAATATTCTCTTCTAGTGGGCTGATGGAACTCTTGCATGAGTCATCTATCAGCACTTTGTATAAAGTTTTCCATATATTATCTTTCAATGGCTATATTTTTAATATTAATCCTACCTCTTTAAATAAATTGGAGTGGCAGCGACATATGGTGTCATAAACCATTGTGGGACTTGGGCAAAAGCCACTATTGAATTTGTTTTATCATCTGTTAAATGTGAATATGTCCTACCTCAGAAAGTTGATGTGAGCATTAAATACTTAATGTATTTATTATGATGGCTGACACATAGAATATGATCATTAAATAGTGACCAATATGGCATCTGTAACCTTTCCAAGAGGTAAGAATTTTTCTTCATTTTGTGACATTTCACACCCACAACCCTTTGTGCACCCAATTCTGAGGTATATACACAAAGGAGGTCCTATAGCTATATATTGGGTTACTAAGTTAATGATAAAAGCTCTAGTAACCGTGGGAACATTCCATTTGCAAGTTTAGCTAGTCTTTTGTAGTATAACCTGATCAATTAAAAGAAATCTGTCATGATGACAATGAGTTGGTCAGGATGGAAATTTCAGGATTGAAAATGTCGTTTAGTATTCCTACGTTAATTAATCTTTTCTGCAAGCCCGTTTTAAGTCTCAGGTAATACAGAAAGCTTTTTTGTCCTGGGAAGAAAAAAAAAATCCAGAATGTATAACTCTTTGTCTTCCTATTCTTGATTAATTATTTAACACTTTTTCCAGGTGGGTGGCTTAGTTCTGGAATGTAGGCTTTACCAAAGACTTCAATCTTAACCTCATTTATGTAAGTAACAATATACAGACCATGATTCTTTCTTTTTCAAGCCCAAAACATTAACTGACAGTAAAAGTTTGTAGATCACTTGGTTATTAAAGATCAGGGATAGGGGTGCTTGGGTGGCTCAGTTTGTTAAGTGTCTGCCTTCAGCTCAGGTAATGATCCCAGGGTCCTGGGATCGAGCCCCACATCAGGTTCTCTGCTCAGCAGGGAGCCTACTTCTCCCTCTCCTTCTGCCTGCTGCTCTGCCTACTTGTGTTCTCTGTCTGTCTTTCAAATAAATAAATAAATCTTAAGAAAAAAAAAAAGATCAGGGATAGTCCTGATGAACACAGATGCAAAAAAGTCTCAACAAAATATTAGCAAACTGAATTCAATAATACATTTAATGGATCATACACCATGATCAAGTGGAATCTATTCTGGGGATACAAGGCTGGTTCAACACCCACAAATCAGTCATGAAATAGGTTCATGGAAAGATGATCAATATCGTTAATCATCAGGGAAATGCAAAACAAAACCAATGAGATACCATGAGATACCACCTCACACCTGTTAGAATGGCTATTATTAAAGACAAGAAATAAAAAGAATTGACACAGATGTGGAAAAAAGGGAACCCTGGTGTGCTCTTGGTGAGCATTTAAACTGGTATAGCCACTATGGAAAAGTATGGAGGTTCCTCAAAAATTTGAAATAGAACTACCAGGGGTGCCTGGATGGTTCAGTCAGTTAAGCGTCTGACTCGGTTTCAGCTCAGGTCATGATCTCAGGATCATGACCTCAGGGTTGTGAGACTGACCCTCAAGTTGGGTTCCATGCTCAGCATGGAGTCTGCTTGTCCTTCTCCCTCCCCCTCTGCCCTTCCCCCTCGATCCCTCCCCCAGCTCACATGCACGCTCTCTCTCAAATAAATAAATAAAATCCTTAAAAATAAATAAAATAAAATAGAACTATCATATGATCCAGCAATTTCATTTCTCTAAAGTCTAAAAAGGCCATCATCTACAAACATAAAGAAAAGCTAGCCACAAGTGAAATATTTATAATGAATCAAGCAGTACAAAGAAAAATTCTTAAGTCCAAGTTTTACAAATATGCTAATGGAAGCACATTTCTGCTTTGTGCTATATATTCATCACTCAAATACAAAACATACAATCTTTAATGATTTGCTAACCAACATTTAGCAAAATTAACCAAGGCATAGTAACAGAATCCTTTTGGCTAATTTTAGAATCTGGATTGCATTTGGTCTCCCACATTATTATCACCATTAAGCAACATAATCCATAAGAAGTCCACTGAGCAATATTTGAGCAATGAAAAAACAATGAACAGCAAATTAATTACATATAAAATTATTAATGAAATATGCAGTAATGCTTCCAGAACTCACAACCAAACATTTCACAGTTTAATTATTGCCTTCTACTGTCAGCCTTTCAAACTAGATTAATACAAGGTTTTCTTTTCATTGTTTCAAAATGCCTATGTAATTCATTTGTTTGAAAAAAATTACTTTCTCAAGTAAAATCACTTGCAATAGTTATCAGATATATGCACAAGTACATTTACACACAATATATTTTTTAAAATGTTACACTAGGAAAAATATTTCTACTCACTCCTATGACATTGTCTAATAATTGCTTTATTAATTGCTTTTAAAAATTTGCTACTGGAAATAAATTGGGCTGGTTTTCTTTCATTTCTTGTCCCTGAAAGAAATCTCATCCTATAATTTTCCTTTTCAGGCCCATATGTATTGGTTTGCTTATAAGCAGACATCTCCTGAGCTAAAAAAGTAAAATATTTTGGTTTCCAGAAGGTTTATTCTTCTTTATTCTCTAAATCCACCTTGTACAATATGATATCCACTAGCTATTTGAAATGTGGCTCCTTCAAATTTTGATGTGTATGAAGCACATACTGGGTTTTGAAGACTTAATACAAAAAAATTAAAATAGCTCATTAATAATTTTTATAATATTACATGTTATTTGATAATACTTTTGATATATTGGGGTTAATTAAGCATATTATTAAATTAATTTCATTTGTTTCTTTTTACTTGGCTTATTGGGTGAGTTTTGGCAATTTATGGTCTTCAAATAATTGGTTCGTTTCATCTAAGTTTTAGTTGAATTTATATACATAGAGTTGTTCATAGTATTCCCATTTTATACTTTCAATGTCTGTGGGGTTTACAGTGACACCTCATCCCCCACCCCCAACACTGGTCATTTTGTTTTCTCTCTTTTTTCCTTTCTCAGTCAGGCTAGAGGCTTATCGATTTCATTGACCTTTTCAAAGGGCCATTCATTTCCCTATTGTTTTCCTGTTGACAATTTCATTGATTTCTGCTCTTTATTTTTTCCTTCATTCTGCTTGCTTTGGTTTTAATTTGCTCTTATTTTTCTAATTTTATAAAGTGGAAACTTAGATTGTTGATTCGAGACATCCTTTTCTATTATAAGTATTTTATGCTCTAAAATTTACATGTGGCAATTAGAAAATTTAAAATTACATATGTTGACTTCCATATGTTGTTTGTATTATGTATTTGTATTTATTGCTCCTCTAATAAGTGTAACACACTAGCAAAGTGGGTTTTTTCCCCACTACATTAATAAAAGTTTAATAGCCTATGGGATTACTGAGCCAAAGAATCTCAGGCTCTCAGAAAACAGTGAGCAATAGCTTTGGGTGGTTTGGGTTTCTCCGAATTCAATTATGTAAAAACCTGGGATATGTTTTGAGTTGAAAATTAAAATCTAGGAAAGTGTCCTATGAAACTGAATCTGAGAGCTTGTGGTTCTTCAGTGTTCTTTGTCTACTGACAGATTAATTGAGCTTTTTAAAAAGAAAATCAGAAAACCATCTATATAAATATGAGTTATAGAGTTGAAAGATGAGATTGCTTCTTCTAATTTCACTGGCTTGACTCAGGGCCTGAAATTTGTACCATGAAAGTCCCCTTCCTAGTCCTCTGGCCCGAAATCTGGAGCTTTGGTTTACTCACTCTGCCAAGGATTTCCCATCATTGTGTCTGCAGGACCAAACAGTGGGGAGAAGAGAGAGAGGGAAAAAACAATGCAAATTCACTGCAAGCTCTGACCATAATTCCTCTGGTCAAAGAGGGGTTTCCCCTTCTCAGAGGTTTAGGCACCTGCTTGGTTGCCTCCACCTTCTCCATCACAGCCGCCTCTAGGGGAGTGCCTGGGCAGGGAAAGAGAGAATAGAAAAGCAAAAAGCAAAAACAAAAGCCGGGTATTTCCTCCCTTTCTGTCTGACCCATGGAAGCCCTCTTTCTACTGCTTAGATGTGAAAGAGAAGACTCTTCTGGAGCTTTTTCCGTCTACCTCTGGGCATACTTCAGGGTGTCAACTTGTGTTTGAATCTAAGCTGGGCAACACTGGAGGGAGAAAACAACAACACTGCTGTTTGGTGGTTTGGGGATTCTGATCTCTTTCCCTAATCTACCTGCTACCCCTTACTTTGCAGCATCCTCTGTATACACACATTCTGCCAGGGTTTATAGCTGCCTTTAATGGAGATAGGGTGATGTGTGTTTATTCCATCTTGCCTGGAACTGGAACCAGTATTCCATTTTCAGACAATTTTTTAAGACAAAAATTCTAATCTAACTTAAGTCCCTGAACCTCAAATATGTGGTAGGAAGGTGATAGAGGATACAGATGATTTGGAAGACTGGGCTAACCAAAGAATCAGAAGTTTGCCTTATTCTCCTGAAGACTAATAGCTTAATGAACTTGTCATAAGAATGATATAGCCATGCCATTTGAAAAACTCTTGAGTTTTACATATTTATACATTATATCTAGGACAAAAATCTGTATTTAGAAAAGATACATTCTTGGTTAATTACAATATATACTTGGATCTTTTCTAGAGAAGAACAATCTGTTGTCATCTAGACAGAAGAGCGCAAGAGGGACATTTCTATCCTAACATTTAAGCTAACTCAGCAGTACTAAAGATTGAGAGTAGGGGTGAGTGAGTCCTGTGCTACCATTTTTATCTGTTATCCCTCATTGGTATTTCTTAAGCCATCTGAGTTTTGTCCTGTCAGTCCCAATCTCAGACCAAGACCCTTTTTGTGAAAACTAATAAGGACTATGAGTTCTAAATTCAATGAAAAATTTTGTTGTAGATTTATATTTTAAAGAAGTACTGATTTCTAAATAATAGCTTGGAGACTACAGATCTTAAAAAATGCTATTTATAATCCTGACTTTTGACCCAGATTTCAAATAGGAATGTATTTAGTGACAAATAACATGAAGCCCAACCAACATTGGGGTTAAACATCTAAGAGTTTACCTATGTCACAACAAGAAGCCTGGGACTCAGCATGTTCTACAGTATGAAAGAAGCATAAATGGTCAATTTATAAACATATTCCCCTATTGTTGGACATTGTTTTGTTTCCAATTAAATTATTTCATTAAAAACATGTGGAAAGATGCTCAATATCATAGCAAAAGGACTTTCGTATCTGTATCCTTTCTAGTGCTCTCATTTCCAAGGAGAGATTCAAGAAATGAGGTTGCTGAGTCACAGATGTAAGCATTTTACATTTTAATGCTTGCTAGTTTCCAAAATGATTGTGTCAGTCCAAATTCTCACCAACAATATGGTAGAATGTCCCTTTGCTTGAATTGTCATTGGATATTATAAATATATTGAATTTTTAATGGTGCACTAGGCAAATCATGGTTTATTTTTTATTATTATTTAGTTTTGCTTCTCGGGCTATTACTGATGTTGAGCATCCCTTCTATATGTTTATTGGTGGTTTGCCTCTCTTCTGTGAATCATGTGTTTTTTACTGATTTTATTGGTTTTTTTGTTTTTCTTATCAATATGCAGGGTTGTAACTCTTTAACTTTCATATAAACTGCAAATATATTTCTCCCAGTCCATTGTTAGTCCTTTAAATTTGGTCTATGGTATCTGGAAAACTCATATTCATCTCCACGATGAATATCACTTTCTCTGTCAAGCTTCTCCTGAATTCCTTGGCCGTTAGTCATTCTTTCCACACTATACACATAATATTTTTTGCATATCTCTGTGTGCTGAATTATAACTATAAACCTTTTCCTCCTGTCCAAAAAATTATACCAAAATGAAAGTCAGACTAACATTATAATAGATATATTTTAGAACCTGCTTTCAACTTTCTAAAAGTAAATCATTCACAAACTTCAGAATTTACTTTTTGCTTATCATTAGTACAATCACATCATCTTTCATTTTAGAGAACGTTAGTTCCACTTCTCAACTGTCTCCCCATGAAAACTCTTGTTTTCTTCTTTCTGTACCTTTTGTTCAAGAGTGCTGACTTCAAAATACCCAGAGGATGCCACTCCTGCCGTCACCCTCTCTTCTAGTTATCTATTGCTGTGTGACAAACCACTGCAAATTTTAGTGGCCAAAAATACTTATTTACTTTGCTCACAACTGTCAACTTGGACAGGGCTCAGTGCAGAAGATTTGTCTCTGCTCCACACAGTTCAGCTGGGAAGCTTAACCAAGCTTGGAGAATCTACTTCCAAGATGGCTCAGATGGCTTACTCACATAACTCGCAAGTTGGTGGGCTGTTACCCAAGATCTCAGCCAGAGCTGTTGCTGGAAGCCTCAGTTCTTCTCCACATGGGCCTCGACACTGCTACTTAACTTCCTCACAAGCTGGTTGGGTTCCAAGAGTGACTATTTGAAATTACAGAAAGTAAAAGCAGCCAGTCTTCTGACACTGGGTCTGGAAACTGGTGCAGCATTATCTGTGCTGTAACATTTGGGGCAAAGCAGTCGGACAGTCTGTCCAGTTTTAAGAGAAAGGACACAGACCCCACTTCTCAATGGGAGGAGTGTCAAAGAATTTATGACCACCTTTAATTTACCATAATCTTCCTGCATACTGGGTTCTTCTAAAGTTGTCAAAAAGTTGTCAGTATTTGCTATACCAAGTCATGCTCTATTCCCTACAGAAATATGGAAGATGCCTCTCTTTCTTGTCAATTCTTTGTCACTTGGTGTCTCAGCCTAAAGCAATATGGTGAGTGCCTTGTATTTCCCACAGGCCCTTGAGCTTCTGCCATGGAGTCAAGTCCAACCTTAACTACTGAGCCAAAACCAGGGATAATATAGTGTCCTCCCCCAATTTGTTACTCTACAGTCTCTGTGCCTACAAAATGTTCCACTTACAGAATTCCTTCCCCTCTAATAAATCAACTCCCATCAATGCTTCGTTAAGTATAATGACACTCTGAACTGCTACTTAACCTGAACTACTAACAAATTATTTGTGATATTTACAATATTAATGCACCTTAACTCCATGTCTGAGAAGCTATTGTCATAGACTCTTTCTTAAACCAACTTCTCTTATATAAATAATATTTTATCAGATTGTCCATGGCACTCTCCAATCTAAAGAATTTGAATTTTATTTAATTCTACACCTCCATACTACTCACTGGAGCTGAACATCTCAGAAAAGAAATACCCCATAGACTAGAAAAGGGCCAAGTGAGGTTGGGAAAGTCACTAGGAAGTTTTACTGTTTCATAATTTTAAGACTGCTTTTTTTTTTAATGGAAAAAGTTCTCCATATTCAAAAGTATAAAAGAAAAATTAAACTGCCTACTAGCTCATATTCCCCTAGGAATAGCTATCACTATTTCACCAATTTTCTTCAAAATAATCAGTGAAAAATATGACAGGTCCTTTATATGTGTAGAACATTAAGACACAGATTCCTTTGAGCCACAGAGAAAAAGAAATCTCGTGTACTGTGGTGGGAATGCAAACTGGTGCAGCCATTGGGGAAGGCAGTATGGAGTTTCCTCAAAAAGTTAAAAACAGAACTACCTTAAGATCCAATAATCATACAACTGGGTATTTACCCAAAGAATACAAAAACACTAATTCAAAGGGATATATGCACCCCTATGCTTACATAGCCAATTATGGGAGTGCCTAGGTGATTCAGTCTGTTAAGTGTCCGACTCTTGATCTCAGTTCAGGTCTTGTCTTGGGGTCATGAGTTCAAGCCCCACGTTGCACTCCACAATGGGTGTGGAGCCTACTTTAAAAAATTAATAAGTTAAAAAAATAGCCAAATTATGAAAAGAGCCCAAATGTCCATCAACTGATGAATGGATAGAGAAGATGTGGTATATATATACAATGGAATATTATTCAGCCATTAAAAGAATGAAATCTTGCCACTTGCAACAACATGGATGGGGCTAGAGAGTATAGTGCTAAGTGAAATAAGCCAATCAGAGAAAGACAAATGCCATATGATTTTACTCATATGTGGAATTTAAGAAACAAAACAATTGAACAAAGGAAAAAAAAAAAAAGACAAACCAAAACCAGACTCTCACCTATAGAGAACAAACAGATGGTAACCAGGGGGAAAGGTTGGTAGGGGGATGGGTGAAATGGGGATTGGGTAATATATGGAATTGCTGAATCACTATATTGTATACCAGAATCTAATATAACACTGTATGTTAACTATACTAGAATTAAATTTTAAAAAAAATTTTAATATTGGAATTTGGAAGGTACAAAATAATTTTACCCCTCTCCCCTCAAGATTACAAATCAATTGAAAAATTGACATCAAGGTCAGATCTGAATCAAAATATCTGCTCTCATTACCGTAAAACTGGACCAGAGGATGGGCTGATTTGGTTTTCTATTTTTCTTCTTAAAAATCTAGTCATCGGGACCTGCCTGTTAAGAGAATTGGGTCTGAGGCACAGACACACATTCAGCTGCAATAGAGGGTGAGACTGTGGCCTGCCTCTGCCAGGCAGGGATTTCCAACCAGGTTAGCAGCAGCAGAGTGAGTAAAGAACATGTAGCCCATGGGTAGACAGGGTCTGCAGTGGGAGACCTTGAGGTTGGCTTCCCCATGGCAGCCACTTCTTTCCCTAGTCTCACCAATCAGGAACATAGCCTCCCTCATTCCTGTAGGGAAGCAGGAGAGATAGGTGAAAGCATCTGAGAGAGTAGCATTTCTGAGAGAGTAGGATTTTCTAACTTTTGGGTCTATAGGAAAATAGAGAAAGAGAGAAAATGGATTTCCTATATGAAGTAAACATTCAGGGTAAAACACTGCTATGATGCAGATAATGTAATATAGGTTAGTCCTCTTCCAATACTGTCTTAAAGGGTTCCATCACATTCTCAACATACATGCTATAAAATTTTCTCTTGGGTGTAAATATATAATTAAGTCACACAGATTTACTTTATTCTTCATTCTTAAAGGACCTTATCAGGAAAGTGAAAAGACAACCCACAGAATGGGAGAAAATGTTGGCAAACCCTACATCTGATAAGGGATTAATATCCAGAATATATAAAGAACTCCTACAACTCAACAACAAAAAACAAACAACCTGATTAAAAAGTGGGCAAAAGACTTGAACAGGCATTTCTCCAAAGAAGATACACAGTTGTCTAAACACATGAAAAGGGGGTTAACATCATTAGTCATTAGGGAAATATAAATCAAAACCACCATAAGATACCACTTCACACACAGTAGGATGGCTATAATCAAAAACACAGAAAATAGCAAGTTTGGGCAAAGATGTAGAGAACTTGGAACACATGTATGTTGCTGGTAGGAATGTAATATGATGCAGCTGCTGTGAAAACCTTTCGGGGTTTCTTCAAAAAGCTAAACACATCCAAAATAACTGAAAATAGATACTCCAATACTTGTATGCCAATGTTCATTATAGAATTATTCATAATAGTTGAAAACCGGAAACAACCCAAGTGTCCATCGAAGTCTGAATGGATAAAAAAAATATGGTATATCCATACAATAAAGTATTAGTCATTCATAAAAAGGAATGAAGTTCTGATACATGCTACAACATGGATAAACCTTGAAAACATTATATGCTAAGTGAAATAAAGCCCACCATAAAGGAAGAATATATGAGTGAGTCCATTTATATGGGGCACCTAAAATGGACAAAATTGTAGAGGCAGAAAGTAGATTTGAGGTTACCAGAGAAGGCAGGAATCAGAGTCATTGCTTAATAGATGCAGAGTTTATACTTGAGGTGAAGAAATAGTGGTGATGGCTGCACAACACGGTGAGTGTAATTAATGTCATATAAATGTATATTTAAAAATGGTTGAAATTGCAAATTTTATGTTGTATCTATTTTACCTCAATAAAAAAATTTTAAATACTACATTCTTAGTTAATACTCAAGCTTAGAGTAGAAAATCATGCCATTCCTTACATAAGGCAAGTTTTAATAAGACTTTTAGCTTTACTACTAATATATTTTGACTATTTCTCATGCATTCATTTCTAGCTAAGCTAATGGAAATAGGACAAAGATTAGTATTCCCTGGGTCAGAAATTTAGTCAGAATCAGGGAACCAATAGATTTATAAGTCAAATCAGAGGTGAAAATTAGTATTCTATACTCAAAAGGGTTATTCTTCACTGAATGCTAATATTGCATATGTACAAATATAGGAGCCAGTGACCGGAAGTTTGTTTGGTTTATGTAAATCCTTTGGACAATTGCAATGTACTTAGTTACAAGACAGATGCTAAGGAAAAATTCTCAGCAACATCCTTAATGTCCTTCCAATTCTTCTTTCCTCCTAGAACCACTTAGAAATGTAATGTCAAGAGCAGCCATAGGCAAATCTTTACCTGACTGAAATCTCCCTCCCCTTTCCCAAATGTCTTCTTTCTTGTTAGAAATAATTTGAGTATGGTTTGAGAATCTAGATGCCTTTTGGGAGTTAATGTTTTTTCCACATGATTATGTTTTCACCACTGAAAATAGGGAAATATTTTTTCTCTGGACATTCCACTGGAATTAAGTACTATACTGCTGAACGGAAAATAGTATCTTCAGGGTATAGACATTACCAACATTAGAAAAACTCATAAAAATTCCGTATTTCCAGAAATTTCCCTTTTAGTCTAAATTACTGGGTTTGAGATAATTTTCAATGGAGACAGAACATTGTTTTTCTAGCAAATTAAATATACAAATTCCTCTGATATATTATTAACAGAATATTTATGCTACTTTTTCTTTTAAAAGCAGCAGGTATATACATATATCATTGCATTTCCCCCCAAATTTCCTTTTTTAGGTGTTTGAGGCTAACTGCTTTTATCATAATTTTTCAAATGAAGAACCTGAGACCAGAGAGGCTAACTGCTATGCCCAAATTAGAGTAGACTCAGCACTGAACCCTACACCCTCTCAACACCCCTTACACAGCATTCTTCTTTATAATTAGAACAAATTGCAGGGCGCTGTGCATAGGAAAAGAACTGGAATGAACATTAAATATTAAACATTATGGGCTTATTGAACTACTAATGTTCTTATAATTCAAAAAGCTCATATTAAAACTAACTTGGATCCAACAATTTTGTGCTACAGGTTAAGTTGTGCCTACACTGATAACATAATAGTTAATAAATTGGTTAAATTCATGATGTATACATCTGCAATATGGAATTTACCTTTTTATTATTTTATTCATTTTTAAATCATTTTTTTAAAGATTTTATGTATTTATTATTTGACAGAGTGAGAGAGAACAGCAGCAGGAATGGGAGAAGCAGGGAACCCTCCGTCCTCGGGCTGGATCTCAGCACCCTGGGATCATGACCTGAGCCGAAGGCAGCCACTTAACTGACTGAACCACCCAGGTGCCTTACCTTTTCATTATTTTAAAAAGTCTTGTCAGCAAATCTGGAACAGACTTCAGACTCCTTGATTTCTTTTTTTAAATCAGTAACATTGGAGGATGATGCTACTAAAAATTTCTTTGGGGGGTGGGTGGCTAAGTTGATACTGATAGGTGGGGTCAAGGAGGGTTTGGGAGATGGACATAAAGAGGTCATGGCGAGAGGCCTACGTGAAGCCAGAAGTCCTTTTTACCTGAGACCTCATATTCTTAGATCCACTCACAGAGAGGGAGAATGTCCCCATGATCCTATGGCATGTTATGGTAAGATCCACAAAAGATATGAAACATTGATCTATCTTCTCCCTTCATTTTACAGTTAAAAGGCCTGAAGTCCAGAAGGCTAGTCCATAGCCAGAAGACTGGCATAAAAAGGACAACAGGACTTTAGAATCTCAAACTATAAGCACCTTCTGAGGATGGATCCTGTTAAATGGGAAGCCCCCGTGCCGTCCACCCACCCCAGCGCCTGGATTGATTTAAGTATGAAAATATAAGCATAGTTGCTGTGGAGCTGAACTGCTTTGCCTAAGACAGCATTTCCCCTGGAGTTGTGCAGCCCTGGACACGAATAGGGTTGGGAGAAAAGAGAGGGAGCCTGAAAGGTCCAGACTTCCGGGAGCTGCTCCACCACTCACATTTCATTAGTAGACCTGCAAATGCTGGCTGGGCATGAAGTGTTAGTGGAAACAGGGGAAGGGATGTAGTTTCAAGTCCAAGTTAACTTCAGCACAAACACTTGGCAGGTATATAAGGAGCTGGGGACACAGGAGACCATGAGAATGTAAACCTCAGGGGATGAGCAGTAATTCTGAGGAAGTATTGGGTTTCCACAATTCATGGAATTCAGTTTCATTTGTGTAGCAGCTACAGCCGGACTTTGAATTTTTAGCTGAATTACACTAGTTAGTGGTATAATTAGTGCTAAAACACAGGTCTTTTGATTCCTGGTTCAATGCTCTTTCACATCATAATGTGTTCTTTTCGTATATACAAAGGACTTCCTGGTGGCCCAGGATTTCTACTTTGAAAGACAGCCCAGAGCCCAGAACAAGGAGCTGCGTACACAGGAGAATAAATTCTAGATTCTAATGGCTCCCTGCTTCAGTACTAATTCTTTGTCAATTTTTCAGTCTGATATATCCAATTACTTATACTACTGTCCAATCAGAAAACCACTGTCTGTATAGATCAGATGCAGTTTAGATCTGCTTCTAAATCTAGGAAGCAAATATAAAATCCAGCCTAGATGTTCAAAGAAGCCAGAAATACTAAAGCACTAAAAACACAGAGTCATTGCCAGCTGCCTAATCAAACCTCTTTGATCTTAATGAAGACATTCATTTACCTACGAGGGTTCTTAACTCACAGGGCTTAGAAGGGGACGCCACTTAGGGTTTAAAGTGACTCTGCCTGTCACTGTTTTGAAATTTTTAATAATTTGATATCTAGGTTTGTGTTTTGTAAGTAAAGTCCAATGGGACAACAGAGGAAGTGCTGGGGGATTGGTGCCTTACGTCACATGGGGTCCTGTCTCCCAGAGAGTCTCTGCTATCCTGTCTGCTCCCCCAACCTTGTTCAATGACCTCTTGCATCTGACCTAGTGCGGGTCAGGGCACAGCTAGGGAAAGATTGAGGTCAGGCTCACACCCTGTGCACTGAGCCATGGCTGGGGCCCAGAGCCTGTGAGGGTGTGCACTTGGACAGCATGTATCCCATGCCTGAAGGAGCTAGACCTTAAATAGCAGATAAAATACAATGTGACAGGTCAAGAAAAAGCTTTTTCTTCCTTTTTGAACAGGAAGCTCACCTTTTTATTTTGCACTAAGCCCCACAAATTATGTAGCTGGCCCTGACTTGATACCTTATCTGGCAATCCCAAGCTAATGTTATTTTTAGATTCTGAACTAAATAACCACACATATATAGAATAATAACTCTGATTTTACTAAAATTATTATTTGGTTTCAAGAACTCTTAATATTAAATACAAATTCAGATATTTTCAACAGTTCAACAGAGGGAAAATAAGCTTCTATATTATTCTTGCCAGCAGGTATCATTAACAACAGAAAGTTTGGATCTGTTGTTGTGACTTGACAGTATAATGGATGAAATGGAAAAATGATGGAATTTTTTTTTTCACTGAGGCAGCCGGGAAAAAAAATTAGTTATTTCTCCACAGTGAAAATATTATCACTCCATATTTTCTATCACATTAGAGAAAGTTTTTAAAAAATCTTGTTACTTCTCTCCAATGCTGGTATTTGCTCATAAATAACTATATTTTCCATTATCTATATGGCACTATATTACAATGGCAATAGGCCAGTGATGTCAGAGAAATCAAGAGGAAGTATAAGAAATAGCTTTTTATTATTATTTTTTTAATTTTGCATCTGCTTCACATTTAAATATCTTACCTTGAGCTTGGCCAAAAGAAGTTCATGATCATGAAGAAGTTTTTTGGTCTCATCTTGACTGCTACCAATTTCTAGAAGATTGGGCTGTGATTCAGCCAATTGAAGTTGCACCCATTTGCCACACTATAGATAAAAATGAAAGAAAATGCATTTTTAGTTCCTCTTGTTTCTTCCCCTTTACCCTTCTCCTTTTCTTCTTCCTTTTTTCTTTTCTTTTCTTTTTTTTCTTTTCTCTTCTCTCCTTCTTTTTCCTTCTGTTTCAATTATACTGTGAACACTTTATTATTTCCACAGAGATAGGTTTTACTTATATTGAAATATAACAGGTTTAATATACATCCATTCCCTCTCTTTTTATTTTTTTTTCATTCTTCAGGTAAATTCTTTTCTCCTAGCATACTGTATTTAAATTAAAAATTCTCAAATGGGGGCTCCTGGGTGGCGCAGTCGTTAAGCGTCTGCCTGCAGCTCAGGGCGTGATCCCAGTGTTCTGGGATCGAGCCCCACATCAGGCTTCTCTGCTAGGAGCCTGCTTCTTTCTCTCCCACTCCCCCTGCTTGTGTTCCCTCTCTCCCTGGCTGTCTCTATCAAATAAATAAATAAAATCTTAAAAAAAAATTCTCAAACGAAGAACACACTGAATATTGAATATTACAAAATTACAGAACATGTTACACAATTGTACATTCTCTCTCTCACAAAACTTAATTCCATAAAAATAGTGAAATTGCACCTGGGCAAATAGGATGCAAACTTCACCAAAGGGGAAAGGTCTCATAAATGCCATTTAGGCTGATGAGTGTCTTTACACTGATCTTGCTTGTTCAACTGAGAAGAATAAACAGCAAATGAAGCAACAGATTTTTATCTCATAGTAAAGTAAAAACATAACATTTTCCAAATTTTGTTGTTGAGTAATCAATAAAGTATGTATGAAAATGTCAATAAAATTAGATGCATGTGACGACAGCCGTATGAATGCAGCCAATTTGTTTTCCACATGTAAGACACTTTCACTGCCCCAATATATAATTCGCCATTGCATTTCCTGAGGAATTGCTTTTCTAAGAAACAACAACTGATTAAGCAAGAGGAACTGCTAATAGGCACGTGAACATGGATAAGCAAATTGCTGAAGAGAAATGAAAAAAATGTGTGGCTAGTCCAGATCATGAGTGCCCTAAGACCGTTTGGAAACAAACCCACATGGATCAGACACAGAAACTTCGATTCCTTCTATTCCTTTCTACTCTGAATAGCTTGAGGTTTATTTTATTTGGGACAGAGATAAGTTAAAGAAGCTGTGGAGGGTAATCAGAGGGAACATTCTTAGAAACACAGTCGAGTTAAAATACGTATTTTCAGCATAATTTTAGGGGTTTTTTTCCCCTGCACTGTCAATTGACCTCTGATTCTCCTATAATTTATTCCATACACATTATTCCTTTCCTTGCTCCAAGAAATGTTTCCTATTTGAGGGAAAGAAAAGTTAACTTTTTAGTTTGTTGCTGTTGTTGTTAAAGATTTTTATTTATTTATTTGACAGAGAGAGAGACAGCCAGCAAGAAAGGGAACACAAGCAAGGGGAGTGGGAGAGGAAGAAGCAGGCCCCCAGCAAAGCAGGGAGCCCGATAAGGGGCTCGATCCCAGAACCCTGGGATCAGGCCCTGAGCTGAAGGCAGACACTTAAGGACCGAGCCACTCAGGCGCCCCAAAAAGTTAACTTTTTTAAAACAATGAGTTTGCCTCTCTTCTCTCACTGCTGAAATTTGTAGTTAATCAAAGCATCATAAAATCACATGCAAATTATCAATTTTTGCTCCTTGTGCTTCAGGCTTCTTTCTATGTCCACCTACTGCCTTTGAAAGGCCTTGAGGGGGGTGCCTGAGTGCCTCAGTCCATTAAGCATCTGCCTTCAGCCCAGGTCATGACCCCAGGGTCCTGGGATTGAGCCCCGCATTGGGCTTTCTGCTCAGTGGAGAGTTTGCTTTTCTCCCTCTCCCTCTGCCTGCGGTCTGCCTACTTGTGCTCTCTCTCTCTCTGTCAAGTGAACAAATAAAATCTGAAAGAAAGAAGAAAGAAAGAAAGAAAGAAAGAAAGAAAGAAAGAAAGAAAGAAAGAAAGAAAGAAAGAACGAACGGACTCGAGGGCAAGGGAATCAGCAGAGGTGTTGTTTACATGGGACCAAGTCTCAAGAGCCCTGGGAATCACATCAGCAGGAACACTTTGCTTTCAGTGCTTCTAGAGTGAATCGTTTTGCTCAGTATCAAGTGCTGCTTTCCTGTTACAGATTTTCATATTAAAATAAAATGCGCAGCAATTAAGTTAAATTAAACAGGCCTCACTCAGTCCAGGCTTCTAACAAAGGCCAGAGAAATTATTCAGCTCAGGTTGGTGAGGTCCTGAAAGTAACTGGCTGGTGAGCACCAGCTTGTTTGCCTTGTTCCCTTCATTAAGCACTGAATTCCTGAGGTAGTGACTTGTCTAAATCCAAGCATAATGCTTCAGGGGTTTTTGCAAGATATTTCAAAGGAAATAAAATCATGGATGTCTTCTTCAACCTAAAGGTATGTGGCCATCTTTGCAAATCAGCAAATTACTTGACATAAAATATGCAATAGCCTTAAACCTCAAGTGGCTTCAACTTCCTGCTGATAAGGGCGAATTTGACTCCTGCCCTTTGCACCTTCCCTGGCAGGGTCTTCATTCCCCCAAAATGTGATAAGGATTTACTAGTGCCTTTACCATGTCAAAAGCAGTGCTGCGTGTGGGAGAGCACACATAAGAGCCTCCTATTCAGTGTTCCCTGCCCTTCATCATGTTCAAAACAGTGCCAGCCCGTATTTACTGGGACCATCCTCTTCCCTCCTCCATCACATCCACTCTCAAAAATCACAAACATTTCACAGGTCCACTTACTCTCCACCCTGGTAATCATGAACTTGTAGTCCTGAGTACCTTGCCTTTAAAAATCAAATTGAAAGTATATGGTAGAGTTTTTTGGTTTTGTTTTAACTAAGCTGCTGTAGATGTTTTCTGACTAACTGAAAGAGAAACCATAGTAAGTTGCTGAAACTTAAAGGTTTCTCTTAGTTGCCCATTTAAGAAAGCAGTAAGATGTACTTGCTGTGCTATTTTCTATATGCTGAGTGCTGCTGACTGTGTGGAATGTTCTGTAGGATTATCAACACCCTGCAAAAAGCCAACAGTCACAGAGAAAATAGAAAGTTGTCTTACCTTTATGACAGCTATCACGATTTTGGAGTCCCCAGCCTGAACAGCTACTGAACTGACTGTGGTTGTAGAAAACTCCACAGCAGGACTTCCCTGGCTGGACATGGTAGTTTAGAACCAGAATTTATACTCTGGACAGCCTCTGGACAGATGTGTGTCTGCTGGTCATTTCAGAAGGCAATCACTGGGGTTACTTGGATTCATTCAGGGAAAGAGCTCGGCTCGCACTGATTACTCTGCCAAAAGGAAAGAACAGGAGGTTAAAAATAGACAACCCCATTGAGTTTATCACGAGAGGGGAGCGAGAGAAGAGAATGGGAAAGAATCGCCACACCCCTGGTATGGTAACACTAAGTGCCTGATATTTTTGCCATTATCTTAAATGAGGAGGGCAGTTTCTAGCTCTCTGCTTATCAGTTGATGTTTAATAGCAAATGGAAAAAAAATTACATCCTGACAACCCAAATTAATTTTGCCATTGAATCTATATAGCTAGGGTGGACTTTGAAACCAGCCAGTCATGGACCAGAATATCAATCTTTTCAAGATTTTCAAGTCTCCCTTGTGCAAAAAAAAAACCCCAAAATGTACTTTAAAAATAAGTTCTGGTGTGTATTTGGAGATTAAGGCACAAAATTGCTTATAATTTTAGATTAACTCGCTTTTCTAAAATTTATTGCCTTCTGTCAAATGAAGTTGATGTGATATGGTCACATTTTCTCAGAGCTTCAGATTCCTGAGGGACAGTTTAAAAATATTTCAATGAGCAATTATCAATAGATATCTACCATTTCAGGATTTCTTTGTGACTACTTTACTCCACTCACCAGCATTTTCAAATTCACTTATCACAACTACCAAGAAGTAATATACCTTGTTATTACCTTTTAATTGCAGCAAGAAAATGTTTATTGTGTTTAAGGGTTAATACTGTATATTTTACTACAGTTTTTTAAAAAAAGGATAACAATGTACTTCAGGTTTGGTTTTTATTCTCCTCCACCCCCTCTGCAGGAAAATTATAGACAGCTTCAAATCAGAGCCCAAGATCAGCAGATTAATCCTCTTGCTAGAAACCCAGCGTGTGTCACAAGCTGTCTGTGGTATTAAACAGCAGCTGTTGGATTCCCTGTCAAAGAACAGCTGAAAATAACAGTGAAGTTTAGGTCAGAGGTCAGATGCAAATACATCAGAGATATTGACTCCAAAGCTGCTAGAGCCATTGGAAACCTCTGGGACAAAGCCAGAATGGAGGATATAGCAATGAACAGAGTTAAACTAGTCCACTCACCGTTTAAACCCTTAGTTCATTTCAAAAGCATGTTCAGGCTCAAGCCTACTGTTTCAGAAGACTGAGTCAGTACCATTGCTTTGTTTTGCTAAAGTTCATGATAATATTCTTGAGTCAAAGAGGGGAAAGTGCTTTCACAGATACTTTCGTGTTCAGCAATTATTTTTGTTTCCCAGAACATGTCATGGCTGCTCAGCAATCATGTAGCTATGACCCAGGTCTCTGGTCTCAGCATCTGCCTGCTGGCCAGCAAAGTGGACACCACGCCTGGATCCCAGGTCCTGAAATCCACAAACTTTACCTGACACCATGAAGGGAGAGGTTGGTGCAAGCCAGGAGAGTAAATACCAAGAGATGCCAGGATGTAGAAAATATCATAAATGGTTTCATTTCATGGCAGAGACGGAGAACCCACCTGACCTCTTTGTTGAGTTTGCCTCAGTGTCGAAGGCAGTCGAAGCTCCTGCTTGAGCAAGTAGTTAGTCCAAACAAAGCAAAACAAACAGAAAAACCAGTTTTCCGCTAATTGCCCACAAGAACAACCAAGATTTGACAACTGTGCCACATAATATCCACACCCTAAACTAAAATGCGCGAAGCAGTATTGCCTAAATCATTGTGTACATTGCCAACCTGAACAGCAAACAGCGACCTGCACCCAGAATACACAGTGCATTTTTACTCCAAGTTAATCTTCCTGTTAGACACTCAGGGTGTGTCCAAAAAAGAAAAAAAGAAAAAAGAAAGAAAGAAACACAGTGTGTGTCATAGTTGTATATAGACCCTCAAGAGGCAAAGGGACCTTCTGTCAGCAGGCTGAAAAGGCTGCTAGGAAAAAGGCTAGGAAAAAAGTGGTTCTGTCCATAAGGCCCCACTTAGGATGATGGATGACTGTGTAAAGAGTGTGGAGGGCAGGCCAGACTGTGGCACTGCAGGTCCACACCAAGGAAAAAGGACAAGAGAGATGAAGAGCACAGAAAATATGGCTGAAAGTCTGTTGAATTCCAAGGTTCAAGGGCAAAGGGAATTAGAAATATTTAAGACTTTGTTAAAAGATATTTCCAGCTCATCAGCAGCAAAGGTAGTGCCTTTTTGTGTGCAGATGACCTTTCTTTGTTAATTAGATGGAGTGGGACTGGGGTGTTGCATAAAGAAATTGTTTTCTACGTTGGGAGACAGGAACAACAATGCAAACTGCATACATGACTTTCAGTGATTTCTGACTAATGTTTTTGAATTCAAATTCTTGTCTTTAAAACCTTTAAAAGGCTTAAATCACTTTTTTCCTCCCAGTCCCTTGCTGTCTTTTCAACTTTTTAGTCCTTTCCTCTACAGAAGCTCTGTTGTTCAGATCTCTCTATCCACACGTAGCTCATTTTGAACTTTGGCCTGTGTTTCTCCATCTAGCATAATATTTAATTATAAGTTGCACTATTAACTCTGGGAAACAATTTGGAGAATAGTTAGTATAAAATATATAGTACTAAGAAAATTGGTACACTATAATTAGATGGACTTTTTTAAAAGCTTTTTGAGATAGTTTGTTTAAACTCCACCTCCCCTATCATCACCAAAAAAAATAAAAAACAAGACAAAAAAACCCAAACCAAACCAAAACAAACAAAAACACCCAAAAAACAAAGCAAAACAAAAAACCTTACAGGCATTCTCATATCCTTTGAAGCTTATGGAGGCTCTTGCAAAGGTTATTATGCCTTCTCTGTTTATCCCTCTGGGAAATGTCTGTTTTTATACCAGCTGAATTTTAGTGAAGTATCTTCCATGGGGATATATCAAAAAGCTATAACTGGATTCTGTAGAGTTGCAAATAGCACTTGTTTTCCCCAATTTTTTTATTACAGTAAAATACACATAACATGAAATTTACCATCTTAACTGTTTTTAAGTGTACAGTTCAGGGATATTAAACACATTAATTATGTTGTACAACCATTACACCCACCTATCTCTGTAACTCTTTTAAGCTTATAAAACTGAAAATCTATCCCCTTTAAACAATAGTTTTCCATTCCTTCCTCCCCCAAACCCCTGGCAACCACCATTCTGCTTTCTGTCTCTATGATTTTGACTATTCTGAGTACCTCATATAAACGGGATCATACAGTATTTATCTTTTTGTGAGTGGCTTATTGCACTTAACATAATGTCTTTGAGGTTCAACCACGTTGCAGCATCTGTCAGAATTTCTTTCCTTTTTAAGTTGACTATATTCCAGTGTGTGTGTGTGTGTGTGTGTGTGTGTGTGTGTGTGTGTATACACCACATTTTGCATATCCATTCATCCATCTATGGACACTTGTAATGCTCCCATATTTTAGCTATTGGGAATAATGCTGCTACAAGCACAGGTGTACAAGTTATCTCTTTGAGATCCTGCTTTCAATTCTTTTGGGTATATACCCAGAAATGGAATCACTGTATCATATGGTAATTCTATTTTCAATTTTTGGAGGAAACATCACACTGTTTTCCATGGTGGCAAATAGCACATTTTAATAAAATATAGGTAGCTAGTAGTTTTGGAAACTTTATCATGTGATTTTTTTTAAAGATTTTATTTATTTATTTGAGAGAGAGAGCACGGGCAGTGGGGGGCAGGGGGAGGAACAGAGGGAGAGGGACAAGCAGACTCCCCACTGAGTGTGGATCCTGAGGCAGGGTTCGATCCCGGGATCCCGAGATCAAGACCTGAACCAAAATCAAGAGTCAGACACTTAACTTACTGAGCCATCCAGGCACCTGTCATGTGATCATTTTTTAGCTCTGTCTATGGGTATGACATTAAAACAACACATTTTCTTTACTGGAGTATATGTGGAGTCTGCTCATTTCTTCATAGAGAAGTGTTTGTCTTAATCAATACTATCATTAGTTAAACTTTATAAAGACAAATTAGATAGACCTGACATAAATAAAACAGAATGAGTCTATTTATCCAGGTAAAAATTCAAGGCAAAATTTTCTCTGCTATTATTATTAACAGTAATAATAATAGCTACCATTAAGTAACAGTTATTACATGCCAAGAACTGGGACAAGTGCTTTATACTCTATTCCATTTAATCCACATAAGGCTGGAAGACTTATTTTCCTGACTTTATAAATCACACACACACAGTGATTTACTTATACCCACCACCTCCTGTCTAAACTTTTCTGCCTGGGTTTCAAAACTATCTATGGCCTGGCCCCTCCTACCTGCTCAATGACATAGACCATTATTACTAGGCCCCAAGGATCATCCTTGGTCTCTACCGTAATTTAGTTTTTCTTTGTAGGAATATCATCCTCTTCCTCGCTTCATCTATCTGAATTGCTCCCATCATTTAAGACCAAGATGAATTACCAATTCTTTTTAAAAGTTGAAATACCTGCTATATTTCTTTTTTCTAAAATTTTACTCTTGTCAAAATTTAATAATTATATGTTTATATTACAAACTTGCTTTGTTTTCTAACAATTTCATTTCTATTAGTATCTTTGTCAACTGGATTTGACATATAGAAAGGAGCCATGTCTTAACATTTTGGGGAATCTTTTCAGACCACCTCGTAAGGTCATTGTAGAGGTTAAGACAGTTGCTTACATAAAGTGCTTGGAAGAGGACCTGGTATTTAGCAAGTGCCATACAGAACACAACACTAGGCACAGAAATGATTCTTATAAATATTGGCTGACTGATTAAATCAAATTATATATAGAAAAAAAGACACTTTTATTACAATCCATTCAGTCAGTATTTATTCATGCAACCAATCGTTATTGAGCATTTGCTATATACCAGGCACTTATGCATTAGAAATATAGCAGTGAGTGAAACAGAGATCTCTACCCTTGAAAAGGTAACATTCCAATGAGAAAAGGTAGATCATAAGCAATAAAATAAGCAACCAACCTAAAAAACACTAAATTAAAGCTAGGGGAACAACAACCAATAGTAGTTTAAGTAGATTGAATCGCATATTTAGAATTTGCCAGAGAAATCAGGGGATACTTTCAGGGTATTTCTTTGCAATACAGAGGTAAACAGGAATAATAAACCGATAGTGATCACAAAACAACAAAATAAATCACATAATATGGCAAAGGCAATGGGTTAGGAGCATGGGTTCTGAAGTCCCACTGCCTTAATCTCTCTGTGCCTTAGTTTCCTCATTGCAAATTGGGGATAATGGGAATATCTGTATCATATCTGTTTGGGGGGAGGATTAAATAAGATAATATTTGTAAAACACTTAAAACAATGTCTGGTACATAGGTGGTATTCTGATAGTCATATATTATTGTTCCTAACATGACAACAACATCTGTTAAGGGATATTCTAAATCTAGTTAACTGCCAACAATTTTGAAATAAATTTTTAAAATTAAAATGAATTAAAACACATGCTCAGCAACCCAAATGGATTAAATATACTAGAAAGACATAAAATATGCATTACCAGGAAGGAAATTATTTTACTATAATCAGACGGTAAAAACATTTCCGTGAGTCATCATTTCTAGAATACCATCTTTACCAATCACTTTAGCCAAAATTTTTCCTAAGTCATTCTTTATATTATTTCATACTCCTCCTGGTACTTCTAGCTTATTTTAGATTATAAGCATTCTCACTTAACTGCCATCTATAAGTAAATGGAAATTGCTCTTTCTCCTTAAAACAGCTTCCATTCTAACCATCAGCTCATTCTTCTACGCATGTATTCACTTGTTCATTCATTGAGTATTGTTAAATACCTACTAAGTGTCAGACACTATTCCAAATACCAGGCACACAGCAATACACAAAGTTCATTCACTGATGAAACTTTCTGGTGGAGGGGACAAAATCAAACAGGAAACAAAAAGTACATATATAACTATGTCAGAATATAATAGGTGTTATGAAAAAA
Organism: Ursus americanus; assembly: GCF_024610735.1. NCBI lineage: Eukaryota > Metazoa > Chordata > Mammalia > Carnivora > Ursidae > Ursus > Ursus americanus. The sequence goes on from NC_142127.1 coordinate 55,905,348, forward strand.
AAATAAGGCAAGGTAAGGAGGAGAGAGTGAACAGGGGAAGAGGGATAATATTTTAGAAGGGAGTCAGAAAAGGTGTCTCCAAGAGTAGCTGAGATTTGGTTACAGACCAGAATTAAATTGAAAAGAGCAAAACATTCCAGGCATCTGGGACAGGGCATGCTTATGTTATATTTGAAAACATCCAGTAGGTCAGTATAGCTGGAGCTAAGTGAGGCTTGAGAGAAAAGGACTCTGATGGAACATGAGCCCTGAGAAGTAGTGGTGGCTAGTTCATATAGGGCTTTCTAGGTAGGGATCTCTATATTCTGGTTTGCTTGGGGCAATCATGGTTTACATCTGTTGCCCCAGCATAATGTCTCTTAAGGGTCCTTTCACTTCCAAGAATCCTACTTGGATGATAAATTTTGTGGCGAACTTGCTGTTAAGCCAAAGTAAGGACTTTGGATTTCATTCTAAGTGAGATGGGGACATTATTGCAAGCTTCATACAAGGAATGACGTTGTTTGACTTAACATCGTTAAAAAACAAAAAACAAAAAAACCCAAAAACAAAAACAAAAAAACCTCCTTGTGGAGAAGAGTCCATAGGAGTCAAAGTGAAAACAGGAGGTAGGATGAACTCCCTAGTACCTAACCCACAAATGCCAGCACAATGCACCCTTGGGATGCTTCTTTATGGTCATCTAAGTTTCACTTCAGAAGAATAGCATATCCAAAATATCATGACTTCTTTTGACAGTTTTACTCTATCTGTACATGGACTTCCATAGATTTCCTTACAATTAAACATGTTTAATGACATTTAAATCCTTAGCTTCTCCATAAGACCTGGAAGAATAATTATAAACAAGCAACTTCTATATCCAGCAAATTTCCTGTCTACAAATGGTAAGAAAAATAAAACAAAACTCAGGCAAGTCCAAAGAATCCTTAACTTGGTCAAAAGATCAAAGGTGACTGTATTATTATAATTTTAAGCAATAGTATACAAAAAATGATGTGCAAAATATCAATACTTATGTACATCTTTTCTTGAAAATTCTCTATATAGAGCAATGTATGACCTGGGAAACTGTCCCATCCATATATGTGTAGGCTTTAGTTAAAATGAACAGCTATTACTGATTTGGGAAAACTCCTTTCTGAATAAGAGCTGTATATAACATTTCAAGCCAGAAACTGTTCGAAAAAAATCACTGAAAAGCTTTCATGTGCCGTGTTTATTTTTCAAATTTTAAGTCACAAGACTTCCTACTCGTGTTGAGCTGTGCTTTTAGGCTCCCAGTGTAACAGGGTTCTTTCTCTGGTATAATTCCTTTTAACATAATCAAGTGCCCTAAGAGTTACCCTTCAGAACAGTGGGTGGTTATATGAGAAGATAGGAGTCTTAGTCAACTTGATTTTGGAAAATTAGATTTCTTTTGTTTTTCCGAATTGTTGCTAAACTCTAGTTGAGGCTGAGAATTTCCAGCCCAGAGTAATCCCCAGAGAGGCCAGAAAAGCAGAAGTCCTTCCAGCTGCTTGGGAAGCCAGCAGTGACACTCAGGGTGAGCTGTCACTTCTCCAAGGAGTAAGAATTTTTGCCAAGGAAGGAAAAATAATATAATGTAAAACCCAAGGACATGAAAATCAAATACGCTACACAGGATGGTATTATCAGGAAGCAGGAAGTATGTAAAGAGTTGAAAAGAAAAAAAGTTTCTTTTTAAAATGTGAGGTTTTAGTAAGAAACATGAAAACATAAAGAAATGAATATAAATATGTATATATTACACATATAATAATATACATGTGTGCAGATATGTACATTATATACAATAAGACTCTTTTAAGTAGTGTTACAGCGGGCTTTCACAGTTATGTGGGGTGATGTTTCATAATTTACTGACAGTATGTTGGCATCAGTTAATGATAAAGCCAGTTTTAACAAAATTCTGCAGATTCTATTTTTTAAAACTTAACTGCATTTCTAAAAATTTATTGTATAGACTTTAAGACCTGCATCCTTGCTCCAAGTGAGAATGCTTCATACCAGTGTTCACACAGAAGTCTCTTGCTACAAGGGTCTTCATTTTTGTTAATACATCACTCACCCAAGTCGTAGAACCCAACATGAAAGGCAATATGATTGCTGAGAATGTCCGGAAGCATAAAGAAGTTACTAACACCTGCAGGAAAAAAGATATTCATATACTCCAGCTTTTAGGAAAAACAGGAAACAAGATGAGAGAAACTCACAGAAACCTGGAAATCAAAAATGGAAACAAAAGTAGCAGCTCATTTGTGCCACACCCCACACAACTCACACCACCCTAAGCAAACCAGTTTCCTATCACAAATTCCACACTCACAAAGGAAGGACTTCAAAAGCAAAGTCAATTTACTTTATGTAGAGTTTAGATTCTGCTTCTGGCTTGTCCCTGCCTTAAGCTCCTGCTATCAGGGTGAGCCGATGGCCTCACCACAAATGTTTGATGAGCACCTGCTGTGCATTGGCCCTGATGTCCTTAATTAGCACCATCCTCATCAAATTCCTTTAGATTTGTAAAACTTGTAACCACTGAATCTGGCTGGGCCCCTCGGCAACCCTGTACTTCTGTCACAGGAATTGGAGAACGGAGGCAAAAGAGATTCAGTGGCTTATTCAAGTTTATGAACCAAGTGAATCTACAGCCCAGCCCCTTCCCTCTTGGTCTTTTGCTCCAATACCACAGAGAGTAAGTTCTTCTATTCTAATGTGAGGTCAAAAATTATTCAGATGTCCACACACAGCCTTCACTCAGCTAGCTCACACATTGAGCACTTTCTGGAAAGAACCCCGAGTCAGAACCTTACAACAAGCATTCTTACAGGTCAACAACAGATGTACAAAACTCCATCTTTTCCTCCCGTTTTCTGCATTAGAAAACTAAAGATAAAATCTACACATGAAGCACTTGTACAAGAAGGCTTTTATAACATAGAAAATACACCAAGCCTAATATCCTGGAAATGACAAGAACCTTCTTAAGAAATTTTCCAAATCAGGGGCACCTAGGTGGTTCAGTCAGTTAAGCATCTGACTCTTGATTTTGGCTCACATGATCTGAGGGTTGTGAGATCAAGCCTAGCAAGCCTGCTTGGGATTCTCTCTCTCCCTCTCACTCTGCCCCTCTCCCCCATCCCTAAAAAAAAGAAGAAAAAGTAAGAATTTCCCCAAATCAATGTGAGCAATCACAATACAGAATAGTTTTATACATGGGTGTAAATTAACAGCATCATAATAAAACTGCTTTGGGTTTGTGTCATAGTTCTTCCTACCTTTTTTATTTTTTTTGGTTGTTAAAATGAAATTACATTATTAAGGAATTTATACATAGAAGAATGGAAATCAATTCTTCTAGTAACATTCACTATAGGATTGTTAAGTAATTTTATAGGCATTTGTATAAATTATGCATTGATGTTCATTCTTCCTATACTTCAAATATGAAACAAAAATATCTGCTGGGGGTGCCTGGATGGCTCAGTCGGTTAAGTGTCTGCCTTCCACTCAGGTCATGATTCCAAAGTCCTGGGACTGAGTCCCACAAAGGGCTCCCTGCTCAGCTGGGAGCCTGCTTCTCCCTCTGCCTGCTGCTCCCCCTGTTTGTGCTCTGTCAAATAAATAAAACCTTAAAAAAAAAAAAAAAGCATCTGCTGTACAAATGTCTGCTTAAAATCTATTTCATGGACTTTCAACTTCTCAGATTCCTAATTCTATTTTCCTAATTTCCCCATACTTTACACAGGTATGTTTAAGTATAAATATTCAAAAGAAGATACATGACTTCCTTGGATTTTCATTTTTTTCCATATACTTTGCTGGTATTTAAGAAAAAATCCATGGAGAAAGGAAATAGCTATATTTAGCATTCATTTTGAAATTTGCTGCTATGTTGACTATTCAATCTATATTTATCTATCTTGCCATTTTATTGGATTACTATTATTTATATATATTATTTTTATACTTATATATATCTTTAGAGATAATTTATATATTACATATTTTATATCTAATTTATATTTTATATTTTAATTGATATATATTTCAATATACATAGACTTAATATAGATTAAATGTAGAGGCATATAGGACCACGTTGTGACTCCCTGAATATCGGAATCCACCAATCTTCACCTTTCCACCTTTTCAATTCATATTTTAATGTAATGATTTCCAACCTTCTTTAAGCTACTACACTCTGTGGTTTAATGTATGAAATTACTAATCCATTACTTCTCCCTTCCTGCCCATAGTATATCATGTGCTAAACTGTGTTGTAATATTAATTGGGTTTTTAAAGGTGTTTTTAAAAATATTTAAATTTTTGTGGAGATATTTGAAGATACTTTGAGGTATCACAAACTTTAGACTTAGAAATGTTAGTATTCCAATAATTTATTTTTTTCAGCCTTATTGAGATATAATTGACATAAGACATGTAAGTTTAAGGTGTATAATGTGTTGACTGCAAAATAATTACCACTGTAGCATTAGCTAGCACCTCCATCACACATATATATATAATATATAGTAACATTTTAATAAATATATATATCTTTTAAATATATATTTATATATATAACATATATAAATATAAATTTATATGTATTTATATATATAAATAGATAAATATAAATACATATATATATATATACTTAGAGTGGGAGATGAGGGGTGGAGGGGCAGAGGGTGAGAGAGAGAGAGAATCCCAAGTAGGCTCCACGTGCAGAGCCTGAGGTGGGGCTTGGTCTCACAACCTTGATATCATGACCTGAGCCAAAATCAAGAATTGGATGCTTGGGGCGCCTGGGTGGCACAGCGGTTAAGCGTCTGCCTTCGGCTCAGGGTGTGATCCCGGCGTTATGGGATCGAGCCCCACATCAGGCTCTTCCGCTATGAGCCTGCTCCTGCCTCTCCTACTCCCCCTGCTTGTGTTCCCTCTCTCGCTGGCTGTCTCTATCTCTGTCGAATAAATAAATAAAATCTTTAAAAAAAAAAAAGAATTGGATACTTAACCAACTGAACCAACCAGGCACCCCTGCAGTGAGACTATCAAGATGTACTCCCTTAGCAACTTTCACGTGTATAATACAGTATTGTTAACTATAATTACCATGTTGTGCATTAAATCCTGAGAACTTATCTTCTAATTGGAAGGTTGTACTTCAAATTAGTTTGGAAGTTTGACCAACATCTCCCCATTATTCTGATCTCCTAGCCCCTGGTAACCACCATTCTATTCTGTTCCTAAGAGTTTGGCTTTTTTTAGATTCCACATGTGGAATCTGGGTGGCTCAGTCGGTTGAGCAACTGCCTTCAGCTCAGGTCATGATCCCAGGGTCCTGGGATCGAGTCCTGCATCCGGCTCTCTCCTTCTGCCTGCTGCTCCCCCTGCTTGTGTTCTTTCTCTCTCTCTCTCTGGCATATAAATAAATAAAAAATCTTTTAAAAAAATCAACAAACCTTAGGGGTGCCTGGGTGGCACAGCGGTTGAGCGTCTGCCTTCAGCTCAGGGCGTGAGCGCGGCGTTATGGGATCGAGCCCCACATCAGGCTCCTCCGCTATGAGCCTGCTTCTTCCTCTCCCACTCCCCCTGCTTGTGTTCCCTCTCTCTCTGGCTGTCTCTATCTCTGTCGAATAAATAAATAAAATCTTTAAAAAAATAAAAATAAAAAAAAAATCAACAAACCTTAAAAAAAAAGATTCCATATGCGAGATCATACAGTATTTACCTTGCTCTGACTTTTTTCACTTAGCATAATGCCCTCAAGATCCAACCATTTCTCACAAATGGCAAGATTTCCTTCTTTTTCATGGCTAAATGATATTCCATGTATTTATATAATTTCTTTATCCATTCCTCCATTGACACTTTGGTTGTTTTCATAGCTTGGCTATTGTGCATACTGCTATAATAAACATGGGAGTGCAGACATCTCTTCAAGATTCTGCTTTCATTTCCTTTGGATATATACCCAGAAGTAGGATTGTTGGATCATATGGTGCCTCTATTTTTAATTTTTAAAGAAACCTCCATCTTGTTTTCCATAGTGGCTGCACTAATTTGTATTCCCAACAACAGTGCACAAGGATTCCCTTTTCTCAACATCCTTGCCAACTCTTGTTATCTATTGTCTTTTTGATGACAGCCATTCTAATAGGTGTGAGGTGATATCTCATTGTTTTGATTTGCATTTCTCTTACAATTAGTAGTGTTGAACATCTCTTCATGTACCTATTATATATCTGTACGTCTTCTTTGGAAAAATGCCTATTCAGTTCCTCTGCCTATTTATTAAGTGGATTTTTTTTTGCTATTGAGTTATATGATTGTGGGTTGGTTTTTGTTTGTTTGGTTGTTTTGGCTATATACTTTGAATATTAACCACTTTTCAGATAGATATATGCTTTACAAATATTTTCTCCCATTCTGTACGTTGTCTTTTCATTTCATTGATTGTTTGTTGTTGTTGTTGTTTTGCTGTGCAGAAGCTTTTTAAAAGTTTGATGTAGTCCCATGTATTGATTTTTTCTTTTGTTGCTTGTGCTTTTGCTGCCATATCCAAATTCATTGCTAAGACCAATGTCAAGGAGTTTTTTTCCTATGCTTTCTTTTGGAGTTTCATGGTTTCAGGTCTTATGTTTAAGCCTACAGCAACTATGAGTTAATTTTTGTGTGTGGTGTAAGATAAGGGTCCAATTTCATTTTTCTGCATGTGGTTATCCAGTTTTCCCAACACCATTTATTGAAAAGACTATTCTTTCCCTGTTGAGGCTTTTTAGCTTCCTTGTTAAGTATTAGTTGACCATGTAGATGGTGGTTTACTTCTGGGTCTCAAATCTATTCCAGTGGTCTATGTGTCTTATGATAGTGTCATACTGTTTTAATTGCTATAGCTTTGTAATATAGTTTGAAAGTGTGTTGCCTTTTTTCCTCAGGATTGTTTTGGGGTTTTGGGGGATTTGGGGGATTTGGGGTTTTGGGGTTTTGGGGGATTATATAAATTTTAAGATTTGGGGTTTTGGGGGATTATATAAATTTTAAGATTTTGTGTTTTTGTGAAAAAATTTTGGAATTTTGATAGGGATTGTATTACATCTATAGATGACTTTGGGTAGTATGAACATTTTAACAATATTCTTCCAATCCATGTACATGGATATCTCTCTACTTGTTTGTGTTTTCTTCAATGTCTTTCATCAAAGTCTTGTAGTTTTGAGAGTACAGATCTTTCACTTCCTTGGTTAAAATTGTTCCTGTTTTACTGGTTTTGATGCTATTATGAATGGACTTTTCTTTTTTAGATATTTTGTCATTAGTATTTAGAAACACAACTGATTACTGTATGTTGAGCTTATATGCTGCAACTTCACTGAATTCATTGATTAGTTAAGATTTTATTTATTTTTGAGAGAGAGAGAACATGTTGGGGGGGCAGAGGAAGAAGCAGACTTCCTGCTGAGCAGGGAGCCTGATGTAGGACTTGATCCCAGGACCCTGGGATCATGACCTGAGCCAGAGGCAGATTCTTAACAGTCTGAACCACCCAGGCATCCTCACTGATTAGTTCTAACAGGTTTTTTTGGTAGAGTCTTTAGGGATTTCTTTTATATATATATAAGATCATATCATCTACAAAGACAATTTTACTTCTTTCTTTCCGATTTAGATAACTTTTATTTCTTTATCTTGCCTGAATGCTCTAGTACTATGTTGAATAAGAGTGGTGAGAGTAGGGACCTTTGTCTTGTTCCTGATCTTAAAGGAAAAGTTTTCAACCCTTCACTGTTCGCATGATGTTAGCTGTGGTTCGTCATATATGGCCTTTATTATATTGAGGTATTTTCCTTCTATACCCAATTAGTTGAGTTTTTATCATGAAAGGATGTTGTATTTTTCCAAATGCCTTTTCTGCATCTACTGAGATGATCATATCGTTTTTATTTTTCATTCTATTAACGTGGTGTATCACATGTATTGATTTGGTATGTTGAACTGTCCTTGATTCCCGAGATATCTCATTTGATCATGATATACGTTCCTTCTAATGTGCTATTGAATTCAGTTTGCTAATATTCTGTTAAGAATTTTTGCATCGATATTCATTGGGAATATTGGCCTTTAGTTTTATAATCTTATATGTCTGTGGTATTAGAGTGATGCTAGTCTTGTGGAATGAGTTTGGAACTATTCCCTCACCCTTGACATTTTGGAAGAGTTTAAGAAGGATTTGGTTTTAATTCTTCCTTAAAAGTTTGGTAGAATTTAGCAGTGAAGCCATTATCTCCTGGACGTTTCCTTGTTGGAGGTTTTTGATTACAGATTCAATCTGTTTACTTGTTATTGACTGCTCAGATTTTCTCTTTCTTCATGATTCAGCCTTGGTATGTTCTGTTTCCAGAAATTTATCCATTTCTTCTAGATTATCCAGTTTGTTGGTTTATAATTGCTCAGAGTAGTCTCTATGATCTTTTGTATATCTGTGATATCGGTAGTAATGTCTCTTCTTTCACTTGATTTTGAGTCTTCTTTTTTCCTTAATCTAGCCAAAGATTTGTCAGCTTTTTTTTTTTTTTAAAGAGCTCTTAGTTTTGTTGATCTTTTCTATTGTTTTCTGGCCTCTATTTATTTCTGTTCTGTTCTTTGTTATTTTCTTCTTTCTCTTAACTTTGGGTTTAGTTTGTTCTTTTTTTAGTTCCTTAAGGTATAAAACTAGGTTGTTTGAGATCTTTCCTTCCTCTTAATCTGTGCATTTATCACTGTAAATGTCCTCTTAGAACTGCTTTTGCGGCATTCTATAGATTTTGGTATGTTGTGTTTCCATTTTCATTTGTTTCAGGATATTTTTTCATTTCCCTTTTGAGTTCTTCTTTGACTCGTTGGTTGTTCAGGAGATTCTTCTTTTCACTTTTAAAATCACTTTGTCTATCTGGGTTGATAGGTACATGGACAAAATGGGAGGGTGATTTGGCCATATCATCAGTAGCAATGGATCACAGGTAGACTTGGCTGAGGGTCCAAACAGGCTAAATCAAACAGGTGGTAGAACATGTAAACAAATAATATGGTTAAACAGAAAATCTAAGTTACTATTGCAATGTGATACCCCCCTGTCATAATTGGCTTCCACAGACTGGTTAGGCTTGAGAACATCTCGGTTGTGTAATATTAGCTTGAGAACATCTCAAGCTAATATTTGGTTAGTTTTCTGAATTTTCTTCTTCATGGTTGTCAGGCGGCTTGGGTAAATAATGTGGCTGAAGCCAAGGTACGTTTCCATCAAACCCAAGGAATAAATTCAAATTCATTTCTTTACAAACAAAACCTCGAGACCAAGGAACTGAAAGGAAGCTCTTTTGTTTAGAATGTATGCTCCAGGATAAAGAGTAATGTGCATTTTATTTAGAATCTCTCCACAGAATTCTATCTCCTAACTACATTTGGATTTGCAAAATTCGGAGAATACAACAGATAGACAGATCAGCTTGTGGAGAATTACAAGGTAGAAGTCTGTTTTTGTGCCCTCACACTCCGTTTCCTCCTAGTCTCCTCTGCCATGGTGCACACCACCTGCCATGAACCCCTTGCCTCAGTGCCAGCTACTCTTGTCCTTACCTGGTTGTTAACCAGTCCCCACCAGGGAACTGTCTCTTACCTAATGTTTTAGTTGATACCGACTTGAAGCATGGCCCCTTCTAGATGATGCTGTGTTTAGGACTCTTGACAAGAGATGTTTTTATGTTTGGAGAGTGGACCTTCAAAAAACAAACTTGTGGTCTTGTCTACTCTCTCCTCTGCTATCATCATAGCATTTAAGGAAAAGCCCAAAGAGGATCAAATGGGTTAAAAACAAAACAGAATAGAAATTTGATGACATATTAGATTCCATGCAAATATTTTTTTTGACAGATACTTATTGAGCATTTCTGTTGTTCTAGGTATTGATTTAGGCACCAGGGAAACATCAGTGAAGACACACAGGATCTTTGTCCTCAAGGACCTTGCAGTGTAGGAAGCTCAGAGAAAAAAGATGCAATACACAACACTGATCATGTGCCAGCTACCCTCCTAAAGATTTGATAATCTCATATAATTACCAGAAAAACACTGAGGTATTTACTACTAATTTCATTTTACTGAGGAAATTGACCTAGATACAGTAAATAACTTATCCAGAGTTACAAAGTTAATATGACTCAACCATGCCAACCCAACACCAAAAACAGGACTCTTAACCAACAGCGTTAGAATGTAGAGCCAAACTTGTATAACTCCAAAGCCTGTATTCTGGTTTCTGTGTCACACTGCCTAAAACAAATTCAATTTTGAATAGATGTAGAATTATAAACAAATTTACAAAACTGAAAGATTAAACATCTATTCACAATTTCAGGTATGTCTAAGTAGGCTCTACACTTGTGAATTCTCTTCATCATCAATCCGACTATAAGAAAGAATTGGTTGTGATTTGCTACTCTGAGGACCTAAGTTTCTGTCTCAGTCTATTTCATGTCATTAATGTTGATATATCATTCTGTTGTTGTATGTCTTTGTTTATTCCATGGGTTGGGCCTTGTGTGCTTGCATTTTATATGTAAATACACTATGTACTTTATATTTTCTCAGAAATACTATTGTAAAAAGCTCTGTGAATACTGTTCACATCATTATTCTAATAAATTTTCATGCATGTTGTTCCTCCATTTCCCCCTTCCTCTCCATTTTTTCTTATTTTCCTGTTTTGTTTTTTCTCTTGTACTTCTCATTTCCTGCATTCTACATAGTCTTGTTCTGTCTCTCCATGTTGGCTACTGTGCCCATTCAAGTAATACACTCCACAGCTACTACTTCTTCACTTCCCCTTTCCTTTGTTTTAACCATCTGTAAGCATGTAACCTTTTTTCTTTACTCCCCTAAAACTGCTGGTCCATGCTCATCCATGGAGTTTTCTTTATTCACTTAATGCCATCAAAAAAAAAATTATTTCAGTAGGAAAGAGCTGCTTCTACGCAATGCTATTTTTAAAAATTTTTTTGGTTTTATTTTAAAAGCAGCCCTAAAAGTAGTGTGGTAGTGGCAAAAGAATAGACACACCAATCAACAGAACAGAATAGCTGGCCCAGAAGCGGGCCCAGGAGAGTCAAGAACACAATATATTTTCAAGGAAGTATCAGAAATCAATGGAAGGAACAGATTATTCAGTAATGTTGAGAACATTTTGACATTTGAAAAAACCTATCATATCATCACCTCACATAACACACTAAAACTGCTTTTGGATTTAAGAATTAAGTAAATTCTTTTTTTTTTTTTTTAAGATTTTATTTATTTATTCGACAGAGATAGAGACAGCCAGCGAGAGAGGGAACACAAGCAGGGGGAGTGGGAGAGGAAGAAGCAGGCTCATAGCAGAGGAGCCTGATGTGGGGCTCGATCCCATAACACTGGGATCACGCCCCGAGCCGAAGGCAGACGCTTAACCGCTGTGCCACCCAGGCGCCCCGAATTAAGTAAATTCTTAAGTAAACATAAAACTGCAGAGGAGGATCAAAATTTAAGCTAAAGGAGAAGGATTTTTCTAAGCATTAAGGCAATGTGAGAAATCAAAAAGAGGATTGGTTAATGGATTTCACCATAAAAATGAACATACTAAGATGAACATACTAACAAAATTCATAAAAATAAAAAATATGCAACAAATGAATCACTAAATTCTACCTATGAAATAATAATACACTATGTTCATTAAAGTGATTTTAAATAATAAACAAACTAGGAACAACACTGCCATAAGTATGATAAAGGATTATTATGCTTATTATATAAAGAACTTCTACACACAAAAAAGAAAAAATGCTAAGACTCCAAAGGAGAAGTACACAAAAATAATAGCAGATAAGTTTACCAAGTGGAAACACAATGAATAATACTAAATTACTAAATTATTTTCAGCCTCACTGGCAGTTAAGAAATATAAAATAAACTGCTTTTGTTTAAAATTTGCAAAAGACTTTATAAATAACACCTGAAGCTGGAAAGACTGTCATGAAATGAGCACTCTAGCTTTTGATGGAAGCATAAATTTGCCTAACCTTCTGGGAAGCAATTCAACTATATCTATCAAAAGCCTTAAAAAATGGATAAACCCCAATCCAATATTTCCTATTTCAGGAATCTTGAGGATAGATGCTGTCACAATTAAGTGCAAAGACATTCACATTAGCATTGCTTATCATAGCATAAAGAAAGACCAAAAAGAAGGAATGGAATGAAATGTTTTGCCTAATAGTGTAATGGTTAAATTAGGATATCTATTTACAGAATATTAACACAGCTATTGGCTTACACTTAAAAAAAGGGGGGCGGGATTTGATAAAGGGAAAATTTTATGGCCATAAAAGTCAGGAAATAAAGTTGAATGCTAGTATAATCTTGTTAGGTAAAATACAAATGAAATGCATCAAATATGAACTGTATTTTCATCTGTTGATGAATTATGGACAGTTTTTGTTTTCTATATTTTTCTCTATTTCCTAGGGTGCTTTTTAAAAGCAATAGCTATACTTCTTTTTTAAGTTTAGACAATTTTTTTTTTTTTTTTGAGGGAGAGAGAGACAGGCAGAGGAAGAGGGAGAGAATCTTAAGCAGGCTCCACATCCAGTATAGAGTCTGACATGGGGCTCAATCTGACAACCCTGAGATCATGACCTGAGCCAACATCAAGAATCAGGACACTTAGCTGACTGAGCGTCCCAGAAACAGAATTTTAAATAATAAAGCAAGAAGGCACAGTGCACCATAATCATCACTCTGTCATGAGATAGTAGAAATTTCAGTTCAGGCTTCACTGTTTTGAGTTTACTAAAATTTTCCACATATGAATGTGCTTATTTCCCTGAACCTGTTGATTTTATAAATATATTTGATTGCTGTGATCCCTAGAAGTATGTAACATACTTCCCAAAATGCCACTTCTGCATTCTTTTAAATTACAGAAATCATAATTTGAAAGATGATCAGACAATGACTTTGAAAGGTTCATATACCAAATTTTTTATAAAAGATATTCTAGAATCTTGCAATCCAAAGTGGTTTATAGAATCTTGCAATCCAAAGTGGTATTATTATCAACATCTGGAAACTTGTTGGAAATGCAGAACCTCAGTTCCTACCCAACTTACTGAATCAGAATCTGCATTTTATTTTTTTTTTAATATTTTATTTATTTATTTGACAGAGAGAGAGACAGCCAGCGAGAGAGGGAACACAAGCAGGGGGAGTGAGAGAGGACGAAGCAGGCTCCCAGCAGAGGAGCCTGATGTGGGGCTTGATCCCAGAACACCAGGATCACGCCCCGAGCCAAAGGCAGACGCTGAACGACTGAGCCACCCAGGTGGCCCAGAATCTGCATTTTAATAACATCTCCAGTTAATTTATAGGCGTAGTTGGATTTGGTAATTACTGATCTAGAACACATACTCTAGTTCAAACTACATGTTTACAATGTAACTATGTTCCTCCCTTGAAGCTAAATCTATGTTCACATCCTAAGTACCAAAGAGATATCTCTGTGGTCTATGAGCTCTAAACATTTTCTTAGAACAAAAGCAGTCTCAGGGTGCCTGGGTGGCTCAGTCCGTTAAGTTCTGGACTCTTGATTTAAGCTCAGGTCATGATCTTAGGGTTGTGACATTGAGCCCTGCGTCGGGCTCTGGGCTTGGTGTGGAGTCTGCTTGTCCCCCTCTCTCTCCTCCCCTTGCTCACTCTAGTTCTCTCTCAAATAAATAAAATCTTTAAAAAAAAAATAAAGAACAAAAGCAGTCTCCAACTACTGAATGGGATATGTTCTAAAAATCTGTTGGTAGGTAAGTCAATTGTTCACAACTTGCAACATACAGTAATATTAATACTAACTAAATGTCTAGGTCACTCTACAGAGTAGATTGTTAGATAGTTAATCTACAATGTAGCTAAAGTGAGCCAAATTGCATGTTAATCATTGTTTTTGATGGGAAAAATTTGTTCCCAGTCCTAACAGAAGAGTCTAGGAAAGCCTGGTCCTGCCATCAATACAGCACTTCCACATAGATGTGACTGCGTAGACAACTGGTAGAGTTAATAGTCTGAGAGTGATGTAGATACAAGAATAAAATGGATAGAAAGACAGGAATGCCAAGGGTTGCTATTGACTCATTCATGTTGTCTCCCAGTCTTCATTTTTACTAAGAATAGACATTGGCAAGATTACTTATCTTCAGGGGTTTGGAGGAACCCTCATCCTGGGATTTCCAAAACAGGCATGGCTTCATCAGTACCAACCTATAACAAAAGTTATAACTGAATTGTCCATTAAGAGTATTTTCTTTGCTTGTCCATTCTTAAAATGTAGTTTTGTCCTACACAAAATAATTTGTTTGAAATAGATCTGAAGAGAGGGATGTAAGCAAATTTCAGTGTACACTTTTTTCATGAGGTATTTAAACCATGATGTTATATTCTCCATATTTCAGACATTATGACTTCATTGAGATTTACTTTCTATAACATTTTGAAAATAAAAAAGGTACATTGATTTATACTTTTTAAATTATACTCCCCCAGATTTTCTTATATATTCTTATTTCATCTTCAGAATTCTTGTTGCAACAGATATTTCAGGATATAAGAATAAACTTGGTAGGCATTTTATACTTAGAAGTGCTTTTAAAACACCCATTTTAGTAGAAAAATTAGAAAATAAACATAAGAAAATTATAATGATCTATTAATTCCATATCTAACTTACTAAAGTTCTGCAAATAGCTATTTTTATCTTTAAAAATGGATTATAATATTCCTATAGTTTTGGAGACTGCTTTTCACTCAACAATGTATCATGCATATCTTTTTTTTTTTTTTTTTTTTTTTTTTTTTTAAAGATTTTATTTATTTATTCGACAGAGATAGAGACAGCCAGCGAGAGAGGGAACACAAGCAGGGGGAATGGGAGAGGAAGAAGCAGGCTCACAGCGGAGGAGCCTGATGTGGGGCTCGATCCCATAACGCCGGGATCACGCCCTGAGCCGAAGGCAGACGCTTTAACGACTGCGCCACCCAGGCGCCCCCATGCATATCTTTTTAATAGACTTCTACCAACTTCACTAGATAAAGTTCTATAACATTTTCAATGGTATAATATTCTTAAAGAATACATTTATTAAAACATTTGGGTTGTTTTCAATTTTTTGTTCTTATGAACATTTATAACTAAATGTTTTCAAGACTAGACCCTTTTTATTAAATAATCAAAGTAATTAAAGTGGAAGTAAACTTCCAAAGATAGCTAAGTTATGATCCGTTGTAGTGGAAGGCTATTTAATAAGGAGTGTGGTTTGTTAACCATTACATTTTATTTAATCATGGTCACAAATGAGCTTTAATGTTTATTGTTCACTTCTTTTCCAGTTTTTCCAACTATTTTTTTGTTAGATACTTTTTGATTCCCGTATCACGGTAATTCTCTTCCTTCCGGACCTGGCAAAAACTGGGTATTTCTTGTGCTCATTTTGATTTGTCACATAAAGGTTTGTGATCATCAGAATACTTTTGGGTAGATTTTACACATTAGATGGAACAGCTTTGTGGATACACTAAGTGTCTAACGGGAAATCTAAAGATGGGGGTAAATACTGTAACTAGTAAAATGAAAATATCAATTGAAAATAAAGGTATATTCTTTTTTATATACATATTTTGCTTATATGTTGAACTGTCACCCAAATGTACTTAACTTCATTGGACAAGGTATAAGTCTTTCCCAATTTCCAATTTTGGCAATTCTAAATTCCAGGTAGCCATTTTGGAGCTGCTATTATTTATAGCACAGTATGATTAATTTTGTTATTTTAAATACAGCTAAATTTGTTCTAATATGCTTTCCCCAGTCCAAAACATATTCACCTTTTAAGTCTTAAAAATGGACTTCTTGGTAGGATCAAAAGAATCCTACCACTGCCTATTGTGGTAAGAACCTAACAATTTCAGACAATGTAGGATTTAAAAGAAACCCTGAATTTCTGTGCCAAACCTGTGGGTAGAATGGGGGGCTATTGACAGAGAATGAGAAGCACAGGGAAAGGGTATTTAGCCTCTGTCTTCTAGGACTCCAGATTTCAGAATAAAGAAGTCACATTTTGTTTTAATCAAACATTTTAGAAAATAATGGTAGAAAAAATTTAAAGCTTTGGAGAACATAATTCGAATAAATTCAAATATGCAGAATTCATCAGATTATGTTATAGAAACCAGGATGACTTAATTCTCCCTAGATTTTATGAACCATCTTTATTAACAGAAACCAAACTTACTGTCCAAAGTGATAACATATCAAAGAAATACATATCAAAATATGCTGCCATTATTAATAGTTTTTAACATCTTTATTGCATTTACAATGTGTGGAACATTATAGGGATTTACAGTAGAGGCCAAATATCCCAGCCCTTAAAAATTGAATAGGAAAGATTGGATGAACCATACATAAATATCTTTGAAAACAAGCATTAGAAACATACATGATTATAATTTTACAGGCTTATACAAGTAACTGCTATATGTAATATAACAGGCAGGAAGGGTAAAACACAGTGAATAAGAAAGTCACTAGAATGTGAAGTAACTATAGCAAGGTGGTACTAAACAAAAAGACAACACAGAATATATGATTTGTAAAGGCTGAAATGTCCTGCAAAAAACATAGCTATCCTCTATCACAACTGTGAGGTAGAATTCTTCCCATCCCGTTTTCTGGTTCCTTGACCACCAATTGGGGGGCTTTCCCATCCAGATGGTTCTCACATTGCTGTACTCAGGACAGACTAGTAGTACACATTTCTGACTACCCCTTCTACCCCAATTGAACAGAAATAATCTTTTCTGCTTAATTGGTCTTATTTCACCTACTGAAAACGGGTGGCAAAAGTTAGTAAAATAAACAAACCAGTGCTGTTTCTTCTAGCTAATAGATCACCATGCTTGGGAAATGCTTAATCCTTCAAGAAAGTGAAACTAATGCTAAAATTTCAGGCATAGAAACCCGCTGGGGAGCTGCTTTGGGCAGACAGGTATTTCTTTCCTCAAAGAACACCAACTGCCAACTGTTAATAATGCCATTTCTATCACAAACCCACTTCTAATATTTCAAATATGAATCATAAAAATAGTTTACACCTTTCTACACATCCAAAATATAGTGAAAATCCGGGACACAGTATAACCACATAGGAAAAGGTATAGCAGTTTCTTTTAAAACTACCCTACGACACAGAAATTCTAATCCTAGGTATTCACCCAAGAGAAATAAAAGCCTATCTTCACATTAGACTTACATTAAGAATAATCATAGCAGTTTTATTTATAACTACTAACGGTGGAAACAGCCCAGGTATTCATAAATAGGAAAACGGGTAAACTGCAATATATTCATACAATGGAATACAACTCAGCAATAAAAAGGAATGAACTACTAAAACACCTAACAACATGGATATATTTCTAAACCATGGTATGTGAAGAGGCTTCTAGAAAGAATACATGCTGTGTGGCTATATTTACATAAAGATCTAGAACAGATCAATTTGATTCCTGGTAGACAAAAGAACAGTGGTTGCCTTTGGGAGGGTAGAGTGGGTTCAAGGATTGACTAGAAAGGACCAAAGGGTAATTTTCTGATAACATTTTATATTTTGGTAGCGCTGTATGCATTTTTCAAAACTAAGAGATGCATATTTAAGATTTATGCACTTCATTGTATGCTAATTTTACATAAAAAATGTGGTAAGCCCATACTGAGCTCTAGTTAATGATATGTATGCTGAAGTTATTAGTAGGAAAAGTGAAGATGCCTGCAATTTGATGAATTGATGGATGGACAGATATGTGATAATGTAAGCATAATTAATGCTAACTAGCATCTGGGTAATTGATACACTAGCATCTGGGTAATTGATACACTATAAAATTTTAACTTTTTTATATGTTTGAAAAATTTTATACAATGTTTGGAGAAAAATTCCAGGGTGCAACACTTACCAAATAATGCCACCAAGAACTACATTACCAATCTCATGGCAAGATAATCATCAAATTCTTCCTATCAGTGTCAATTTAGAAACTTAAGACCTTGTGAAAAGATATTCCTGAGTGTGAGGTGATCAATCAGCTCTCAAATCTATTCTGTCAGTTACATTTTGATCCCCTCACACTTTAAAAAAATACACATATAGATCTCATATTCTCAACAAATTTGTTGGCTGTGTAGACTAATTGTAAGAGTAAGATGAAGAAACATTCTTAACAGAAAAATTAAGCAAAGACATTTCTGACTTCTAAACTACAAAAGAACTACGGCAACTATAATTAAAAAAGACATGTAGACCCAAAACACGATGTGAGGTTTGATCCCACTGCACAGGCCCCTATGTTCTGAGTGGAAGGGCATCTGAATTACCCTGTCTCTCCAAGGAGGGACTCATTTGGGGGTGCCCTAAAGTGATGGCATGTAACTTGTAAATACTTCTAAGGTGACTCCTTGAGATTCACTAAGACTGGCTTCAGACATCAACAGCCTTTTGTCAGAAGCAGTTTTCCACATGCCTGACTTAAAATCCATTAACAACACTGTGCTTATTATTTTGCGGCTGGTAACTATCTTCAGTTATTTGCTAAGAATTTCTATATAACTATATAGTGATTATATATATATATATATATATATATATATATATATATATATATATATATATACAGCGCCTCATAAGGGTTCTCTAACAAAAATAATCTTGAGTCTAAAAAACTTACTCATTGCTTTCAAAATACTTAGTCACAGTTCTGGCTTCCCTTTGATCTCTAAGTGCTTCATGTTCTAGTACAGGCTCTGCTTTTCTTGAAGCACATGGACTAGTGTCGTCAAGTTTTCAAGTTTGCTTTAAAATACTGCAGTCATGTTATTTAGGATCAGATCTATGAACGTTTTTCAGTCTTCAAACATTCCCCAGTATTTATGCTATTTCACGGAGCAGCCCTAGTTCTAGCAGTCTATTACAGGGCCAGTCTTTGTTATTGTCACTGCTCAAGTTGATACCAAGACTGCTCTTCTCTAACCATAATAGTACTAATGATAGTTTCAACTCATGCTTGTTACCTCATTATTAGGATACTTTAAACAGCTTTGTGCTTTTGTTGTTTTCACCGGTTGGTGCTGACTATCTGAGATCCACTCTGAATAGGACTTTTACTTACTTATTTATTAATGGCACTGTGTCATGTCCTGTCACCCTCAAAGTAGATGATACTCCTCACTTGTCTTCCATCTTGCTGGTCTATCGTCCTGCCATAAAAGAGTTAATCTGTCAGATTTAAAAGTCTTGTTATTTACTGATGAGCTCACCGACTCCACCCTTAGTATTTCCAGTATGTAATTCCAAATGTAAGGGAAATGGAACTCAGAGAGGTGAGCACAGTGCCATTTCCCCCATGACCCCATGCTCGTCATCTGAGACAAGAGTGACATTAAAGAAAGCTATTTTTTATTTTGAAAATATAATTATAATAATAATTCCTTCCACGTTGGATAACATTGTAGTTTTCAACACATTTTTAAATATGATTGTATTTACAGACCCAGAGTAGTTTAGAAATTTTTACAAATGTCAGTAAATGGAAAAGCCAGATTTTGAGTCAGAGATTCAAACTCCAAACTCTTTCCATTATATTTATTACAGTTCTTACTTTGGCTTTTTTATGATCTTTACTATGCTTGCCATTATTTATGCTTCTTAGCTAAACCTAGACATTTCCATGGCACACACTGAAGCTACATAACGTCAGATGTTAAATCAATACTTAATTTTGCCTCATCAAGGTATTTGTTGCCCTTCATACCAGTATATTTTCCACTTCCAACTGAAGCTTTTTATTTTTAGAACTGAAAGTTAACAATGTAGGTTTGCTAATTAGATAAACTGGTGAGGTATGTTCTAGGCTATCTTCTTAATTTTAGGGAATTTTTCCTTTGGGGGTTTAACCAACGATATCTCAACCATGTAACTCTTGTCACTGATGATATTTACTGATGTTAGTTTTGCATACCATTTTCAATAAGCTCAAGATGTGGAGGACTTTAGCAACTAAAGCATGTTTAGTTCTTAGGAACCACAGGGTTTTACTATGGTCCTGTGAGGATGGGAAGAGGACACAGCAATATCCAATTTCTCTGGCAGGGAACTTACAATGTTGTAGAGAATTCTGAGTTCTTTCTCTGACTGTAGACTATACAGTGAGTTACGTTCAGCTAATCTCACAATGATGCTGTTGGTTACAAAAGGTTTACAACAGAGAGTATGGCTTGCTCAGCACTATCAGAAATGTAATAGTCATGTTCACCTTAAAGAGTATGCCACCAACAATAACAACAAACTAAACAGCACACCCCATATTTCAACTGACAGGGTAATGAAACAACACATCAATACTAGTTAACACTCAGGAGCACTGGCCAATTTAAATGCCTACAAAATGAGAGTAGTAGCCAATCTTCTACACAGTAATGAAGCCTAGACCTGCCATCAACATCCTGGCTGGCAGGCTGAGCAGTTTCATCACCATCATCAATGAGTCACCTTAGCAGAATAAGGTCGCCAACAATGAGGACTGGGAATTAAGTTAATTTTATCTGAAATAAAGTTACCACCTTTGCATCTTAACTCTGCTGGGCCAGATGTGTGAAGAACAGATGATAAAACTGAGTTTACAGAGGAGCAAATATACAGTAATAAAGCAAGAGAAAAAAAAATCCCCCAAACCGAAACGAACAAATAAAAAACAAAACAAAACTAGCCCAATTAACACTTCAAGAATTCCCTGAGATAAGCTAGAGTAATGTGGAAAGTTGTGGCATATACCAATAATGGCACATAGAAATGATGGTTCTTTCTCTATTTGTGGGCCAACATTAATTCATGATGTACAAAGAACTCATGCTTTCAAACAGACTGCAGTCGCTTCCTTCACATGTATTCTAAGTAAACTATAATGCTATGAAAAAACCACATTAGGGCATTGTTGGCTTTTTCAATCATCACTGTATGTATACATACAGATATACATACAGAAAGTAGCAGCAAAGTTACAAATGAAGAGCAACAGTATTATGTCGAAAGCATATTCAGTTTCATCTAAAATCCTCAAATTACAAATAACATTTCTAGATGATGCCTTATTTTGCTCTTGCTGTAGGCTGGATAGCTTAATGCATATTAAAAATTAACTCACTGGACAGTAAAGTAGTTGATGATAAAACTAAGAGTCCCATTACTTACAGCTCAGTTCCTTTCTAGCAAAGTCTTAATAAAAACATTCTTAGTACTCTGAAATTCAGAATAGATATTGAGTGTAACTACATACCTATATTACCTAATATTTAAGTATCTAAAATACCAAATGACTTCCTTATGAGTAGATTAATTCATAAACCAGTCATAATTTCAGGAAATATGTTTAAAACACACTTCAGACTACAATACAGAGGGGATTATTACTAATGCCTATGACCAATCATATACAGAGGAAGTGAGCAACTATTACATATGAGCAAAAGGCTGGGAACAGGAGAGTCCTACAGGATCCTTTCCCTCAACAGAGATTATAACGTGGCAGGCACAGACATCAAAATAAACAAATGTAGCAAGTGGTTAGCACCATTACGAAGACTGAAATGAAGAATCACAAAAGGTCATGCTCAAAAGTTAAGTCCTGAAAGACTGAGAGGATATCAAATACAGAATTTCCAGAATGTTCTCAGCAGTGGCAGCATAAGAAAAAAGGGAGCAATCAGGTGTTGCCCCCAGATTTTCTGGCATGTTTGACTAGAAAAAAATTAACCAAAATTGCTCAGAGATAAGAAAAGTGAATAGGATGACTTCATCTAGGCTGAAATGTCAAATAGGTAGTTGAAAGTATGAGTCTGAAATTTTGGACCAGATATGGAACACAAAACACTGGGATAAAATAGAAACCCCAAGGATGAGATCCCTCCAGAAGCATTCTGAAGACAGAATCTGAGAGTGCATTTTAGCAGATACACTTTAAGAGTTATGTGACTGCACTCACAGTTATGGCAGAGGATGACATCTTTAAGGGACGAGACACCACCCAGGAAAGGTTGCTCAATGGTGTAAATGTTGCAGACACAGAGAAGGATAAGAAATGCAGATGAAAGAAACAATCATTCAATTCAGGAATTGAGAGCCCACTGAGAACAGTTTCACTGAAGTGCTGTGTAAAACCAGATTGCAAGGCGTTGAACAGTGAGCGATGAGGATGCAGGGGGAATGGATATGGATTTCTCCAAGAGGTCTGGCAGGGAAGAAGGCTGGAGAAACCAGCAGGTTCAGAGGAAGTTTTTTGCATTGGAGGATACATGAACATTTTTGTGGACATGAAAAAGGAACCAGCATACAATTCTTTGCATAATTTTGTATTGATCACAGACTAAAAAATTATTTTTAATCTTTTTCAAAAAATTTTCTGAAATAAAAATAAACACAAAAAGTATGTATTTTACCATTTAAACTTAATATAAACTTAAAAGCACATTTTATAAATTTTACTTCTAAAAGAGCTGGACAATTTTTGTTATTAGACTGCTTCAGAATTTTGTTTCTAGTCTATCATGAGAAATTAAATTTTATTAACAATTGCTATTTTCATTCCAGAAAGATTCCTCTGATATAAAGGATTACACTTAGTAATTAAGTATGCCTTCTTTACCAACCCTCCTCTCCAAAGACAAAGTATCTTCAGGGTAGTTAATAATTTGGATATTTTTCAACCTGAAGAAGAGAACAACTAGAACTAGTATTCCATTATTTTTAAGTTCTTTAAGATCTAAATTGCTCTTCGCAATTATTTTTCATAATTAAACATGCTTATTTATTATATTTACATGCTTACATATGAATTTCCTGGCTAAAATACATGCTACCAACATGAAAAAACAAATATTAAACCATCCTCACAATCCTAAGAATGCCCTTTGAAATAAGGCACTCATGTTTGGAAACAGGATATAACCACCAAATTAAATAAGATGTTTAAAAGAAGCCTTTTATTAAGCACAAACAACTTTTAATACATTATCAATACAAATAGGAAAATGTCTTTTAATGAATATGATATATCAAAGATCTGAAGGTTTTCTTCATACTGACACAATAAAAATAATCAATTTTGAAGAATTACAAAGTAAAATTTTTGAGTACACCACTGTCTACTAATAACAATTTAACTATAGTCTAAATTTACTACATCACTTGGGGAGGGAGGTCAACCATTTTTTATATAGAGAATTCCTAAACTCTTATTAGCACCATTCAAAGCTTATTATCAGTTGTTCATCTACAAATTGACAGGTCAGGTAAAGCTTTAAAGCAAGTTTTCAGTGCAATGTTTACAGTTCCTTCTTTTAAGATACTTGGAGTCTATGGTCTCAAAGCAAGTTAAATAATGATGCCTTGGTAGTTGCAAGGTGTTAACATGTAGAAAGAAATGTAAAATGGAAAGAAATGAGGCTTATCCTGGCTGTGAAATGTATCTTAATGTATTGCAGCTAATGCTGTAGTATGCCAACGACATGCGGGATTATGAACTGCAGATTTGTGGGAAGCTGGTAGCTATTAGCTCTCTGTGGTCATCATTTCAGGATGTCTCAGCTGCTGCCTTTTGAGACTAACCAGTTTCATCCTGTCTCTGATGTGTTCTGCAGTGGAAGCCATGTCACTTGGACTCCCAAAATATTGTTCAGTTCTAAAAATCAAAACAAACAGAAAAACCACAATCAGATTAATACAAATCCACTGACCGTAGCAAATGCAAAAGGGAGAAAAGATTACCATAAATATTATATATGTGATATGGCATTAGTTCACTTGCAGACCATACTGCTTATCTCTGAGTAGTAATTCAGTGGGAGAAACATTTTTAAATGGCATAAAATGTATTAAGACATGTTGAGAGAAAAAGATTAGTGGTATCGAATGTCGTATTATATGTACTTATGATAATCTCAATCGATCAAACGATGCAACCAAACAATGAAACAATAAAGGAAACAATGCAACGTTGGAGATATTCTACTTTTCAGTTTTGGGTGCATAAGCATCACAAACATAAAATTTGTATGTGTTCTTCAAGGATAAGGGCTATGTACACCAAATGTCTAAAACAGCTGGCAAGTAAAATATCTGTTTAATGTTAAGGCATCATTTGGGACTTTAACAGATAAAATCACTTAATGTTATCCTACTTGAAAAGATACTGTATTCAGAGTCACAGAATCTTTTAGAGTTAGAAGAGTTCTTAGAAATTATCTGGTTAAGCTCTGTATTTTTTAAGATTAGAAAACTAAGGCCTAGAAAATTAAATGACTTAACTAGGATCACACAGTGGGAAAACCAACATTTGAACCGGAATCTTCAAGCAATGAATCTAGAGAGATCATCTGATTTATTTTTCCAGGACAATGTTATGAGAGATAAATCTGAACAAGCTTGCTGTCAAACAAATTTCATATAGCATCAACAGGTTATCATATAAATGGAACAGAATAACAATTCCAAATATTAAAGGTGGTGGTTGTGAAATCTGAATATACAGTACTGACTTATTCCTCAATCTTAAAACCATGAGGAAATACTATATGGACTATTTGTAGAACACAGGAGGAGAAGTCCAAGCAAAAATACTAGTTATAGATGCTCCTAGGCTGACCTGAGTCGAACGGAGATGGTGTTAACAACCAGTTGTGAAGCGTAGAAATGGGGGTAGGGACTCTCTTGGAATGGAACAACCAGAAGGCACCCACCCCTCTAATATTCTTACAAGCTAAATTTATACATTTTTAGATTTTATTCTTTTATATACATTGCAGATATCTAATATGAATTTAGGCTACTTCTGATAGTTCAATTTTGGCTATGATGAAAGATTATCTAAATACAAACTACGAATTATATTCTCTCAAGGGAATAAAATTGTATCTTCCCAAAATCTATTCCAAATAATCATTTGAAGTTCAAGACACAGTAGTAATGGCACTTACTCTGTGTCAGATTTAGGGTTTTTTGTTGTTTTTTCTTTTTTTTAAGATTTTATTTATTATAGAGAGAGTGCAAGTGGGGGGAGGGGGAGTGGGAGAGAGAGAATCTCAAGCAGGCTCTGCACCCAGCACAGAGCCAGACTCTGGGCTGGATCCTACAACCCCGGAGATCATGACCTGAGGTGAAACGAAGAATAAGACACTTAACTGGGTGACTGAGCCACCCAGGCGCCCCTATGCCAGATTCGTTTTCAAGTAATTTATATACATTTAACTCATGTAATTCCCCTGCCCCTGTCACCTGAAAAGGTATGAATAATACATCCCTATTTTTAGATGATGGAATTGAGGCACAGAAAGACTGAGTGGCTTGCCCAAGGTGTTACTGCTAGTAAGTGGTGGAGCTGAGATTTAAACCCAAGAAATCTGATTCTAGAGACCACAATCCTATGCTTACACTATACTACAGGGTAAGGATAGAGGCATCCAAGTGATTTGATTTCTCTGTCATCTGAATTAAATATCCTCTGGATTACCTCTACATTATTTTCACTGATGTCGGATCCTCGGGGATGAAGCTCCTTCAGATTCATTTACTGGTCCATTTAATTTGCACGAGATTACTTCCTACTTTTATTATTAACTTTTGAAATGGAAAGGAATGTGGGAATCAGGACCCCATCATTTTACAAATGAAGAAATTCGGATTCCATATAGCATACAGAAAAGAGAATACGTTCGGAGTTGGATCAACCTGAGACTGTATCCCAATTCTACTTAGAAGCTGTGAAATCCTGAGCACCTACTTAATCTTTCTGAGCTTCACGTTTTTACATCTGTAAATCAGGAATAATCATACTGGTCTAGCACTGTTTGGTCAAAAATAATGAGGTGAAGTGTTTAACTTGATGTTTGATGTACTATAAGCTTACTAAACCTTACAACCCTGTACTCCCCTTCCCTGCCCTGGATGAAGCCCACAGGCATCCTACTCCCTATTATCAGAGCCAAGGCTAGAACCCAGGATATCAACCTTCTACAACAAGCTGTCAAGAAGCACCACATTTGACAGCAGCAAGTACTAACTGATACTGTTGCTAAGAGCTGAGTTTGTATTTCTTTTCATTACAAACCAATTTACTGTGGAACTGAAGATGTGAACCAAAGCTAATTTACTTGGCTTTTTAAAAAATAGATTTTCTTCTCTTGATGATTTCACTTTAAGACCTCACCGATAAAAAGACAAACTTATAAGAACATGTACCATACCCATCAGGATAAACTACAGGAACAGTTAATCTATCCAAAAGTGATTTCCCAACTGCTTCAATTTCATCAAATTGCTCCTCATCATTAATAGCTTCAGGCTCTTCTGGACAGTCTTGCAAAATCTGCAACAAATAAAATGGCAACACCAATCAACAGATATAGAAAGGCAATCAAGCTCATGTGAATTCAGTAGATTGAAGGTGTTTTTATTTTGTTCTTAGCATCTCCATGTACACCATTGTACAAGACTGGTTACTGGTGAAGTTGGCTCAAAAATTTCAAATAAAATGAAATATATAACCCTTACTAATAATATATAATTGTCTATATATATTGTGTCTATAAAAGTCTATGGTGATTTCCAAGAAAAAAATAATACTAGACTACTATTTGGAAAGTAAGTTCAAACTGCACTTAAGAAATATTCCATCATTCATTCATTATTTATTGTACTAAATGTTTATTTAGCAGCTTGGGAAGTGACTGAATATAGATTTTGACCTCAAACAGCTTACAGACTTCAAAAATGAAAGAAAATATAAATCCCAAGCAACATATACTCAGAGTACAAACACATAACTGATGGAATGACCTACACAGGCACTTTATAGTTATTTTAAAAACTGATCTGCTGACTAACCTGATATAAACTGATAAGGTTCTAATGCAAATGCAGGAAGTTCTACAGTCCTTGATAAAATACTGTTTTCCTTAACTATTACCATTTAAATTTAACAAGAGGAGGAAAGGAAGGAAGAAAAAACTGCTATTATAATAGCTAAATCTACAGGCATTGACCCACACTAGTCAATATAGTAGCAAGCAGCCTAGTGAACACTTGAAAGGTGGCTAGTCCAAAATGAGATGTGCTTTAAGTCCAACATACACACCAGATTATAAGAAAAAACACTGCAAAATGTGCGGAAGGGAGAAGAAAAAGAAGTATTTATTTTTGCAACTATTTTTGCATTATACTCAATCTAATATGTTTATTTCAGCATTACTCATAAATAGCTTTATATAAAAGTCTAGATTTTCCCAGTCATTATACTATACAGGTTGCTTATAGTTATGATTATATTTATGCTTACCGGTATAAAATAAAAATCAAGAAGAAAGTAATATCTGATAACAAAAAGCTTGACAAACCTTAAGCAGTAAAGAACCTTAAATTGTGCTTATTATAAGCATGATAAAGGCCATGTAGCAAAAGAAAAAGGAACATTAATATTCTATGCAAAACAACTCTCAACCATTTACATTCTTATACGGCCTCACAACTCTAGATCTTAAAATGTCCTTGCAGATATATTTTAAGTTTTTATTTAGATTCCAGTCAGTTAACATACAGTGTAATTAGTTTCAGGTGTACAATACAGTGATTCATCACTTACAACACCTGATGCTCACTACAAGTGCCCTCCTTAATCCCATCATCACCTATTAACTCATCGCCCACTCACCTCCCCTCTGATAACATCTCTGTTCTCTATAGTTAAGTCTGTTTCTTGATTTGCCTCTTCTTTTCCCCTTTGCTCATTTGTTTTGTTTCTTAAATTCCACATGAGTGAAATCATACAGTATTTGTCTTTCTTTGACTGATTTCGCTTAGCATAATCCTCTCTAGTTCCATACATGTGGTGGCAAACGGCAAGATTTCATTCTTTTTTATAGCTGAATAATATTCCATTGTGTGTATACCCCACATCTTCTTTATCTATTATCTATGGATGGACACTTGGGCTGCTTCCATAACTTGGGTTATTGCAGATAACGCTGTTATCATCAGGGTGCATGTATCACTCTGAATTAGTATTTTTGTATTCTTTGGATAAATCCCTAATAGTGGGATTGCTGGATTTAAGGGCAGTTCTATTTTTAACTCTCTGAGGAAACTCCATATTGTTTTCTGGAGTGGTCTTGCAGATACATTTTGAAAGCAGTATTTTTTTTTTAAAGATTTTATTTATTTATTCGACAGAGGTAGAGACAGCCAGCGAGAGAGGGAACACAAGCAGGGGGAGTGGGAGAGGAAGAAGCAGGCTTCTAGCAGAGGAGCCTGATGTGGGGCTCGATCCCATAACGCCGGGATCACGCCCTGAGCCGAAGGCAGACGCTTAACCGCTGTGCCACCCAGGCGCCCCTTGAAAGCAGTATCTTAAAAAGTTATCAGTAGTGTTAGAAATTGGGTCAGTAGGGGGCGCCTGGGTGGCACAGCAGTTAAGCGTCTGCCTTCAGCTCAGGGCGTGATCCTGGCGCTCTGGGATCCAGTCCCACATCAGGCTCCTCCGCTATGAGCCTGCTTCTTCCTCTCCCACTCCCCCTGCTTGTGTTCCCTCTCTCGCTGGCTGTCTCTACCTCTGTCGAATAAATAAATAAAATCTTTAAAAAAAAAAAAAAAAAGAAATTGGGTCAGTAGTCACCCTTGGACAGGAGGCAGGGGCAGCAGGAACAATGTAACTAAAAGAGGGCGGGAGAGCTTCTGGGGTGCTGGTAATGTTCTGTTGTTTGAATAGTGTGCTGATAACACAGATGTGCTCACTTTGTGAAAATTCATTGAACAGACTGAATTCAACAAACATTTATGATCTGTACCCTTTTCTGTGTTAATATACTTCAATAAAAGCTTTTCATTAAAACAATCAGTAGGGGCACCTGGGTGGCCCAGCCAGTTAAGCATCTGCCTTTGGCTCAGGTCATGATCTTAGGGTCCTGGGATCGAGCCCCGAGTCGGGCTCCCTGCTCAGTGGGAAGAGTGTTTCTCGCCCTTCCTCTGCCATTACCCCCTGCTTGTGCACACACACTCTCTCTCTAATAAATAAATAAAATCTTAAAAAAAATAAAACAATCAGTAGATAAACAAGTTAAGCCATTTTATATACTTTTACCTTCATCATTGTTAGGCCTATTTTAAACAAAAACACTGACCTGTGGAGTTCAGTGATCAGCTCAGCAAGAGTTAACTATAAAAACTTCCCAACAGAGGTACAGTAGAATACTGCCCAATTCCTGAGATTCCTGGTCATATCTCTTCTGTTCTACAAACTAGGCTATATCACATTTACATCTTCAGTTTCTCACTTTTCATACTGTATTGAACACCCCCTACACATAAACTTTCATTGTGAGAGATCAAAACAAAGTTAGCTACATAACAAAGCTCCTCTTCAGAGTGGAAATGTAAGGGTTGGGTGCTATAAATTTTCTCCATGCAGAGTTTAGAAAAGGGATCTACTGAAAATCTGGCCAAATAACACTACACATTGCATTTTTGGTTTCCAGGACTAATAAATTCATTAAATAATAAATTCTAGAATGAATCTTTAAAGATAATATATGGAAAAAGGTTTTATCTATATCTTTATTCTCATTATTTTTAGCTGGGTAGTCTCTACTTTAAACCTTATAAAATTACAAAGTGCCCTTTTAAAAAATTTATGACAATTAGTAGTTGCAGAGGCAAAAAGTCCTTTCCTTGCATAATGAAAGCGATGGCAGTTGTGCCACCCTAAAGATAGAGAGCTCATTCTGGGGGTCAGGTTTGGTAAGAAGAGAAGCACTGTTGAGAGAGGACTCTTACTTAGATGGTTTTGGATTTCTCCAACCACAATAAGCCAGCACTGGTGTGGATTATACTATGAGAATTTGATTTGATCTCTCTAAGACAATATAGTATATCTAAACGAACTTTTAACAATGGGATTAATATAAGCTGGAAAAAAACCACAGGCTAATCACATAATTATAATATTAAAATTAATACATTTTAAACATACACAATAAATACTACTGAGACTACATTTTTTAAAAAGCAAACCTTTTCGGCATTTGAGTGAAATGCTATAGCCATTTCCAGCCTATGCACTCTCTCTTCAGATGCTATTGTAAATTGCTTCCATACTCTGTTCAGTCGAGGAAGTGTGTCTCCAGATGACCGAGATGTGCAGCGCAGAGATTGACACAACACAACTGTGGCCTGTAGCAACTGTCTTCCATAGTCATAAGTGCTCTAAAAAAGAAAAAGTAAACATGAAATTATAGTAAAAGAATTCTGAAAAGAGAGATGGGAAAGTGTGCAGGAGGACTGTGGTTGCAAATAAGTAACACTACTGGAAATCAATACTGAATGACTCCACTGGCACTTACTACTACAAATTAACTGCAGCCATATAAAAAAGGTCGGGGAAGCAATACTTTGAATTTCTAGTAAGTTTCTTTCTTGTAAGGCTTTGCTCTCTTCTGTTTTCCCCATCTCATTCTTGTCAATTCCACAGACCAAAAAGAATGTCTGATCATTCATTACCCAGAACAAATGGGTAAAGATGGGTTCTTTATAGGGTACTTTATATCCCATACAGGAAAGCACAATTGTTCACTGAAAACTCATTTATTAGCAAAAATAAATTAAGATACTTTTCACACACACATGCACAACATCTGTATTGTTACCCTAACACTGGTAAGATAGAGAAACTGGGGTTTCTACTATACCGCTATTAACACACATTTCTTATTAACTTTCGTGAATGAACAGCTGGATTGCCTAAAAAAATGGCATAATATAAAACATAAATCAGGGGGAGCATACAGAACCTGTATTCAGGAAAACATAAACCATCTCAAGTTTATGCAGGCTACTTTTGATGCACCAGCTGACATTTTCTTAGTTCTGTGATATTTCTGGAATAACATAACTAACCTTCTTGGACTTGGAGGGTTAAGTTACATTATAATCATGCAGAAAGCTACTCAAACACTGAGCTTGTAGAAAAGGAAGATAACCAGTTCTGCACCTGTGCAACATCAACAAATTTTCTATGCTTTTCCAGTAAAACTTTCGTTTCCTGAGCATCATCACCCAATCTGATGTGGGTCTTAAGCAGGGCATCCAGAAGTTCACTTAGCCATTCTACTGCCTAAATAAAAATAAAGAACAGTGAAGCTGGATCCATAACTCTTATTATACCAAAACACCATATTTATAAAAAGAAAAATTACTACCATATGATTAATTAATCTATTAGTTATAACCTAAGTTCTTAATAGCTTATTTCATTTAATGAAAGCTACATGAATTAATGACCTTTCCTCCCCCTCAAAATTTTTAAAATCTAAGGACAAGATATATTAAAGAGAAGCACTTTTAAAAAATTAATAGCACATGATTTATATTAATAGATCGCGTGTTCTCCTTAATGTCCAAGCACTGGGTATTATAGAAGACTGATGAATCACTGAAATCTACCTCTGAAACTAGTAATACACCATATTTTAATTAATTGAATTTAAATTAAAAAAAGATTGTATGTTTATGTAATATGGATCTTACTGGAATCTCATTAGAGATTTATGTTATTATTTAAAATCATAAAGTTCCTCTAGGTCAAGCTGAAATGATGTTCTCTGATGCTAACTACAAAAAGATAGCATATGGTTTATCTAGTTGAAAAACCCTCCTGCAAGTTAAAAAAGCAATGTGCTACACCAGCTTTAATCCTAGCATGTAACTAACAAGTCCACAATTATAAATAATAATCCCAATTTCTCACTCAATAGAGGATCTCATTGAGAAGATAAGTCAAATGAGGTCAGTAAAATAACTGGAAATAAAAAACACTTTGTTATTTTAATAAGATAAACTAGAATTTGACTTAATGCAATTTCTTTCTTAGGACCATGAAAAGTACACTTTTTTTACAGTTAGGTAAAATCAATCTTTTAAGAGAAAACAACTACATCATGTGCCTGATTGATCTTTTACCTGGGCGGCATCTTCTTCACATTTAAACAACTGCACCATCTGAAGCATCTTTAACCTTCGCACATCTACCATGTCTTCACATCTAATAAACCCAAACATAAAGGTAGAACATCATTTCAGTTTCGTTAATATACAACTATTTTACCATCATCATCTGGCACACATGTTTTGTAGTATACTAAAATACTTAATCCGATACACCATGGAGACTTCAACTACTTTGTATTGATTTGTAAGAATTTTAAGGACATCTATGTTACATCAAAATATCAAAACTTCAAAATACCTGAAAGATACCTAATTACAAACCCTCCTGAGGATAGAATGGAGTCTGTGAAATAATGAAGCAAAGCATAAACAAAGTATTACACTAAAACCCAAAGATATCTCCATTGCCAGTTAGCATTAAAAAAGCCTCAAAGATTAAACATATAGTTTCTCAAATACTAATTCTGAGGAAGGAAAGAAAACAAAAAAGTTATGAGGAAGGATACTATATCATAATTAAAGGCTCTATCCAACAAAAAGATCTAACAACTGTAAATATTTATGCTCTTAATTTGGGAGCAGCCAATTATATAAACCAATAACAAAATTAAAGAAACACATTGATAATAATACAATAATGGTAGGGGACTTCAATAGCCCACTCACTGCAATGGACAGATCATCTAAGCAGAAGACCAACAAGGAAACAAGGGCTTTGAATGATACACTGGACAAGATGGACTTCACAGATACATTAAGAGCATTTCATCCTAAAACAACAGAATACACATTCTTCTCAAGTGTACATGGAACATTCTCCAGAACAGATCACATACTGGGTCACAAATCAGGTCTCAACCAGTACCAAAATTGGGATTACTCCCTACATATTTTCAGACCACAATGTGTTGAAACTTGAACTCAATCACAAGAAGAAATTCAGAAAGAACTCAAATACATGGAGGCTGAAGAATATCCTACTAAAGAATGAACGGGTCAACCAGGAAATTCAAGAAGAATTCAAAAAATTCATGGAAACAAATGAAAATGAAAACACAACTGTTTAAAACCTTTGGGATGCAACAAAGGCAGTCCTAAGAGAGAAATATATAGCAAAACAAGCCTTTCTCAAGAAACAAGAAAGGTCTCAAATGCACAACCTAACTTTATACCTAAAGAGCTGGAGATAGAACAGCAAATAAAGCCTAAATGCAATAGGAGAAGAGAATTAATAAAGATTAGAGCAATGAAATCAATGAAATAGAAAAACCAAAAGAACAGAACAGAGCAACAAAACTTGGAGCTGGTTCTTTGAAAGAATTAATAGGATCAATAAACCCTTGGCCAGACTTATCAAAAAGAGAAAGGACCCAAATAAATAAAATCATGAATGAAAGAAGAGCGATCACAACCAACACTGAAGAAATACAAACAATTAAAAGAACATATTATGAGCAACTATATGCCAACAAATTAGGCAATCTGGAAGAAATGGATGCATTCCTAGAAAGGTATAAACTACTAAAACTGAAACAGGAAAAAACAGAAAACCTGAACAGACCCATAACCAGCAAGGAAATGGAAACAGTAATCAAAAATCTCCCAAAAAACAAGAATCCAGAGCTAGAAGGCTTCCCAGGGGAATTCTACCAAACTTTTAAAGAAGAGTACCTATTCTTCTGAAGCTGTTTCAAAAGATAGAAATGGAAGGAAAACTTCCAAACTCTATGAGGCCACCATTACCTTGATCTCAAAACCAGACAAAGACCCCACCAAAAAGAATTACAGACCAATATCCATGACGAACATGGATGCCAAAATTCTCACCAAGATACTAGCCAATAGGATCCAACAGTACATTAAAAGGATCATTCTGGGGCACCTGGTGGCTCAGTCGGTTAAGCATATGCCTTCGGCTCAGGTCATGATCCCAGAGTCCTGGGATTGAACCCTGCATCGGGCTCCCTGCTCAGCGGGGAGTCTGCCTCTCCCTTTCCATTTGCCTCTCCCCTAGTTCATGCTCTCTCTCACAAAAATAAATAAAATCTTTAAAAAAAATAAAATAAAATATAAGGATCATTAACCATGACCAAGTGAGATTTATTCCTGGGCTGCAAGGGTGGTTCAATACTAAGAAATCAATCAATGTAGTGATACACTACATTAATAAAAGAAAGGACAAGAACCATATGATCCTCTCAATAGATGCAGAAAAAGCATTTGACAAAGTACAGCATCCTTTCTTGATTAAAACTCTTCACAGTGTAGGGATAGAGGAAACATACCTCAGTATCATAAAAGCCAGGTATGAAAAGCCCACAGCGAATATCATATTAAATGGGGAAAAACTGAGAGCTTTCCCCCTAAGGTCAGGAACACAATCAGGATGTCCACTCTCACCACTGCTGTTCAACATAGTACTAGAAGTTTT
Organism: Ursus americanus; assembly: GCF_024610735.1. NCBI lineage: Eukaryota > Metazoa > Chordata > Mammalia > Carnivora > Ursidae > Ursus > Ursus americanus. The sequence continues at coordinate 55,939,957 of NC_142127.1, forward strand.
AGCCTCAGCAATCAGACAACAAAAACAAATAAAATGCATCTGAATCAGCAAAGAAGTAGTCAAACTCTCACTCTTTACAGATGACATGATACTCTCTATGTGGAAAACCCAAAAGACTTCACCCCAAAATTGCTAGAACTCACACAGTAATTCAGCAAAGTGGCAGGATATAAAATCAATGCTCAGAAATCAGTTGCATTTCTACACTAACAATGAGACAGAAGAAAGAGAAATCAAGGAGTCGATCCCATTTATAACTGTACAAACCGTAAGATACCTAGGAATAAATCTAACCAAAGAGGCAAAGGATCTGTACTCAGAAAACTACAGAACTCTCATGAAAGAAACTGAGGAAGACACAAATGGAAAATCATTCCATGTTCATGGAATGGAAGAACAAATACTGTTAAAATATCTATGCTACATAAAATAATCTATAAATTCAATGCAATCCCTATCAAAATACCATCATTTTTCACAGAGCTAGAAAAAATAATCCTAACATTTGTATGGAACAAGAAAAGGCCCCAAATAGCCAAAGGAATGTTGAAAAAGAAAACCAAAGCTGGTGGCATCACAATTCCAGACTTCAAGCTCTATTACAAAGCTACAATCATCAAGACTGATGTTTTGTACTGGTACAAAAACAGACACATAGATCAATGGAAAGAATAGAGAACCCAGAAATGGACCCTTAACTCTATGGTCAACTAATCTTCAACAAAGCAGGAAAGAATATCCAATAGAAAAAAGGCAGTCTCTTCAACAACTGGTGTTGGGAAAACTGGACAGCCACATGCAGAAGAAGGAAACCGGACCATTTCCTTACACCATACATAAAAACAGACTCAAAATGGATGAAAGACCTAAATGTGAGACAGGGATCCATCAAAATCCTAAAGAACACAGGCAGCAACCTCTTTGACCTTGGCTGCACCAACTTCTAGCTACTCATGTCTCCAAAGGCAAGGGAAACAAAGGCAAAAATGAACTATTGGGACTTCACCAAGATAAAAAGCTTTTGCACAGCAAAGAAAACAGTCGACAAAACCAAAAGACAACTGACAGAATGGGAGAAGATATTTGCAACTGTCTTATCAGATAAAGGGCTAGTATCCAAAATCTATAAAGAACTTATCAAACTCAACACCCAAAAAACAAAGAATCCAGTCAAGAAATGTGCAGAAGACATGAACAGACATTTGTCCAAAGAAGACATCCAAATGGCCAACAGACACATGAAGAAATGCACAATATCACTCAGCATCAGGGAAATACAAATCAAACCACAATGAGATACCACCCTCACACCAGTCAGAATGGCTAAAATTAACAAGTCAGGAAATGACAGATGTTGGTGAGGATGTGGAGAAACAGGAACCCTCTTCCACTGTCGGTGGGAATACAAGCTGGTGCAGCCACTCTGAAGAACAGTATTGAGGTTCCTCAAAAAGTTGAAAATAGAGTTACCCTATGACCCAACAACTGCACTACTAGGTACTTAGATAAAAATGTAGTGACCCAAAGGGGCACAGGCACCCCAATGTTTATAGTAGCAATGTCCACAATTGCCAAACTATGCAAAGAACCCATATGTCCATCACCAGATGAATGGATAAAGAAGATGTGGTATCTATATACCATGGAATACTATGCAGCCATCAAAAATGAAATCTTGCTACTTGTAATGACATGGATGGAACTAAAGGGCATTATGCTAAGCAAAATAAGTCAATCAGAGAAAGACATTATCACATGATCTCATTCATATGTGGAATTTAAGAAACAAAACGGGATCACGGGAGAAGGGAGGGAAAAATAAAACAAGATGAAATTAGAGAGGGAGACAAACCATGAGACTTTTTTTTTTTTTAAAGATTTTATTTATTTATGTGACAGAGAGACAGCCAGCGAGAGAAGGAACACAAGCAGGGGGAGTGGCAGAGGAAGAAGCAGGCTCCCAGCAGAGGAGCCTGATGTGGGACTCGATCCTGGAATGCCTGGATCACGCCCTGAGCCGAAGGCAGCCGCCTAACGACTGCGCTACCCAGGCGCCCATGAGACTCTTAATCATAGGAAACAGTCGCTGGAGGCGGAGGAGGTGATGGAATGGGGTAAATGGGTGATGGACATTAAGGAGGGCACTGGGTATTATGTATGATGGATGAATCACTGACCTCTACCTCTGAATCTAATAATATACCATATGTTAATTAATTGAATTTAAATTTAAAAAGATAGCAAACAATGTAAGTGTCCAACAGAAAAGTGAAAAATTATGGAATATTCATGGAAAACATATTTTATAGCAGTGAAAAGACTGGTCTACTCAATATATGAATTATTGGTACTGAATCTCACAGACATAATCTGAGTTTTTTTTTTAAAGGGCATTTTAATAAAGCTTACAAAAATAAACAGAGTTAACACTTTTCATTATATTACATTATCCAAAATAATATCTAATTTTGAATTTAAAAAAAAAACACTCCATCTACGTTCCAAAGAAGAAAAAAAACTCTATTGATCTCTGGGTGTATAGAGAAATAATTCAGAGTATTTTAAAATTTTACTCTGGTCCATCCTGTATAATATACAGACTGAACTTTCAAGGTGACTTGAGCTAACTCAGCTCTGATCCATTCCCTTTGTTCTCATGCAATTTCATGTACTTTAGATGGAAGGGGGAACTCACTACTATCGCAAACACTAATGACCAGTTACCCAGAAGGCACTGAGCTCCACTACAATCAGTATTCTTAAAGAAGCTGAATAACAATATAGAAACCATTGTCACAAGGCTGTGTTTTTATAAGAACGCCCTTTATAAAAAGCCCTAATATAGTACTAAAATGAATTTGGTTAAAGTAATTCCACAAGGGACGAAAAGGAAGTGATGATGAGAAGTATTTTTAAAATCTGAAGCTAAATTATGTAAGACAATTTAATGATGAAGATGATAACATAGATATATTTAATGCATACTATCAGGTGTCAGATAATGTGCTTCATAGTCTCAATTATTAGGTTGGTCCCATTTTGGGTGGCAGACTTCTAAACAAACAATGTGGTGAGTGCTATTGTGGAGCTATGTAGAGAGTTCTATGGGAGCAGGGAGGAACGAGTAACTAACATGCCTTACAAATCTAAAAAGCCTTCCAAAAATAAGTATCTTGAGTCTTGAAGAATAAGTAAAAATCCACAAGGTAGAAAATGAAGAAGGAAGTATTCTAAATCATAGATTCATGAAACAGCACGATGCATTCAAGAAAATAAAAACAACTGTGCCTGTATGGAAAAGTTGCAGGAGATAAGATTATGCAGGACTGAATTATGAAGGGTCTCCTACACTATTTCAAGGAGACTGAACTTCATTTGAGAAAACAGGAAATCACTGAGTGAGGTTTTATGATTAGATATGCACTTTACAAAGATAATTCTCATGTACAACAGACTACAGAGGATCAAGGCCAGAGACAGATAAAAGATCTTAAATAGAAAATGTTCAGGATTCAGAGACAGCAGAACTTAAGACATTTGATCAGGCTATACGGGATGAGGAAGAGTATGGATTTTAGGATAAATCCCCAATTTGGTAGCTGATGGTAACTTTAACATAGATAGGAAATTAAAAGAGAGGAGCAAGTATCTGGACATACTAGGTTTAAGGAATGTGTGGGGCATCCACCTAGAGATACTAAGTAGGCCAACTGTAATTATGGGTCCAAAGCATAGGACAGGAGTCTGGGTCAGAAACATAAATATTCAATCACAGTCAAATAAAAGAAAGTCATTCAAGTAGTGAGACCATCCAGGGAGAACAAAGAATAAGAGGATTTGGCCTCAAAGCAAACCCTGAAAGCCTTGAAATTAGCTAGAGGACAAAAAACCAGTGAAGAAAACTAAGAAGAAACAGAGTGCCAGGATCATGAGGGTGTTTTCAAAAGAAGACAAGGTTGTCAGAAAGTTTCAAGAAGAAAAAGTCAGTTGTGTCCAATGCTATTCAGCGTGATCAAGCAATGTGAAGACTAAAAATATTCCCCAGATTTTGAGCAAGATCAAGCATTTATTACATGGTAATTACAAAGTCACTGGCGACATCAGTAAGAGCAAGTTCAGTGAAATGGTGAGGGCAGAAGTCAGACTGAGGAGGGTTGAAAAGTAAATGGAAGGCAGTGAGGAAATAGTATATGAGTATAGATTAGACCTTCAAATGACTTAGCTGTCAGGAAGGAGAATTCTAGGGCTAGAAGACAAAGAAAGGGTTGAAGAGGAAAGTATAGGCATGTGTGTAATTTTTTTTTTTTAATGAGAGATTAAAGCATTTAAATGAGAGGCGGAGATCAGAGTAGAGGATGAGAGTAGACAGGAAAGACATGAGGGTACTTGGCTTATTAAGAACAGAGCTATAGCATCCTTTGTGATGAGAATAAAATAATGAAATGGGTAAGTCTGCATGTGAGGCTAGAAGGAATTTCTGCCTAATGAGTATTTTCTCTGTGATGTAGAGATACTTTCTGTGAAGTTTTGTTGATGACCTTAAAATTTCTAAGTGTGCAAAAATTTCATACACCATGCTATAGGGTATATACCTTCATATATTAATTTAATCATTTACTTTGTAATGTTCTCTCAGTTGCTACTGCAAATCGAATTTTCAAAGAATCCTTTAAATTCCTGCCTCAATATGAAATAAAACTAAATAGCCTCTTACCCAGAGTCTGTTGTCTAATTCTTTCAGAGCAAATATGAGTACAATGAATATGTGAATTTGTGAGTCAGAAGTTTAGATGAAGAAACTGATCAATGTAGATGACACATTTAATAGCAACTCTAAACCAAATGAAAATGGAAAAGCAAAATGCCCCAAGAGTTTTTTTAAAAGATAAAAAAGTCATAGGCTATACTGGAGATATGGAACGCGAAGTACTTGGGTATAACTGAAATTTTACTGAATTAAAAAGGGGAAAAGTACCATTAATGGAACAAATTGTCATTATTTGCTAGTACAATTACATACAATAATTACATTCACCAAAACCTACTACATGTCTACTATATTAACAGGTTAGAACTTCTATTTTGTATGGAAAACATAAATTGTATCAGTTCTCATTTTATTAATATTATGTTATTTTAGCAAAAATTAACATTAACAGTCAAACTTTGCCTTTGTTTCCTAAGCTGCATATCTTCCATCACTCCTTGTATGTGGTCCACATTTTCTTTATTTTCAATGGTTACATCCTTTCCATAGGCCCAGGATGCCTGATTGGAGATCTGATCCAGAAGTCCTTGACCTTTTTCACGCAAACCTTGTAATCCTACATCTAAAACAAAAGTTCCTAGATTTAATCTCCTAAACAAAGGAGGTGCTTTCCCGCCCTCAAGTAAATCCTCCCAGCAGATATTATACTTGGATTCCAAGCATGACAGCTTTGTACGTTAAACTACCTTGGGATGGGGGTTTTCTGAACACTTCAAGCAATAAACCCCTTTAAATGTGGTTCAAATTGAGCTCCCTCTCATGACAAAATCTGCCTTAAGAGAATTTTCAAAAGGTGATTTTCCATTGATGATAATTATTTTTGAAAACTGAAAGCAGGAGGAAAGTGTGAGAATTTTCATTTTGATTAGTAATATTTTTCAATTTGTTTCCTCTGTGCTTTAACGTAGTCCAATTTTTAGGAGAACATGGCAAACATTTTGTTCAAAATAACGTATAAGAGTTACAAGATTTCAAAGCATTCAAGCAATGCATCATCACTGACAAAGGATGCTGAATATTTTGAGTTCAGGCATCTTCCAGCTTACACCTAACGAGAAGCAACACTTAGGATAGATTTACAGTACTCCAAACCAGACAAGCACACAGGAATTCTTCTTTGCTTTTTTAAAGGAGAAGTATGGCTCTAGAAAGCTTCAGATGCTTTGAAATGAATTGCATTTGGCAAATTAAATACAAAATATGCATTATGCCTACCATGTGTTAAAATAACAAAGGCTGCAAACAAGTAAAATGCTCATATAAACATGATTTTTCAAACTCGTTCCCTCAAATCCTTTTCAATAATTAATTAATTTGGTTCAACCACATGTCATCATTTTCTACTAAATCTGTCTTAGGTTTCTGCTTCCTCGCCTCCATTCCCCTTTGACCTCCTATCTTACCCGGAACAACCCTCCCTTCCCATTTGTACGTCCACTATCTTCTCTCCAGTCACGACCTAGGGAAATTCACTGTATTTCCTTCCTACTGTAGTAAAATATAAAAGGCCTTGGTGTCAAGTGAAACGGGACCATCTTCCCCTTGGGAGAGTAGGTAACCTTGGCAATATTCCCAATTTGGAGAAACAAATGCACAGAACCAAACCTATTTATTCACAAGGTTAGGATATAGCAACAACAAAAATCATTGCATAAAACACAGTTTGGGGCATACAGGATTTACCACAGAACACTTCACAGCTAATTACAGCTTATGCATGCACTACAAATAACTGTTCATAGTATATGCAAGACATAGCACCTGTAGATATAGCTGGGTAAAGAAGAAAGGCTAAAGGCCCAACGAAGGGTGACTGACCATCAATGAAAAATAAAAATTTTAGCATGTATTACACCCTTCAAGGGAATAAAACCTATTTTATACTAATTTTTCCTGTGTTTCCTATAAATAATTATAATTAGTTCAGAATAAGTTGACTTGTCTAACCATAGTAATGATATTTCTAAAAAATGAACCCTTATGTTTCAGCATTTTTAAAATCTGCTTACCAACACTTTTCAGCTTCTCTTCAAGCAGTTTTAAAGTCTGCTGAATCGATGCTCCATCAGCTGGTGCTACATCTACGCACAACATCCCTAATAAGCCATCCAACTGCTGAGACAACTAAAGCAGAGGGACACCAAAGAGATAACCCTGATGTAATCAGCATCTAAAGTGTTTAATGATTAATGAGGTTTATAGCTAATGAGGTTATCACAATTACACCTGAAAAAGACTACGCTGTTAAAAGACAAGGACAAATAATTAGAATACATGTTATCTGAAAAGACAGAACACACAGTTGCATGCACCAGGAAGACAAAGATTTATATCCAGGTCAGCAGAATGTAAGAAAGTATTGAAACTTCCATTTCAATCTATGTTATAAAGCATCAACAGAGAAACAATCAAAATGAAATATAACCAACTAGGTTGGAACACTATTCAGTCAAAAAAGGTTTAGTTGCATGCAAAATGACTTAAAAATGAAAATTTTAAAAAAATCAAAGACTTTTATCATCTCCCCACGAGTAAATTACTTTATTGTTCCAGAAAAATAATTAGGAGACATGCAAACCTGCAAAAATCATGTGCAGATAAGTGTTCAGATCATTTGAAGAACAAAAAAGCAATCAGAGTAAACACTTACATCTTGGGCAACACCATGAAATTCAAGAGCTGCTTGTAAGAGATTTTGCCTAAATTCCAGCTGACTGGCCTGTCGATAGCAAACATCACTAAGTTGTTGCTGCAGTGACTTCAGTTCCACAAGATCTTCCTCATCCCCAGCATTTAAGAGTGCTGCAATTTGCTGATTAAGTTCCACATACACTGCAAACCATTCCTGTTAACAGACATGTTGTAAATTAAGGATCAAATTGGCTCCTGAAGAATCACATTACATTTTCTAATTCCTCTAGATAAACTAAGTAACATATATGATATTATCTAAGGCAAAATTACTTAAAGTGAGGATGAGAGGTCCCCAACCCCCATATCCTTCCACATAACCCCCAAAACTCACTCTTGTCAATATCAATATTCACCCTGGTCTCTAAATGTTTCCTTTTCTTTCTTGTTCTACCTGAAACCTGTCCATCCTCAGAGAAAACTATTACCAGACCATTTCTTCTCCCTTTCTCTCAAAACCCACATCTCTAAAGTGCATGCTGTTGGATGACATCCTTCCAAACCTTTCCCATTACACACCCTCTTCTAGGGAGTTTGGCAAAGGTCATAGCCTTCCTCTCTGGGCCAGCCTTCCCACTGATTCCCACCGTGTACGCATCCATGCAGCACTCTAAACTTTGTCTCCTGATTGCCTCCCTCACTTCCAACCACCCTGTCCCCACCCTACCTCAGCTACCTACACCAACAGACGTAAATTCTTATCATAATCATATATTACTATACAGCTCCCAAATCTTAACTTCAACAATCTCATTCTCTAACTACCAGCTACTGATCTCCCGTTCACACCCTTTAGGATACTCACTCCTAAAACCCCATGAGATTGCCCAATCCACTAACCTGCTTGTTTCACAGTCCAGCACTGAAGAATCTCACATTCTCACTTCTATCTTTGGTCAGAAGCTATAACCACTTCCTAGAGCACAACCCATGCTCATGCCCTGCTCTCTTCCTTCCATCCCATCCACCTGTCAAGACCTCAGACCTGGTTTCTCTGCCTACTGTATACCTACACCAGAGTAGCAACAAGGAATGGATAACAATGATGTGAACGACTGTCTTTTTAAAATTATAGTATATATAAATATATATACTCTGTCCATATAAAAATATATAAAGTATATATAAGTAACCTCAAATAGGCCTTCAGCAATCCTATCACATTTCTCTATTCAATTCATTTTCCCTCTCATGATTGTTTTCTTCACTCCTTAAATTCCCAACTCCCTTTTCCCCTCTTCATTCTCAGCCAAAAATCTAACTTAATTCACAAGGAAGCAATCAGAAGAGAACTCTCTCATCGTTTCACCTACAAACCCATGACCCTCCCTCTTTGTGCAGCCCTATGTTTTCCCTCCCCACTAAAATTGCAGATGAACTGTCCCCACTTCTAAGACAGCCAACTTCATTTGTGCTATCTCTACCCTCTGTTGCCTACACAAGGCTTTGCCCTTGCACTTATCTTCTCTCTCCCTTCATCAATTCATCCTTTTCAATTGGATTATTTCCACCAGCAAATAAGTTGCAGTCTTATATTAAACAACAAAAATACATTTAAGATGTGTATTTTATATATACATATATAATATATATTACTATATATAAATTAAACTTCAATTAAAAAAAAAAACTCAAGACCAAGACCATTTCTTAAAGGAGTACTCTATATTCATTCTATCTTCTATTTTCCATTCTCTTTTTAACCCGTTCTAATCATTTGTCCTTCCTGCCCTTAGCAAATTCTTAGTCTTTATCTTATTTAGGCCTTTCAGTTGCATTTCATAAAGGTGACCACTTCCTCCTTGAAATGCCTTTTTCTGTTCTCCCCTCAGACACAACAGCTCTGCCGGCCCTCCTTCTGCTTCTTGTCCCGTAATTTAGGAGTGACCTGGGGTTCAGCTTTCCAAAGGCTCTTGTCTTCTAAATCAATACTCCTTGGGCTTGGATGAGCTCATCTAGTCCCATGCCATTAAATAACATCTATATGGTGATAATTCCCACATTAATATCCTCACCTTGTCCCCTTCCGGGAACCCGACAGTGATGCCCAAGTGTCTACTAGCTATCTCCATATGGATGAGTATTAGACATCTAAAATTTAACCTGCCCCTGAAGCTACTAATTCTGTACCCTCCCAACCTGCTTCTCTCCAGTCTTCCCCAACTTAAGAGTGGCTAAGGCCAAACACCTGACTCTTCCAAGAGCAAGTCTTGCTGGCTCAACCTCAGGAATGTGACAACTTCTCATTGCATCTACTGCCTCCATTTTATTAGTCTCCTGTCTTCCTATTTTGTCGTTTGTCCCTAGTCCTTATTTTCTATATGGTAGCCAGACATCTTTTAAAAACATAAATCAATTCTCTGCTCAAAAATCTCTCCAAGGATTTCACATAACATTTAAAATAAATGTCAAGGGGTGCCTGGGTGGCTCAGTCGGTTAAGCATCTGCCTTCGACTCAGGTCACGATCCCAGGATCCTGGGATGGAGCCCCACATCTGGCTCCCTGCTCAGCTAGGAGTCTGCTTCTCCCTCTTTCTCTGCCTGCTGCTCCCCCTTTTGTGCTCTCTCCCTCTCACTCTCTGTCAAATAAATAAATAAAATTAAAAAAAAAATAAATTTCAAGCTTCCTTTTGTGGGCTAAATGGACATGATTTGGCCCTTGACTCCCTTAGAAACATTGTTTCGTGTGATTCCTTACCTTGCTCACTGCACTGCAACACCACCAACATACCTGCTATTCCTTTACAATAGCAAGTAAGCTCCTACCTACAATGTTTTTACTTCTGTGTCCTCAATCTGAACTGCCTTTTGCTTGAATTACTCCTTCATATCATTTCAAGGTTTCTGATTAAATGTGATCTCAGAGAGGTCTTTCCTAAAAGCCTTGCCTTACCTGCTCTCCACTCCCTCTTTCCCAATATGAATTTAAGTTCCACATTATAAGACAGTGCTATATACCCAAGAGCCCAGAACATGTGACATTTAGTATGTGCTCAGTTACTACGTACTGAATGAACATATAAAACATTTTATATCAGACACTGTAGATTAGCTGACATTAAATTAACTAGGTAACAGGAATTGCTCTAAATGTAGTCTACTCCTGTGCCTTGTAGTTAAAACTTGGGTTTCTCTAATTTGTCATATTGTTTTATTGCTTGAGCTACTATGAAAATCTTTGAATATCATTATATAGACAATGCAGTCAGATGTAGAAAAGAACAACGGATCTGAAAGACAAACTCAAATCTTTTCTCCTTATAAAGGGTGTCATCTTTATTAAGTCATTTATCTCTCAGAACCTGTTTCTTTCTTTAGAGCAGTGATTTTCAACTGGGCGCTATTTTGCTTCAGAGGGAACATTTTGCAATATCCAGAGAAATTTTTGGCTGTCACAACTGAGAGGGCGCAATGCTGACGCATCTAGTGGGTAGAGGCCAGTGATGTGGCTAAATTACCCTATAATGCACAGGTGAGCCCCTACAACAAAGATCTATCTGGCCCAAAGTATCATAGGGCCAAGACTGAGAAACCCTGTTTTGTACAACAGTCATATTATCTGTCTTACCTACCTTATTGGTTATTGTATAAATTCATTACATAATACTATGTGTAAAATACTTTTGAACCCATACAGTGATTATAAAGGTTAATGGAGATGGATTTAAAGCAGAAAATACTACTTGAGAAAAATATCACAGTAGTGTTCTGAAATAGAGAGGGATTTCATACTCTTCTCTATAGTACCTGTAAATTTAGTTAATGCTCTAAACAAATAGATACAATTCTTTGAAGAAGTAATAGTCATGATTCAGAGAAAAATAGTAAACGAAAGGATTAGCATCCTGGGTCACTATGTCTTACAGTGAGAACTATCCATATCCTATTACCAGGGGTGCTTACTAAAAATACCTAAGCTCCATCCTTGACCTAGTAAATCAGAGTCTGTGGGCATATGCCTCTCTGCAAGAGGCAGTTTAACAATCACTTCAGGTAACTCCTAGGACCACTAAGGTTTAAGAACAACCATCCTGGAGCTGATATTTTTCCTAGTCTGAACCTGTAAAATAAAGGCCCTAGTAACCAGAACAAGGATGCAAACAATTTAAGAACTAGTACGTTTCTTAAAATTAACACCTGAAATTAAAGAAACTCACATTAGGAACTGAGGTTGTCCTAAAGAAATAATCATTCTCCCTAGGATGTGAGGAAAAAAAAAAAATCTGGCATTCACGGACACACACAACACATACACTCTCTCTCTCTTCAAATTAATCAAAATGTTTCTTCCTAGGAAATAGAATATAAAATGTATGGAACCTTAGGTGAACAGGCTGCATTCAGTTCAGTCTTGGCCATCCCCTGGCCTACCTTTTATGAACATTTAGCTGAATAGAAAAAAAAAAAAATCAATTCCAAGACATGTAATTTGGATTTAGATGGTAGGTAAGAAATGAGCTTGAATGCTCACATACTAGGACAGAGGTAGTCATCAGGATTGACACTGAAATCATGCGGGAACTGGTGGTGAGGCACAGCTGGTGAAATAATGGGTATTTATGCTTAAACCAAGAAACAGGAATCCCTTAATCTAGTAGGAAAGAAACACTGTCAGCTCACTTAATTAAGGCTAGTATGTTTGTGAGGGATGGGTGTTGACTCTTCATGTATATACGTTTTGCTGCTTATCATTAGACACAACACAACAGTGTTCTATTTAAAGACCGAAAGTCAGCACTGTGAGATGGGAGATATGAACAGAATACTAAAGTTTCAGTGATTTATACTTCTGTACATTCCTATGATGTGTTTTTCCTAACAACTACTTATCTCAACCCAAAAGATAAAATAAGATTACTGAACCAAAACACTTTAAAATTTAAGTTACTATAATCGTTTTCTTATACCTTCATATATTTTGTTGTGCTTACCTTGTATTAAAAAAACAAACTTCTTTTTGACACTCCTTGACAAAGAACTACATATTAGTAAGATTTTCATTTTCTGTATATTAATACTAAATATTCTAATAAATTTGGGTTTATTTTTAGCTTTATGAATTATGCTTTTATGAAGAATCTAAAATTTAATACTTGACAGTGATTTAATACAAAATGGTATGTCGATTTCTACCCCCATTAAGCAACAATACACTAGAAATCAGTCATAATTTCATTAAGACCTGAACAACTCCAACATATGCTTTAAAGTGTTGACTCTTATTTACAAAGAGAAAATAAAGCTTTTAATAAAATGTTAGAACATCATAAGCTAATATACTCATCCTGCATCAACCTATTCTCAAGGTGACAAAGTAGTGCCACCTATTGGTTAAAACAGTGCAATTCTTATTTGTAAACCTGGTAGAATGAAAAATTTCAAACTATTCAAAAGTGGAAAATGAACCCCATGTGCCATCCATCTTCAATAACTGTCAACTCATGGCCAATTCTGTTTCTTCTATACTCCCATCCAATTTGTCCCCACCTCCCAATTTTGCAACTGACATATATCATTTAAAGAAACGAAATCCATAATAAGTCATCAATGTTTCTTTTCTTTGAGCACCAAGTCCATGAATGCAAACATCAATATATGTGCATATGTCCTCAAATGTTAAGAGTATAAGAATGAAAAAAATGCTATTATCTTAAGCACATCCATGAAATTTAGTAGCTTTGAGAGTGATCTAGTAAGACAGACTGACAGAGAAAAATATAGAAAGGGAAAGAGAGAGAAATGCAGAGATACAGAGAGAGGAAAAAGAATTTCATGAGTATGAAGAGACCGGTGTTTCAACCCTAGTCCAGCTATCCAGTGATCGAAAAATGTTCTCTCCCAGTTTGTTGATGTATAAAAATAAGGTGATGGCATTAGAAGAATCTTTAAGATCCTTTCCAATTCAAAAGTTCTGAAATTTTATAATGATTTCACATTAGAAGTAAACTTAAGCACACATGAGCTATCCATAAGCAATTTGTTCCTTTAAATTAATTTTTAGGGGCGCCTGGGTGGCCCCGTTGGTTAAGCATCTGCCTTTGGCTCAGGTCATGATTTTGGGGTCCTGGGATGGAGCCCCACATCGTCCAGACTCCCTGCTCAGTGGGGTGTCTGCTTCTCCCTGTCCCTCTATCCCACCCTCGGCTCGTGGTCTCTGTCTCTCTCTCTAGCTCTCTCTCTCAAATGAATAAATAAAATCTTTTAAAAAAGTAAAATAAATTGTTTTTTAAATTTTATAAATAAAAATACAAAAACAAAAATCTAAACCCAAGAACCTCTATGTATACTGTAATTTTATCCATACTATATGCAATATAAAATGTGCTTTTCCTTTTACGAACTTCTTTGTAATAGGTATATAATCCAACCTCGAAGTATAATTACTCCTCTTGACATCTTAAAAAATAATAAAATATAGATAAATCCTGTCTTTAGAACCCTCATGTGTCACATATCTTTATTTAAAGGACTTCAGGGATACTTTCATAACTAAATCCTCTAGATGAAGTCTAGAATATTCTACAGCAAATACTGTGTTCATGAACAAAAAAGGGTGGGATGCCTGGCTGGCTCAGTCGGTTAAGCATCTGCCTTCGGCTCAGGTCATGATCCCAGGGTCCTGGGATCAAGTACTACATCAGAATCCTTGTCAGCGTGGAGCCTGCTTCTCCCTCTACCTGCCACTCCCCTGCTTGTGCGCGCACGCACTCTCTCTCTCTCTCTGATAAACACAATATTAAAAAAAAAAAACCAAAAATGGTACAAATTATAGGATATAGTTATCCTATAATAACATGCTCCAGAACAATCCAAAGGGTTCAAATAAATCACAGTTAGTATCAAAAATATCAACAGAATTAAGTTATTTAAAAAGTACCAAGAGGGGTGCCTAGGTGACTCAGTGGGTTAAGCTCCAACTCTTGATTTTGGCTCAGATCAGGTCACAAGGCTGAGCACACAGTCTGCTTGAGATCCCCTCCCTCTGCCCCTCTCTGCCCTCCCTGCCCACATGGGTGCATGCGCTCTCTCTCTCAAATAAATAAAATTTTTAAAGATTTTTTAAAAATTTATTTGACAGAGAGAAAAAGAGAGAGGCAGGCAGAGGGAGAGGGAGAAGCAGGCTCCCCACAGAGCAGAGAGCCTGGCATAGGGGTCGATCCCAAGACCCTGGGATCATGACTTGAGCCGAAGGCAGGCACTTAACCGACTAAGCCACCCAGGTGCCCCTTAAATAAAATTAAAAAAAAAAATTCTCCCCCTCCCTTTCCCTCTGCCCCTCCCTTCCCTCTCTAAAAAAATACATAAAATTAAAATTAAAAAAAAAATTAAAAGTACCAAGAACATTAAAAGATTATAACCTCAGGAACAGGGGTCATAAGTTAAATACAAATTATTCAGTATGTTTTTTTTAGTGTAAAAGGAAAAAACATTATGTTGGACCCTGTGAAATGACTAAAATATACAGATTATTTTCAATTACAGGATTTCATTTTTATATCTCTTACAAGTACTGGAGTGCTCGGGTGGCTCAGTCAAACACCTGATTCGATTTCAGCTCAGGCCATGATCTCAGGGTTGTGAGATTGAGCACTGCATGGGGCTCTGCAATGGGCATGGAGCCTGCTTAAGATTCTCTCCCCCTCTCCCTTCTTCCCCTTCCTATTCCCTCTCTACCAATCAATCAATCAATCAATCAATCAATCTCTTACAAGTACTAATTAGGAAAGTTACAGACAATATATACACTATCTTTAGATGATTCCAAATCCAAATCTTGTGATACCTCTTCTATATTATTCTCTCAGCTAGATTACAAGTCCTATAGAGTACAGTGTATATTTTATCTGCCAATGCTGCAGATTATTAAAGCTGATTTGAGGACTATTATAAAGAAAACAATATAAGGAACTAAACAGAATGGTATGTATTAAAGAGGAAAATAATGTCAGATATTGTTAAAACACATCTTTAGTAAAGAGTAAATGATACCTGGTCAGCAATTCAAATTTATTCCTGAGAAAAGCGATTCAACATTTATTCTTTAATCTCACTTAAAATATACATTTATACTATTCAACTTTTAATTACCACTTCAACTGGGGAAGTTAAAGGGGAAAGAAAAAATGAGATGTTCAGATAATCCATAAATCTCATCTGGGTCCAGAGTTTAAAATTATTATCCATCAATTTTTCTTTTCAGTTCTCTATTATTGTGCATTTTTTTTAAAGATTTTATTTTTATTTATTTGACAGAGAGAGACAGCCAGCGAGAGAGGGAACACAAGCAGGGGGAGTGGGAGAGGAAGAAGCAGGCTCCCAGCGGAGGAGCCTGATGTGGGGCTCGATCCCAGAACGCCGGGATCACGCCCTGAGCCAAAGGCAGACGCTTAACGACTGCGCCACCCAGGCGCCCCTACTATTGTGCATTTAGATCCCAGTGATCAGGATGCATGTTATATTCACCCCTAAACACATAATTTTTTTCCCGATTAACACATAAATCCAATCAGAGTGTCTTCTGATCACTTGCATTTGGCTTTTTTTGTTTTTTGGGTCTTTTTTGGAGGGGAAGGCTAGCTTCTTTTATTACCTATTTATAGAAAAATATTTTATTCTTCATATCATATGCAAGGTTGAATGCTCTGTGTGTGTGTGTGTGTGTGTGTGTGTGTGTGTGCGTGTGCGTGCGTGTGTGTGCGTGTGTAAACTGATCAATTTTTTAAGCCACATAATCTAAGGAGGTAGAAATTAATGAATTTGTTTATTTTTTCACTTTTCTAGTCAACCTATTTAAATTATCTTCAGAAATAGGAGGACTTGGGGAAGAAAAGGGGTGAACTGATCCACAAAGTAGATGATCACTTTCTCAATAATGAAGAGTTAACTTTAACAAAGCAAGAGCTTAACATAAATCAACTTCCTCCACACAGAAGTTGTTAAATTTTAAGCCCTCTTGAATGATTATGATCTATAATCTGCCTGTAGATTATTTTCTAATTTTGTAACTGTGATTTGTTTGATCAACCCCTTCACAGTTACAAGTCAGAGCCCCTAAACTTAGCACAAAGAATGGAAAGATATCCTGCACCGTCTGCACTCACTCTCCATCAGTTGTGATTAGCACAATTCCGGAATTACTCTCAGGCATTAATTGTACTGTATACTCCCTAATGAAGCAGGGAGATCCCAGGCCTCCCTCTGAGGAATTAAGGATCATAATTTCTGTCTCAGGACTACAGATGTATTTTTGTACTCTCACTCTTTATTCTGTCATGGTAATTTTTAAAATTTCACATGAATTTTGTTTCTATAAAAATATTATATAAACTGTATTGGAGCCAAGAGAAAAACCAAACTTGCAATAAATCCATACTCAGTGGTCAAAATGTACTTTATGGCTTCTGAATACTAAACATACTATACTTTATGTCCCTATACCAAAGTTTATAGCAACTTATCCCTTAGTACCAAATACTAATTATGCACAGTAATAACAGCACTGCCACTTGCAGAGAGGAAAAGCACTCACACTGTGCTGGCTCTCAATCTCTTCGTGCTTCTGCTGCAGGGCCTGGGAGGCCCGGATGGAATCTCCAATCCCCCACTGGGCTCGTAGTTGTTCTGATCCAGGCCCTTCAAGCCAGTTCACAACCTATAAATGAAGTTGAGACAAAATCTTAAAATAATCAAAAGCTTTTCAAACATTCAATATTTTCTCCTCCCAAAGTTCCTCTAATCTTTTTTTATAATTTTTAGTTTTTATTTTTATTTATTTAACAGAGAGAGAGCACAAGCAGGGGGAGCAGCAGGCAGGAGAGGGAAGAGCAGGCTCCCCACTGAGCAAAGAGCCCAATGATTCGGAGCTCAGCGAAGCAGGTTCTTGATCTCAGGACCCCGGGATCATGACCCGAGGCAAAGGCAGACACTTAACCAACTAAGCCACCCAGGCACCCCAGTTCCTCAAGTATTTTTAATTCAAATTCTTTAAATTCTATTATACAGGCAGTAAATGTTTCTTTTCAAACTACATGGCTATAATCTGACAACTTTTCCAAACCAAAATCTCAAACAATGTACACTGTAGCACCTTAGGCTTTCAGCTATCTGATCATCTGCCAGGCTAAAAGAATCTGGAATGCTCCCATAAAAGAGGATTAAAAATTAACTTATGATGATAAGAAAATAAGAGAACTATAGGATTTTGTGTTGGAAGGGACATCAGAAATGACACTGGTCAAATTTCTTATCTAACAGTTAAGAAAATTGAATTTCAGAGATAACTGACTTGCCCAAGGTAATATAATCCATTATTAAAAACCTAGGACTAAAAGCCATGTGTCCGGATTCATAGTCGAATGTTCTTCTTGAAGTACTGATAAAACTAAATGAATTAAGTAATTAACTAATATGAAGTTAAAATGCTACTTTTGTCACTTTGAAAATTACAAACTAACTGAGAATTATACTACTGCAATACCCTCTAGGGGTCTTAGGATGAACTAAAACATGCAGACCTACAGACCATCTGAGGTCCCACTGGCACCACTCAGTAGGATGTAAGGTGAGGAACGACAGTTTGCCAGAGCACATCAGGCATTTTTCTTCTGCCATGTCTCTGAAGCAGTCTAACAGTTCAGGCATAAGGTGATGAGATCTATATGGGACAGATGTGGGGGACACTCGGGCATCAAAAGTCCATAGCCCACAGTGCTCATGCATGCTATAGAAGTCCTGAATTCAAGAATGTTCAAAGTTATGCCTTCCATTAAGTATGAACAGTTCTCCCAGTCTAGATCCAGAATAATTTTTACTATAAAAGCGATAGTTGACATTACAAGTTTTACAGGTTTTCAGGGAAACAGAGCTAGACAGTTAAGCAAAGATCAAAGTCTCACGCAGAAAGGGTTTTGCTAACTCTTTACCCACAAACATACATAACATAGACATACACACACACACACACAGTACAAAACTATATGGACAGAGTGAAGTAATTTTAACAGAAAAAATAATATTATCAAGTTTTACCTGTTACTGAATTAAAATAAGGAATTCAACAACAGATGTGTGGTTATGCCCTAAATGTAAACTTAGGATAGTTCCTAAGAAGTAAATGAGGGTGTGTCCATAGCATAATGTTACGACCCAGTGGATAGACAGGCTTGCCTCAGAACTTTATAAAAGTATTACAGACCCATACTGCATTTCAATTCTTATCAGGTTAAAATAGATTCCTTTAAAAATCTAATAGTTCATGGAATTTTTAACAGTTATATAAAAGTACCACATCATAGGGAAAAATCATGTCTATTTCTTTTAATTATTTTTTCACATGCCTTGCATTTTCATGTTATACCAGATATAAGTGCCACAGCCAATTCTTAGAGTACAAGTAATTTCTATCCTGTTTTTCACTTAACATGACACTATAAAACTAAAATGATTTTCTATGCAGCTACAGTTATAATTTACAAACCTCTTTTTTAAAAAGGCTGACCTCCTTGCCTGCCTTCTTTCTTCCCTCCCATCTGTCTAACCAACTAACTAATCAACCAACCTATATACATATATATTTTCATATATATACATATGTATTTGTATATATACAATAGCTACTATATATATACAATATATACACTATATATGTATACATATACATATATACATATTTGTACATACATATATACAAATACACACATACACACACTCTAAAAATAAACTTAGGATATATAGAGAGAAAAAAGTTCAAATGTAGTATTTTTTTTTCTCTAATTCTGTATTGTTTTCCTAGGAAAGATTTTCAGTAGAGATCTTGAATTCAATGACAATGTAATGTTAGTATACATTATAAAATTGCTCTCTAAAACACCTTTTTCTCTGTGAACATCCAAGGAATGAAAGTTTTAACTGAGAAAAACCTCTCCAAAGTATACAAACTGCTGCTTTTAAAAAACTTCTGCCAAGGGGCGCCTGGGTGGCACAGCGGTTAAGCGTCTGCCTTTGGCTCAGGGCATGATCCTGGCGTTATGGGATTAAGCCCCACATCAGGCTCTTCCGCTGTGGGCCTGCTTCTTCCTCTCCCACTCCCCTGCTTGTGTTCCCTCTCTCGCTGGCTGTCTCTGTCTCTGTCGAATAAATAAATAAAATCTTAAAAAAAAAAAAAAAAAAAACTTCTGCCAAACTGAAAAATAGAAATCTCTCCAGGTATATTTTTAAATATAAGTAGACCAAATACATTGCAAATGTTTGCTTACTAAAAGTATACAATCTTTAGTAAATTATCTCTTCATGTTCTTTGCCCATTTATCTTCTACTTTCTTAACTATTAATATATTCTCAGCTTCCACTTTCTCTTTACAAGGTTTTAATAATGGAGTGCAAAAACTTAAAAACAAAAAAAAGTCAAAGTATTATTTTGGATTCACTGGAATAGACAAGTGCTTTAATTTTCTTGGCTAAACTGTTTTTGCAGTCCTAAATTCATCTGCAACCCCTTGTTGCCAAGTGCTCTTTGGAATACAAAGGTTGGCTGCTCAACATCTCTACTCTTCCCTTTTAATCTTTTGTGTTAGCTATCTCTGGAGGGGCAGAGTACTAGGATCCTGTTTCTGTTAGCCTCTTTCACAATCATGAGAATGCACTGGGCATGAGTCTCAATTCTAAATTCTGCTTCTGCTCCTACTAGTTAAAAGACTTTGGTCTGTCCATCTTCAAAATGATGTCAATGCTACCTACCATACAAAGGTGCTGTGAGGATTATACCAGTCGTTATATGTAAGACACTTAGCACAGTAGATAAATACTAATATTTGTTACCCTCTTTATTTTTCCCACTTTTCTGAAGAAAAAAGCATAGTTCCTTCTGTGTATTCACTCTATTAAGTTTTTTAATTTTAATTCCAGTATAGTTAATGTGCAGTGTTATAGTAGTTTCAAGAGTATAATATAGTGATTCAACATTTAAAAAAATAATAATTTATTTATTTATTTGACAGAGAGAGAGACAGCCAGCAAAAGAGAGAACACAAGCAGGGGAAGTGAGAGAGGAAGAAGCAGGCTTCCCGCTGAGCAGGGATCCGGATACGGGGCTCGATCCCAGGACACTGGGATCACGCCCTGAGCCGAAGGCAGACGCTTTATGACTGAGCCACCCAGGCGCCCCTGATTCAACAATTCTGTACATGACTCACTGCTCATCATGATAAGTGCACTCCTTAATCCCCACCACATATTTCACCCACCCACCCTCCTCCTCCCCTCTGGTAACCATCAGTTTGTTCTCTACAGTTAAGAGTCTGTTTCTTATCTCTTTTTTCTCCTTTGCTCGTTTGTTTTGTTTCTTAAATTCCACATATGAGTGAAATCATATGATATTTGTCTTTCTCTGACTGACTTATTTCGCTTAGCATTATACTCTCTAGCTCCATTCATATTGTTGCAAATGGCAAAAGTTCATTTCTTTTTGATGGATGAGTAATACTCTATTATGTATACATGTACACCACACTTTCTTTATATATTCATCAGTTGATGTACATTTGGGCTCTTTCCATAATTTCACCATTGTAAATAAAGCTGCAATAAACATAGGGGTGTATGTATCCCTCTGAATTAGTGTTTTCATATTCTTTGGGTAAATACCCAGCAGTCTGATTGTTGGATTGTAGGGGTTCCTGATCTTAGGGGGAAAGCACTCATTCCTATGATTTCGGTTGTGCGTTTTTAATATGTGGCCTTTATTATGTTCCCTGTAGACCTACTTTGTTGAGGATTTTTATCATGAATTGATGTTGTACTTTGTCAAATGCTTTTTCTGCATCTACTGAAATGACCATTTGGTTTTTATCCTTTCTCTTATTGATGTTTATCCATTCACTCTTTATGAAGTTTGTCTCACATCTGCATTTTACAGTAAGATCCCTGAATCTCTTAAGGAAGCCCCTGAATAGTTTTATTCAACATTATTTTAAATGGAAATAAAAAATGGGGGCTCCTGGGTGGCTCAGTCAGTTAAGCATCTGCCCTTAGCTCAGGTTGTGATCTTGGGGTCCTGGAATTGAGCCGCGTGTCGGGCTCAGTGGGGAAAGTCTGTTTCTTACTCTCCCTCTGCCCTCCTCACCCCAGCTCACGCTCTCTCTTTTCCTCTCTCTGTCTCTCAAATAAATAACTACAATCTTTGGGGAAAAAAATGGAAATATGAAGCGTAAGTTTTAAGGAAACTTATGTAAATATTTTGAAATCATTTTCCATTTCCTTTATGGAACTCAAGTCTCATTTATTGCTATTTATTATGAATACAGATATAAAGACAAATATACAATGGCTTTTAGTATTTTCTTTTAAAGATTTACTGATTTATTTACTTGAGGGAGAGAGCACAATAGTGTGGGGAGGAGGGGCAGAGAGTGAGGGAGAGAAAGTCATAAGCAGACTCTGACTCAGTGCGGAGCCCAACATGGGGCTTGATCTCACAACCCTGAGATCACGACCTGAGCTGAAACCAAGAGTCAGACACTTAACAGATTGTGCCACCCAGGCACCCCAGCTTTTAAGTTTTTAAATAATATAATTATTTCACTAGAAACATCTAAATTCTGAAACTAAGGATGGAATAAAAGCATCTCAAAAGTTTTTAACTAATTAATAATGCATTATATGTTATTTTTTAAAACCTAAAATATTATTTAAGCATTTAAGCTCTGATTTTAGAATATTCTACAAACAAAAGAAGCAGGTTAATATAAATCATGATACCTGAGAAAAATAACTCATTAGCACGGAACTTTCAAAGAGCCATAAAGTTAAAAGCAAATTCTCAATAAAGCAAAGACATACTCTTGGTGCA
The DNA here is from genome assembly GCF_024610735.1 of Ursus americanus. Classification (NCBI taxonomy): domain Eukaryota; kingdom Metazoa; phylum Chordata; class Mammalia; order Carnivora; family Ursidae; genus Ursus; species Ursus americanus. The sequence goes on from NC_142127.1 coordinate 55,962,261, forward strand.
AAAAACCAGTTTCATAGTCAAGTACACATATAGTTTCAATGTATGCTGAAAGTAATTTTCCTAGTGTGCAACATCAGTAATATAGACACAGTAAAAGTAGGACTATTTCTAATAAAAATGATGCAAATTGAGGTTGACGCCCTAGTAAACGAGTCTATTTAAATGCATTAATGATGGTAGTTTGCCAAACTAGGCTATAAAACTTAATTTTAATCAGAACATCTTGCTCAGTCAATCTGAATATTAACTTACTGCAAAAGCAGTTTCATGCCCAATCCATATCAATGTGACCCCTCAAATGGCTACATTTATATGCAAAGTATAACCTCGGAGATGTGCTCTTAAAATCTACAATGACAAATATTTGCAGAGGCCAAAAATTCATATTACTATACAACATTCTTTCCTAGCTAGGCTGATTTCTAAAGACTTCAAGAGAAAATATCTGGAAGGACGAGGGGTCAAACCGGGCAGAAGGGCATGTTAAGCAAATGTCAAGCATCTGACCTGAAGAAAGAATTGGGGGAACTGGAAGCATAGCCTCCAGCTGTATCCTTATGCAACTCAGAGTGTATCCTATTTTGCATCTATGATACCTTCTACAAAGGAAGAAAAGCACATGGATGATTCTAGAAATAACATTTGTAATGCTGGCTGTAATTACTCCCACAGTAAATAATGAGAATAACGACTGCATATTTCAGTTGAAGTGGCATTGTCTCCCACCTAGAAGTACCTGAAAATCTAATTTTTAAATATAGCAGCAGCAGCATGGAGAACCTCTGCATACGCATGAACTCTAATGCCACTAATTTAACCTGTGGGGAATAAATGATAGTTATAATCGTTATTACTTATCATATAACTCATCTATTAGAGTTATTGATTTCTTTTTTTTTTTAAAAAGATTTATTTCTTTGAGAGAAAGAAAACAGGAGCAGGGGGCAGGAGCAGATGGAGAAGGAGAGAGAATCCTTAAGCAGATTCCCCACTAGCACAGAGCCCAAGGCGGGGCTCTATCCCAGGACCCTGAGATCATGACCTGAGCCGAAATCAAGAGTCAGATGCCTAACTGACTGAGCCACCCAGGTGCCCCTGATTTCTCTTTCATTATGCTTTCAGTGATAAGATAGTAAAGAAGAAATGTGGAAAAATTCAGTTTTCACTAATTTAACGTAAGTCGTGATAATCAACTTTATGATTATCTTTACATCAACAAATTTTTTTCATTTTCCACAAATTTGCAAGACTAAGGACAGTGCAGTTTATGTTCTGTGGATGCTGACATGATCAATACACATTTACTATATAGCTAAATTAAAGTAATCATTCTGGCAAAGGAAATAGATCTTTGCCTTAAATGTGACCTGTGAAAAAGAGAGGGCAGGAACAATTACATAATGAAGATTAATGTTCTAACCAATTAACGTGTAACACTCAAAGACAATGAATTATAATAAAGGTTATTTTTTTTTTAACAATAATCTTGTTACCGTCATCACCATCATAAATATCATCATCATCACCTCCCTTCTCTAGTTTCCTTATCCAACTGAACTGGTCCATCATTTCAACAATGCATTTGCCAATACATTAACTACTTTGTTACTTTTTTTTTTTAATCATACCCACTAATCCCACGTAACAAGGCACAAATGCTGGATGAATCCCATTTACACATTCTTTGTGCCTGCACTTCAGCATCCAGCCATGAATTGATAAGGTCACACAACAAGCCAGAAAGTTTCCACCATAAATCCAAGATCAACACTACCTAAAAACACAACTACATTTCTGTGGTATTTTACACTTGCACTCACCACAAAGAATACGTTGAATACTCTCCACTTTCATTTTAACCTCACCTTCTTCAACCACCACCACCCACACCACCTTCAAACCTGTACCACTAAGCAGATGACCTTTTCTCTTACTTTATAGAAAAAAAGAACACATCACATAGGAACCCCTTCATCTTCATGTCTGATTTACACATGGAGGCACCTCTAGATACATCCTACCCATCATTTCTCCTGTTATGATGGGAGTTCTCCCTGTTCCATGCTAACACTAATTCCTTCAACACTGTCCTTTGGAATCGATTCGCTTCTAGCCTGTGAGGAACTTGATAGTATTAAATATCCTTTCTCTCCTGTATATTCAACCCCTCCTTCTAAATAGATACTTCCCACCGGTCTTTAAAAACCTCTGACAGCTTTCTATATTACTTTAAAAAGAAAAACAAAACAAAATTATATCTGACCCCTGTTGTGGGTTGAGTTGTGTGGCCCTCCCCCAAATCCATATGTTGTAGTGCTAAGCCTCAGTACTTCAGAATGTAGTCCTATTTATCTGAAGATAGGGTCTTTTAAAGAGGCAATTAAAATTGAGGTTATAAGTAATTAAGTAAAGCAGTAAATAAGTAAATAAATAAATATATATATGAGGTTGTTAGAGTGGACCCTAATCTGACTGGTGTCCTTAAAAGGAGCGAAATTTGGACACAGAAAGGTACAGAGGGAAGATAATGTAAAGATACAGAAATAAGATGGGGCATCGACAAGCCAAGAATCTGGAATTCTTTCCTCAGTGCCTTCAGAAGGAATCAACCCTGCAAACACCCTGATCTTAGACTTCTGGCCTTCAGAACCATGGAAAAATAAGCTTCTGTTGTTTAAGCCACCCAGGCTGTGGTACTTGATTACAGCAGCCTTAGCAAACTAATACTACCCTTTCTCTACTACTTCTAGAAGGGTATCACTATTTCTCATCTTTCCTTCAGAGACAAATTCTCAGAGTTGTCTATACTCAGTGTCTCCTTCATCACACTTCACTGTCATTCTAAATTCACTCCAATGTGCTGCCAGCCTTGCCACTCCATGCTCAACAGTCACCAGTGGCCTCAATCTTGTACATTCTAATGGACATGTTAAGCTGTCCTCTTAGCAGCATTCTACAGGGTTCCCAACTCCATCCTGAAATGCTTCCCTTGGCTTCCATGACACAGAACTCTTCACACCTTTCTCCTCCGTCTCTGGCCAATCCTTCACTGTCTTCTTTTCAGGAATATGCTCCTCTATCTTGTCATTAAATGCTGGAGTTTCTCAAAGCTCAGTTAAAAAAAGCCCTCTTTTCACCTACTCTCAGGAATTTCCTTGGTCAACTCTCACCCACATCAATGCTTTTAATTGCCATTCATACATGACGAACAACTATGTCACCAGGCCAGACTTCTCTGATTTCTGGACCTGTTTGGGACTACCCTTCCATATTTTCTCTCAGTGTCTCAAAGTCACCTCAAATTCAACATGTCTAAGCAACATGCAGAAGAACGAAACTGTACCACTTTTGTACACCATACAGAAAAATAAATTCAATATGGATGAAAAACCTAAATGTGACACAGGAAACCATCAAAATCCTAGACGAGAACACAGGCGGAAACCTCTTTGACCTTGGATGTAAACTTCTTACTAGACACATCACCATAGGCAAGGCAAACAAAAGCAAAAATGAACTATTGGGACTTCATCAAGATAAAAGCCTTCTACGCAGCAAAGGAAACAGTCAACAAAACTAAAAGGCAGTCTACAGAATGGGAGAAGATATTTGCAAATGACATATCTGACAAAGGGTTAGTATCCAAAATCTACAAAGAACTTATCAAACTCAACACCCCCCCAAAAAGTAACCCAGCTAAGAAATGGGCAGAAGACATGAATAGACACTTTTCCAAAAAAGACATCCAGATGGCTAAAAGACATATGAAAAGACACTCAACATCACTCATCATCAGGGGGATACAAATCAAAACCATGATGAGATACCATCTCACACCTGTCAGGATGGCTAAAATTAATAACACAAGAAACAAGAGGTGTTGTCGAGGATGCAGAGAAAGGGGACCCCTCTTACACTGTAGGTGGGAATGCAAACTGGTGCATCCACTCTGGAGAACAGTATGGAGATTCCTCAAAGGGTTAAAAATAGAGCTACCCTGTGACCCAGCAATTGCCCTACTAGGTATTTACCGAAAGGATACAAACATACTGATCTGAAGGGGTACATGCCCCCAGTGTTTATAGCAGCATTATCAACAATAACCAAACTATGAAGAGAGCCATCTGTCCATTGACAGAGGAATGGATAAAGAAGACGTGGTATTGGGGTGCCCGGGTGGCTCAGTCATTTAAGCATCTGCCTTTGGCTCAGGTCATGATCCCAGTGCCCTCAGCAGGGAGCCTGCTTCTTCCTCTCCCTCTACTCTTCCCAGCACGCCCCCTCCCCGCTCATGTGCTCTCTCTCTCTTTCTCAAAAAACCAAAATCTTAAAAAAAAAAAAAAAAAAAGATGTGGTGTGTGTGTGCGCACACACACACACACACACACTGGAATATTACTCAACCATCAAAAAGAATGAAATCTTGCCCTTTGTAATGACATGGATGGAACTAGAATATATTATGCTAAGTGAAATAAGTCAGTCAGAGAAAGACAAATACCATATGACCTTACTCATATGTGGAATTTAAGAAACAAAACAAATGAACACATGGGAAGGGGTGGGGAAGGAAAGAGGGAAACAAGCCATAAGCAACTCTTAACAACAGAGAACAAACTAAGGGTTGATGGAGGGAAGTGGGTAGGGGATGGGTTAGCTGGGTATTAAGGAAGGGCAATCATTGTAATGAGCACTGGGTGTTATATGTAAGAGATTAATCACTGAATTCTACTCCAGAAACCAAAATTGCACTGTATGTTAATTACCTAAAATTTAAATTAAAAAAAAAATTCGACATGTCTAAAACCAAACTCATGATTCACCTAAAACCAAATCCTGTCCAGTGTTTCCTAACTGGACAACAAGACCACCCATCAAGTCTTACAAGTCAGAAAAATGATTCATCTCTGATATTTTCTTCTTACCCTTACTCCCACCACTTTCCTTCTTGGGACTTGGCACAATTGCAATTTTACAACTATTTGTGTAATTATGTAATAATGCACCATAAAAGTGGGGATGTGGTCTATTTTTAATCACAATTATATTCTACCTAGCACAAAGTCACACTATTGTAGACATTCATTTTTTGAAAGAGTGAGCAAATAACATATTATTTATAGAAAATTCATTATATGCTAAGCACTAAATATTTTATAAACATTTTCTTTAATCTTTGTAGCAGCCCTATTAAGTAGGTATTACTATTGCTGTTGTCATCCTCAGTTTACTGAGGAGGAAGCTAAGGCACTGAGAAGTTACATTTCCTTCCCAAGAGTAAACAACTTGGAAGTAGTAGAAAAAGGCGGACCCATATCACGTGAGAAACTTGTATACCACTAAGCTATTCTATATTTATGGTTTTCAAAGATACTCTCAAGCTACTTGGCTGAAGTTTACCTAGGTTTAATACTATCTATAACTTATAAATATGTTTCATAGAAAAAGTTATCTACAATTAATGTATGCTTGGAAATCTTCAGTCTATATGTAGCTATCATGAGAAAGACTAAATCTTTTTGCCTGGAATTAAAGATCTTCCATGATCCAACTTCTTCCTTCCTTTCAAGACTTCAAGACTTTTCCACTCTAACACCCTGATGTTCTAGTCAGGGGTCAGCAAACTACTGCCTACAGGCCAATTGTGACTACCCATTATTTTTGCAAATAAAATTTTATTTTAGCACAGCCACACACATTTGTTTATATGATGTCTACACACTACAAGAGCAAAACTTAACAGCCATAGCTATAAGAACTATACAGTCCACAAAGCCTAAACATTTACTATTTGGTCCTATTTTTTAAGAAAAGTCTGCCAACAACGGGACCTGACATATAGACTAGAGCCTAGTACAACGGAAACGAATATAATAGATACCATTAATCAAGCACTGGATTCTTTCAACAAACCTTTCAAAAGAGGTCTTGTTACCCTTGTTTCAGTTAATGAAAGAAGGAAGGAAGGGAAAGAAAGAGAGGGATGTTAAAAAAGAAGGAAGTCCGTTCGAGGTACAGGTGTGTGAATAATGTGACCATGATCACAGTGAGTGGAGGAACTGGGATTTAGATCATACTTGCTGACCATGCTTTATGATTCAAAGGCCAAAAACTTCCCATGGAGCCTTACTGCTTCTTTTTTCCTCAACAGAGCTTGGGATTTCATGCTACTAGTGTTTATTTATGCTACTCTTTCTCCTGCATAAAATGCCAGTTCTCCTTTAAAACTTAAAGGAGGTGCCTGGTGAAATCTTAACACATTCTTGGAGAAAAAGCTCAACTACTACCTCCTCTGCTAAATCTTCCTAGATTATCTGCAGCCAGGGGAATAATCCCTCCTATAGATGCCCACAACACTTCTGTCATCTCCTTTAACACTTAAGACTTCATCCCCTTAGCTTAATGATAGCAAAAACTAAATGCACCTTTATATTCTATAGAAAACCTAGCACAATGTCTTCTACATTTCATTGCTGGATTTTTAAAGTAAAATATTTAATATTTATTTCTTAATTCAACAGAGGAAAATCAGAACATGGTCTAAATAACAGAAATGTCTTAGTATTGAGTTTTAGTATTTTTAGCCTACTGTTTTTATACTGTTTTCTAAAAATCAACTCTAAAAGGAACTAAAACTTAGTAAGTATTAAATACATTAAAGGTTTCTATCAGCATCAAAAAATAATAAAATTTAATATTAAAATTCTTTATATGTCATCATTTTTCTAGGAAAGAAAAACTCTTCATAATGTCTAAATTTAAAAAAAATAACGAGTTATTAGAAGAATAAATCAATTATCAATAATAAAATGTTATTTATTACAAGAATACAGAGACCACAGATATTTTCCAACAACTAGTTACTTTTAAAGTTCATAAAGATAGAGTGAGATGAATGCTCAATGTCATCACTGCAGAAATAATATTGCTTTAATGCAAATACTATTTGTAAAAATGTACATAAAATAGTTTCAGTCTATTTTGATAGGACTCAGGTTCTCTATACAGTATAATAAGGCTTAGTATAAAATCAGTCACACAGTAGAACTTATTTTTAAAAACTCTAACATTTAGAATTTTTTTAAGTTAAATATATTCAAATCAAGCACCTACCTGCATCACCTTCTGCTGAATCTCCTCTAACTGTGTACGCTTACTACGTTGCCTACAAACTTCCTGGTAGCGAGTATACTGTTCTCTCAGTGAATCTAATAATTTCATAACCTGTGGCTGGGCCAGCAGTTCATCATCCATAGGAGACCATGAGACCCCTCCATCTGAGCCATTAAATCGACGCTGCTGTAATTCGGACAACAATTCATGCCCTTTAAGAATGAAAGATACTTATAATTAATATCCATAAAGAAATACAATTGTTACTTCTCAATCTCCTCAATTTTAGTCCCTTATTTTTAGAACCTATCTGCCTATATGTCTTTCTAACTATCTACCAGGTCATAATTACTGAAATGCAATTTTTAAATTTATATAGAAATAAATAGGAAATAGCATATTTTAGTATATTAGTATATTTATATATGTAATATATATTATGAATGTATATACTATATATGCTACACTATTTAGCGAATACATGGCTTTTTTTTTTTTTCGATATCTCTTTGTCATCACATTCTTGTTATTGGTGGACTCATTATTCAGGAAATTGTGCCAACCAATACTCTTTCTCTGTAGAGCACAATTACACTCTGGGATTTCTGTCTAGTATGGTACTAACTAGTATAATCTATCTGATGGTACTAATCAATACTAAGCAATATGTTGTAGGATTTCAGTATTAATCCATACCCTTAATCAAAGTATCTAAAACAAAAGCTGACAGTGTAACAAATGTATGATTAAAGGGAGAAAGCTTTATTACTGGTACAAAGTAAAATTTAAATAGTCCCTAAGGAATCCCTACAACATACTAACTGTGAAACATGAGGGACTATACTAGGGTAAGAACTTCATTCAATGTTATTCAATTACAGCAAAGTCATGTAAGAAAATCCATCCATGCACGAGAAATTAAAACTGCAGAATATGCAACACCTAAAACTGGAATTTTAAAAGTGAATAAATTGCAAACTGTTTTTCCAGGATGATACTATTCCAATTATTACCTAAGGACCAAAAATATATGCAGATACTTAAATTCTCTTCATCTTTACTCAGAAAAATGTCCTAAATTTAAATGACTTTCAAACTTAGAAACAGAATTTTTATCATGATTTGAAGGTATTTCCAATTTCTAAAATACAACCAAAATCGTTCTAAAACTCTCCATTTTTATACTCTCTTTTTATCCCTGCTTTAAGAGTCAACAGCATCTAAAGAAAGAAATTAGTGGCATATAAAGTTAATTTCAAAACACAAATTTAAAAAGCTTCTTAATTCAAGGGCTTCAGTAGCTTTCAAAAATGTTAAATATAAACATGGAATTAAATTTAAACCTGGAGCAAGCCATATTTTTACTGGCAGTCTACTGTACCTGCTCAACACGTAGGAATTCATAGATTACAATTATTTCTTTGTTCTCTAAGGAAGAAAGATCTATATCATACCGAAAACACTTGGCACAATGGAATCACTACAATGTAGATATTCAGAATTTCTTTCTTTACATTACATGTTATAATTAGAACTGTTTTAAAGACTTTTACAAAGTATATATTCACACACATTTTATATATATATATACACACACACATATAAAGCCATTAAGATCAGAAGTCATTTATTTTTTCTTTTACAATTGTTATTACTCTTAATGTTTTCCATATGGAAACATTTCCATTAGAGAAGCAGCACCACATAATGATTTCAAGGACTATACTTTGAAACCAAACTGCTTTGGTTCAAGTCCCAACTCTAACATTCCTAGTTGTGTAACCTGCTTAAGTTACTGAGCTTTTTTGCCTCAGTTTCCCCATCTTAAAATTGGGATGATAATAGTAACCTGTTTTTAGTGGTATGGTGACACAGTTTAATAGTTATTCCATCCAATAGTTATGAAAAGTTTTTTCGTATCTTTAAGCCTTAGCTTCCTCAAGTAAAAAATAGAGAAAGTAATACTAATTATCTCAAGAGGTCATTAAGGAGAATGGAATATGAAAATACAATCTTAGAACCCAAGGAGTATTCAATAATCCTCGTAGCAATCCAATGAAATTGAAACTTAACTTACCTCCATTTCACAGATAAGGAAACAAATACAAATATTTCAAGGGAGAAATAATTTAACAATTTATCATTATTAATACTTTCTAAAAATATTGTAAAGTATATCAACACAGTTAGGTTAAACCAAAGACCAGTTTTAAAATTCCCCTTGAGTTTCTATCACGTAATACATGCTTAATCAATGTTTATTTCATGAACCAATCAATATATGATTGGTTTATTGGATTATGATTATCACCGATAAACACATTTTTTAATCTTACCTGTCTGAAGAACTGTTTCAGGATCAACTGATGGAAGAAAGTTTAAATCCACAGACCTGGCAAACACCACAAGAATAATTAAAAAAAGAAAACAACTATATTTTTATCTAACCTAAGAAAATCCTTTATATATGCATATCAAAACAGGAGCTTATGGTATGGAAATCTGAAGCACACTACTCTACCAGGCTAATACCCTTAAGCATTAAGAAACCAATTAGAGGTAATTAAATACTAGTAGCCCCCCCAAAAATCTATGTGATAAATCACAAAATACACTGCTTGAAAAAAAGTTTATTATTATTATAGTATTATTTCAAATACATCGAAGGAATCCATTTTAGTATTTTCCCACTGCATATTTATTCCAAAATGAAATGTGTAACTATATAATAACCCAGAAATGTTAACATTAAAAATGCATGGAGCGATCCTCCAATTAACGTTTACTTATCTACAGCAACCTTTGAGAGCTACAAATAGTCTCTGATATTCACGTGCGTGTGCATCCCCAAGCAGTTGTACTCTCTTTCCTGTACTAATTGTGCTTCATTTGCAGTTGGACCATGCTCTGTATTTTTTAAAACACATATGGAAAGCAGAAAATGAAGAAAAGATACAGTACATGGCAAATCAAAGCCTAGGACCTTGCTGCTGTAACTGACAGGTCCTGCTCTAAATCTTTCACTTCTGTTGATTAATCTGGGCCCTCACCTCTTATGTAGCCTGGATGCTTCTGAAGTAATGACATTAAAAAGGTGATGAAAATTTGCAAGAGGAGGGACTTTATTATCTGGGATTTAAAAGAGGGTAAGTAATAACACTTGAGTTCCTTGGGGAGGAACTGGCAAATACAAGATTTTATTTGATACTTCATGTAATCATGCAAACAAGCATTTCCCAAAACACTGAACAAGATATTATTAGATGGAGAAAAAGGGGTCCTGTTGGCATGTAAGTACAGGAAACAGGTTTCTTTACTGCAATGCTTTCTCAGGACCTGTAATCTGTAAATGTTCACAGTCATTCTCAGAGAGGAAAACATGGTAAACAGCATTAAGCTGGGACCATGAACTCATTTTCTACAGGGACTCTCTTAGAGCCTCTTTCCGGAGGAAAATGACTTTAAGAACCATTAAACTTACTCTGCTAGGCTACTCAGAAAGCAAGAGGTTTGGCTAATTTTTGTCAACCAACTCGTGTGACGTTTTCAATTCCTAAACCATAGCATAGAGTGTATGTATTATCTATACAACACGCGTATTTACGTGCATGTCAAAATTTCACATTTTATATTTTTATATGGTATCTACAGGACAATAATATTCCTAAATGCTTTCTGTGACTAACTAGATTTCCATTCAAACCATTTGTTTTCACATTTTCACTTTGTTTTAATCAAGACTTGGTGTTAAACCCTGACCTTCTCACATCCCCTTTACCTTATTATCTCAGTTAACTGGTATGGGACTATACTAGTATTCAAGGAATAACAACATGCATTTTATCAAGGTTCCATTATATTTTTAAGGTCAGATTCAAAAGACATAGGCAGAGATGAGTGCTGATCCTTTCAAATTTCCTAATGAAAAATTACTGTTCTAGTGACCACTTTGTTGAGAGACCAGAAAGGATTAATTTGCTTCCTAAGGAGCTTTTAACCTGGGGAGAGGGATTTGGCTTACCAACAAAAAAATGAAAATTGTTAAGGTTGTGAAGTTCAGTGGAAATCTGTTAAAATGATAAATCTAAATAGTTACATTTAGATAATACAACTGAACAATTACTTCGTTCAGTGTCATCAACACTAAATTCTCCAAGTTAAACTCATAAATATATTTTATAAGGACATAGGGGTTCTAGAAGGTAGACATTTAAGAAGTATTTAGATGAGGTTATAATAATTTTATTTCAAGCTGCAACCTTTTCCATACTCTTCACAAGCAAAGTAGAACTCTAAAAAGAAAATGGTTTCATTTTGAAAACATGTTCTTGCAAATAAATTTTTAAGGTAAAAACATTTTATTCATCAAAATGTCTTTTGTAAAGAAACTTTGATTCAAATCAAGAAATTATACATGTAAAGCAAATTCTCATGAATTAATAAATAAATTTAATTCAACTTTTGTATGCCAATTTTGATTGGAGAATTGCTTACATCTTACTTTTAGCTTGCATTAATAGAGGTATCGTTCATCAGGTTAATCATAGCTTTGCAAAGGTATAATTGCATGACACCAGCCACCTACCTTTCTTTCTCTTGCTGATTTCCTTTATCACTTCCATTGTTAATCAAAGCAAGTTCATCTAGTAATGATGTAGATTCCTTTGTAAACTTCTCAAAAACCTACAATATAAGACTTTGTTAACATATTAAGAATAATCTTAAAAGTTAATGTTTACATAAGGATTTCAGTTAAGATGAATAGAATTAGCCAGGCAGAATTCCCTTTTCCTCTCCTGATGTCACTTCATACAATTGAACCACCAGCGCACAACAACTTAGAGAGAAGACAAAACCCCCTTCTAGAACAATGAAGAGTTTCAATGGATAAGGAATTTTTAAAATTTAAATAGAGTAAGAAATTATTTTTATTTCTCAGACAAGTTTATTTTTCTTCCTGTGTTTTGTGAAGAAACATCTGCACTAGTAACAGTTTTAACTACATGAACATGATTTAGACCATTATTAATCTTCTAATTCCAGTTACAGAATATTTCTTTATGTTCTTCTATCACCAATCCATACTGGTGGCATATAATAGTTCAAGAGTTTTATATATGAGCATGCAGCATAAAAATAAATTAGTTATAACTTTAACATGATTTCTTAAAATATTTCTAAAAAAGGATTTGTGCAAGTCTGTTTATAGTAAAGGGGACACTCACTTGACTGATACCACTGTCCAAATATGATGGAAATTGGTTATCCATTCTGAAATATCCAAGTTTATTATTCTTCAATAAAATTAAGCTTATACAATGACTCTTGAACAACATGTTTTTGGGAAGTCAAAAGTTATATACAGATTTTCAACTCGAGAGAGGGTTAGGGCCCCCAACTTCCATGTCATTCAAAGAATAACTGTAATTTAAACTGAGTTAATTATAAGTTGTTCTTTTAGTCCCCAGTAGTTTGATTAAACAATGCCATAGCATGCAGAGGAATTGACTTCAGTCTGGCCAAAGACACATTTTCAGAAATGAAAACCTTAACCTATCAAACTGCTCTTCAATTCAAGCTGATGTTTAAATATCCTCTCTGAAAATGGTACATCAAATAGATTACCTCTCAGGAAATTATGCTACTCTGTCATTCAACTAAAATATTCACAATTTTGACTAGTAATACTGCTACAAATGACAACAGCAAAAGCAAGCACTTACGAGTCTGAATACAGAGTATTTGCCTTCAAGCATTATGCTATCATGTGGTATGCACTACATTTTATTTTTGTAACAAAGAACAATCTACATGTTAGTTACTTAAAATGATAAAGTTATCAAAATATGTCTTATTTGTATGTAATAACATTTTATCTCACTGTAATATACCAACCAGTCTCTTATTTAACCAGTCCATGTGATCGTAGGTGAGACTCCCACCAAAATCTTCTGTTAACTGGCATGGTTCTATGTAACGAGTCAATTTATTGGCAGACACTAAAATAACCTATAAAAGTAAAAAGAAAAGACCATTTAGTAAGCCAATGTTAATGGCCATGAAAGCAATAAGGAGGTAAATCAGGTTAAAATATGCAATACTGTTTCTAAAATGATGATATATTATCATGTATTGAATTAATACAAGATTAAAATACATTAACAGAAGCATTTAAAATCAATTCAAAAGTTGTGGATACCTGCTAAGAATAAGCTATTATAAACCATATATAATACCACATTTTAAAACATGAGACACAGCTGAGATGAAATATTTTCAAAATTTTATCAATATTAATAGCTTCTTGGTAATAAAAATCAATTCCTTTGATACAATATAATCAGCAAAAAAATTTTCATACAGCCTTAAAATTAGCTAATTCAATAAGGTGATAAGCACAAATAATAATAAATCTAGCAATCAAAAAACTATACCCTTTAAAGTTTCTATAACATTTTTTGATTATATATTAACAAAACATGTCCTATAATACTAGAGTAAAACTCAGGATAACATATACTAATATTTAATTTGAAAATCAAAACTAAAAAGCAGGGAGAAGTTCAAAGAATTCATAAACTTGAAATTTACATATTAAGGTGATAAACTTTTAAAGCTGAACTTTAAAATATTTTAAGTACAAATTATAGAATGACCTAAGAGATCACCATTCACTAAATAAAATTTCAAGAGGATATACAGGAATATAAAAGAAAATATATGTGTGAGAGAAAGATAATCAAATGGTAGCGTTAATGCAAAAATGATACATGAAAATTTTAATCCCCCCCCAAAATGTGCTAGTAAAACAACATGTTTAATATGTCTGGCTGGAAAGAGCACCATTCACACCCTAACAATAACAAAAGCCAGATAATCTATAAAATTAATAACTTTTGTGGAACTTTCTCAGAGAGCCAAGGTCACAGAAAAATCACGGACTCTGAAAACAAAGAAAAGACAGCACCATAGAGGGAATGGTGGAAGGGGAGTCTACAAAGTGGCATGAGCAAAGTTTTTGGGGATGATGGAATTCTTCGGTATCTTGACTGTGGTGAAGGATTTACAACTATATGAATTGGTCGAATCTCATAAAACTGTAGGCTAAAAGGGGTGAACTGTACTGCATGTACATTACTGTTCAATAAAGCTCACTTTTTAAAAAATTTAAAAAAAGATAACAAAAACAACGTAAGAAGGACTTGTGGGCAAACTACTAGAGAAAGAAAGAAGGAAAAGAAAAATTCAGAAACATACCTAATATGCAAAACTGGGTACATCCATACCATATATGAAGTTATAATATAAACATTAAATGAGAGGAAATTACCAAAACTGCAAACTACTTTACTAAAGGGAGGAGGGATAAATCATCTTAGTAAGATAAGAAAAACATGGTATCGGGGCGCCTGGGTGCCTCGGTTGGTTAAGCCTCTGCCTTTGGCTCAGGTCATGATCCCGGGTTCCTGGGATCAAGCCCCACATCAGGTTCCCTTCTCAGAGGGCAGTCTGCTTCTCCCTCTCCCTCTGCCCCCCTTCTGCTTGTGCTTGCTCTCTCTCTCTAATAAATAAATAAAATCTTTAAAAAAAAAAGTTCATAAAACTATCAAGGAAAAATGGATCCCATCATAATAATTAAAGTTTATAACAAACAGCTATTGATAATAATATATTAAGTAACTAAAAGCCATAAATAGCTATTGATAATAATATATTAAGTAACTAAAAGCCATAAACATTTATACTAGAAAAGAAAGGGTAATTAATAATGAATTAAGTGACCTACTTAAGAAATTTGGGTCAGGGAGTAGTGGGAGAACAAAGGAATAAATCCAAAGGAAACAGAAGGAAGAAGGTGAAAAAATAAGAAATTAATAAAGCCAAAAGCTGTTCTTCAAAAAAACTAAAATAAAATTGATAAATTTCTGAGATGATAAAGAAGAAAAGCACAAAAAATAATAGTAAGAGTGAAAAGAACACAGCTACATTGACAGCAGTGGCTAAAAAAATAATACAGACACAGAACAATTTTGTGTCAATAACTGCAAATTTAGAAGAAATGGACAAATTCCTATAAGAAATCATTTATCAATATTGACGTCAGAAAAAATAAAACACTTATGCCAACGAAGTGAAGTGAATCACTAGACTCTTTCCATTTTCAGTAATCATGCATTAGTGATTATTTTAATATTGCTCTTCTGAGGTCATTTGATGAGGAAGAAAGCAAATGATTAATATAAGACATTCTAATTCTGCCACTCCTGAGGTCCTTGAGAAAATGGAATTCCTGAGAAGGAAGATGTTAACAGGGAAAAAGTTATGCTTATGCTCTTCAATTTGAGTTGGAAGTATCAGTTTAAACTCATGATGTATTTCATCTTAAATAAAAACACACACACTATTCTCATACACAAATCTAGTTCTGACCACTGACAAGTTTAGAAAGGATGACCGGTTCTGTAGAAATGCACACCTCTAGCATCCGGACTGCTACCTCCAAATACCATTTCCTTTTAAAGGGAATCAGGGCTCCCTGGGGAAATGGCCAATTCCTGGTCTTGGGGGCTAGAAACATTCATGATGAGCTTAGACCATCTTCTCATCCAGGTATCAACAGATGTATCAAAGACTACTTGGGTTGTGCCAAAAGGCTTGAAAAGGCTTCCAATGGCCAAAGACTGAACAATTTGCATATCAATAAAATAATAAATGCCATATTTTGAAACATTAAATATGTTTAATTCAATGAGCTCATAGTGATACAAAAGAAATGATCATCACTGGACTACACTGGGGAATAAATTTACTTTGTTGAAAGCTAGCAAATACAGGGAAATAGGCATTTATCTGACCTTTCATATACAAACTGTACCACTGAGTAAACAATCAGTGAAGGTAAGTTTCTCATGATTGATGTGTTCCAGTTAGTGAACGAAGAAAGAATAGAACTAGAACATTATCATTTTAAATCTTTACTAAATCCAGGCACTAAACATAAAGGGCCACTAGCATCACAAAAACAATAA
The DNA here is from genome assembly GCF_024610735.1 of Ursus americanus. Lineage (NCBI taxonomy): Eukaryota > Metazoa > Chordata > Mammalia > Carnivora > Ursidae > Ursus > Ursus americanus. The sequence continues at coordinate 55,978,403 of NC_142127.1, forward strand.
TCATTACGAGTTTCATGATCAAGGAACACATTACCACTAATGAATAACCATGGAAAACATAATCAAACATGAAGCTTATCAATTGTCTAAATCCAACTATCAATTTATAAAAATACAGAGATTCAAAAAGGAAGAAGAATATGTTAAACTACACCACACAGATGCTTGCTGCAATGAAAAACTATAAGACAAACAACAACCTGGTCTCTTCAAGAAAAAAATACATAAGAAAGGAAAAAGAAAAATTAATATTAAGGAGCTTTATTTAATGAATTAATATAGAATCCCACAACCAATAGTAAGAGAATTACATATCCTTTTCAAGTAAGCATTAAATATTCAAAAACTTGACCATGTATCAGGCAATAAAGAAAGCCTTGGTATATTTCAAAGGAACTAATTGATAATATTCTGTCACCACAATGAAATTAAGTTAGAAATTAATTAATCAAATCAGAAATCGTTAATAAGATTTTAAGACCCTATCTACTTGGAAAGGGATCTCAACCAATCACAATACGTCAACACTATTTGGATCCTGATTCAAATCAATCAATCTGTATATGCATAATTTATATATAAATTTATAAATAAATTTTAAAATATTATTTATGTGTTTTGTATATAGCTCAATCCTTTTATTATATTTATTAAATATAGCTACTTGGTATTAAGGAATTGTTTCTTTTAAGGTATAATAATGGTATTGGGTTATATTTTTTAAAAGAATCTTAATGTTTTAAAGACACATAGAAAATATTTACAAATAAATTCAAATGTCTTCAATTTCCTTCCTATAATATCCCCATTCTTAAGGGTAAGAATGGGGCAGGATGGACCATGGTTTGACAGATGCTGGAACTGGGTTTAGGAATGCTTGGAGTTAACTGTAATATTTTGTTTACTTCTTTAGTGTTCATAATTCTTTATAACAAAAATACTAAAAACCTAAAATACATACATACATATATACATATATATTCTCTTTATATATATATATACTCTCTTTTAAAAGTATCTTTTCAGAAAGAAAATGTCCAGCCAGTTTGTAAGTTTTAAAAATCAAAGAACAGATCATTTCAATCTTTTTTTAGATAGATATATATCTATCTACACATACATAGATAGATATATATAGATATATTTAAGATTTTATTTATTTATCTGACAGAGAGAGAGAAAGACAGTACAAGCAGGGGCAGCAGCAGAGAGAGAGAAGCAGGCTCTCTGCTGAGCAGGGAACACTCCCAACTCATTTTATGAGACTAACATTGATACCCAAGGACAATCTGAGAAAAGAAAAGACCATATGACTTGCAAATATCAAGTATTAGCCAGTATCAAGCAAGGCTGTGGAGCAGTGAAAATTTTATACACTACAAGTGGATATATAAATTAGAATGCTTTTTTGGAAAGCAGTTTGGCATTATCTTAAAAATCTGAACATTTATATAACCTATGCCTGGATAATCTGCAAACAGAGAAAACCTCATACATGTTTTATCAGGAGACATGTACAAAAATGTTTGTAGCATATCATTTATAATGGCAAAAGAATGAAAACAACCCAAATATCAACCAACAGGAGAATAAGTGGACTGTTTTTATTCACACAGCAGAATAACATTCAGCAATTAGAATGAATCAACTACATTTACTGCAAGAATACGCAAGAACCTTAGACATACAATGAGTGAGAAAAAGCTGGTCAGTGAACATTAAAATCATACCATTTTTAAAAAGCTCAGAACCAAGTGGAACTAATACAATATTAAGTAATAAATATTATCTTTAAATAGCAACTCTACAGATACAAATGTAAAATAACAAAAGATAAACACTCATTTGAAGATTTTCTTTCACATTTAAGTTTTTAATACGTGCGCGCGCACACACACACACACACACACACACACAGAATGAGAAAATGAACAAAGGATGGATAAATACAAATAAATACCTTTATTCTGAGGTATTGATATTTGGGTTCTTAGGTTGGGTCGTGGGTATCCAAGTGTTTTAGTATTAAGTTTTGTATTTATATATAAGTTTTTTAAAAATATGTACCAAATACTATATTAAAAAACTGAAAACAGAATCAAGGAAGAATCAAGAGAAGGGAACGACTAACAGCAGGAACACGATGAGATCTCAAGTGCCAAGTGAAGAAAGTAACTTCTCCGAGGCAGCATGCAAGGAGATGACAGGGAGAACAAAGGAAATTCTAGAGATGGTAGTAACAGAAAAGCTGAGGGAGGTTATATGCCTTTTTTCCCCCATTTAAAAATTAAAAGAAAAGATATAGAACATCAAATTACATTTTTGGTTAGTTTAGTAACAGCAAACTATATTATGCCTAAATGGCAATTAATGTAATCTCTCTTGTATGAGTTTGGCATATCTCAATTTCACTGTTTTCCTGTTTAGGTAACAGTAAGAGCTAATTTAAAATAAACATCTTAACATTTTTTTAAATAAATATCTTGGAATAAAAACACAGAAAAATGTTATCCTTTTATTGAAAAACTGATCACAGACAGCTTTATCCTCTTTTTCCAATGTAGCTTATTTAGACTAGTTCCTAGAGACAGGCATGATGTTGAACTGTAACTCTAAGTGGAGTCAGGCCACAGGAATGATCTCATCTGCCAGCAAGTCCTTCTGGGATCTAGGCAGATACTTTCACACAGTCAGCTCCTAGGGAGGGCCTTTTCCTTTCTCCAAAGTGCCTAGCAATCTATTAACTAGATAAATACTAACAATGAAACAGAAACATGTATTTACGATATGAGGAAATAAACTACTTTGCTAAATTGAGCACCAATTCACATCGGAAAAGATATTTCCAGAACACTCTCTCCTGGAAAGACAACTAAATAGAAAACATAATGAATGTAAAATATAATGAATGGTCTCTCTGCTCTTCTACTGTGCCTTATATGGCACAATAGTCTATTTAAACACTGAAATAGGAGTTAAGATGGCGGAGGAGTAGGGGTCCCCTTTTTCAGCTGGTCCCCTGAGTCGAGCTGGATAGGTACCAGACCATCCTGAACATCCACAAAATCAGCCTGAGACGCAGGAAGATCCATCTGGATCTCTACAAATGAACATCTCCAGCGATGAGTCTTGAGGTACGAAGCGGGGAGCCGAGAACGCGCGCACAGATATCGGAAGATAAACGGAAGGGAGAGGGAGCCGCCGCGTTCGGGCACCAGGAAGAGGTAGCCACCTGCACGGGGGAGCGGGCAGACTCACGGACCGGCACCCGCGAGAGAGCAGACTGAGACCGTGAGCCGGAGAACGCGCGAGACCAGACTGAAAACCGGAGCTCTAGAGTGCGCGAACCACACTGAAACAGAGCTCCGGAGAGCACGTGGGTGGCTAGAGGTGTTAGAAACACAAAGGACAGAGATGTGCTGGCCCTGGAAGTGAGGGCTGGGACGTGGCTGTGGGGCACACATCCCGGGATGCTGCAGGGTTTAGCAGCACCAACAGAAACAAAGTAGCCAGAACATCAGTGGAGAACGGTCTGTGATCCCTCTATTATGAAACAGAGTCTGAGATTCGGCTACTGCTGCTCTGACTCTCAGAAGAGGCACAGCAAACCACCAGGGAAAGCCGCCAGAGAACAAAAGCCTGGAAATACCAGCTCACAGTGTGCCCAACCCCATCCCGCCTCACAGGAGACACGGAGACTCTACCCAAACAGGGTTGCCTGAGTACTGGTGTGGCAGCCCCTCCCCCAGAAGGCAGGCTGAAAAATCAAGAAGCCCACATCCCTAAGGTCCCTATAAAACAAGTGCACACTGCCTGGGTCCTGGTCAATAATTTGGGCTCTGGACAACCCCGCAACCTCTCCTCATCAGAATGACGAGAAGGAGAAATCCACCCCAGCAAAGAAAAGACAATGATTCTGTGGCCTCTGCGACAGAACTAATGGATATGGATATAACCAAATTATCAGAAATGGAGTTCAGAGTAACAATGGTCAAGATGATGTGTAGACTTGAAAAAAGTATTAACGAAAATGTTAATGAGAATATAGAATCTCTAAGGGCAGAAATGACAGCAAATCTGGCAGAAATTAAAAATTCTATAAATCAAATGCAGTCAAAACTAGATGCTCTGACGGCCAGGGTAAATGAGGCAGAAGAACGTATCGGCAAATTAGAGGATGGGTTAGTAGAAGAGGAAGGTAAAATAGAAACGTGGCTCAAAAAAATCCATGCTCAAGAATGTAGGTTACGGGAGATTACTGATTCAATGAAACGTTCCAATGTCAGAATCATTGGCATCCCCGAGGAGGTGGAGAAAAATAAAGGTAGAAGAGATATTTGAACAAATTGTAGCTAAAAACTTCCCTAATCTAGCAAAGGAAACAAGCATTCGTGTCTAAGAGGCAGAGAGGACCCTTCCCAAGCTCAACCACGAGAAACCTACACCACATCATGTCATAGTGCAATTCACAAATATTAGATCCAAGGATACAGTATTGAAAGCAGCCAGGGCAAAGAAATTTCTCACGTACCAAGGCAAAGGTATCAGAATTACGTCAGACCTGTCTACACAGACCTGGAATGAGAGAAAGGGTTGGGGGGGGGCAGTTTTAAAGGTCTTTCAGAGAAAAACATGCAGCCAAGGATCCTTTATTCAGCAAGGCTGTCATTCAGAACTGATGGAGAGATAAAGACCTTCCAGAATCACCAGTCACTGACCAATTTCGTAACAACGAAACCAGCCCTACAGGAGATATTAAGGGGGGTTCTATAAAAGTAAAAAGGCCCCAAGAGTGATACAGAACAGAAAGTCACAATGTATAGAAACAAAGACTTTAGAGGCAACATGGCATCATTAAAATCATATCTCTCAATAATCAGTCTCAATGTAAATGGCCTAAATGCTCCCATAAACGCCACAAGGTTGCAGATTGGATAAAAAGACATGACCCATCCATTTGCTGTCTACAAGAGACTCATTTTGAACCTAAAAATACATCCAGACTGAAAGTAAAGGGATGGAATACCATCTTTCATGCCAATGGACCTCAAAAGAAAGCTGCGGTAGCAATTCTCATATCAGATTGGATTTTAAACTGAAGACTGAAGTTAGAGATACAGAAGGGCACTATATTATTCTTAAAGGATGTATCCAACAAGTGGATATGACAATTATAAATATATATGCCTCCAACAGGGGAGCAGCAAGATACACAAGTCAACTCTTAACCAGAATAAAGAGACATATAGATAAAAATACGTTAATAGTAGGGGACCTCAACACTCCACTATCAGAAATAGACAGATCACCTAAGCAGAAAATCAACAAAGAAACAAGAGCGTTGAATGCCATACTTGATGAGTTGGACCTCATAGATATATATAGAATACTACACCCCAGAACCAAAGAATACTCATTCTATTCTAATGCTCATGGAACATTCTCAAGAACAGACCATGTTCTGGGCCACAAAACAGGTCTCAACCGATACCAAAAGACAAATTATTCCCTGCATATTCTCAGACCACAATGTTTTGAAATTGGAACTCAACCACAAGGAAAAATTTGGAAGAAACTCAAACACTTGGAGATTAAGAACCATCCTGCTCAAGAATGATTCGATAAACCAGGAAATCAAAAATCAATTTAAACAATTTATGGAGACCAACGAGAATGAAAACACAATGATCCAAAACCTATGGGACAATGCAAAGGAAGTCCTAAGGGGAAAAGACATAGCCATCCAAGCCTCACTCAAAAGAATAGAAAAATCTAAAATGCAGTTTTTATATTCTCACCTCAAGAAGCTGGACCAACAACAGAGGAACAGGCCTAATCGACACACAAGACAGCAGTTGATCAAGATTAGAGCAGAGATCAATGAATTAGAAACCAGGAGCACAGTAGAGCAGATCAACAGAACTAGAAGCTGGTTCTTTGAAAGAATTAATAAAATTGACAGACCACTGCAAGACTTATCCAAAAGAATAGAGAAAGGACCCAAATTAATAAAATTATGAATGAAAAGGGAGAGGTCACAACCAACACCAGTAAAATTGGAAGGATTATTAGAAACTTTTATCAACAGCTTTATGCCAATAAATTAAGCAATCTGGAAGGATGGAGGCCTTCCTGGAAACCTATAAACTACCAAGACTGAAACAGGAAGAAATTGATTTTTTAAACAGACCAATTAATTATGAGGAGATTGAAACAGTGATTAAAAACCTTCCAAAAAACAAAACGCCAGGGCCTGATGGTTTTCCTGGGGAATTCTACCAAACATTCAAAGAAGAAATAATACCTATTCTACTAAAGCTATTTCAAAAAATAGAAATAGAAGGAAAGCTACCAAACTCATTCTATGAGGTCAATATTACCTTGATCCCCAAACCAGGCAAAGACCCCATCAAAAAGGAGAATTACAGACCGATTACCCTAATGAATATGGACACCAAAGTTCTCAACAAGATCCTGTCTAATAGAATCCAACAGTACATTAAAAGGATTATCCATCATGACCAAGTGGGATTCATCCCTGGGATACAAGGGTGGTTCAACATTCGCAAATCTATCAGTGTCATAGATTTTATCAACAAGAAAAAAGCCAACAATCATACGATCCTCTCAATAGATGCAGAAAAAGCATTTGACAAAATACAGCATCCTTTCCTGATTAAAACCCTTCAGAGTGTAGGGATAGAGAGTACATCCTCAATCTCATAAAAATATGAAAAGCCTACAGCAAATATCATTCTCAATGGGGAAAAGCTGGAAGCCTTTCCCTTGATCAGGAACAGGACAAGGATGCCCACCCTCGCCACTATTAGTCAACATAGTACTAGAAGTCCTTGCAACAGCAATCAGACAACAAAAAGGGATATAAGGTATCCAAAATGGCAAAGAAGAAGTCAAACTGTCTCCCTTCTCAGAAGACATGATACTCTATATGGAAAACCCAAAAGAATTCACTCCCAAACTATTAGAAGTTATAAAGCAATTCAGTAATGTGGCGGGATACAAAATCAATGCTCAGAAATCAGTTGCATTTCTATACATGAACAATGAGACTGAAGAAAGAGAAATTAGGGAATTCATCCCATTTACAATAGCACCAAAAACCATACGTTACCTTGGAATTAACTTAACCAGAGACGTAAAGGACCTATATTCTAGAAACTATAAATCACTCTTAAAAGACATCGAAGAAGACACAAAGAAATGGAAAAATATTCCATGCGCATGGATCGGAAGAACTAACATAGTTAAAATGTCCATGCTACTCAGAGCAATCTACACTTTCAATGCTATCCCGATCAAAATACCGGGGACATTTTTCAAAGAACTGGAACAAATCGTCCTTAAATTTGTGTGGAACCAGAAAAGGCCCCGAATCACCAAGGAACTGTTGAAAAGGAAAAACAAAGCTGGGGGCATCACAATGCCGGATTTCAAGCTGTACTACAAAGCTGTGATCACAAAGACAGCATGGTACTGGCACAAAAACAGACACATAGACCAATCGAACAGAACAGAGAACCCAGAAATGGACCCTCGGCTCTTTGGGCAACTAATCTTTGATAAAGCAGGAAAAAACATCCAGTGGAAAAAAAGACAGTCTATTCAATAAATGGTGCTGGGAAAACTGGACAGCTACATGCAAAAGAATGAAACTTGACCACTCTCTCACACCATACACAAAGATAAACTCCAAATGGATGAAAGACCTCCATGTGAGACAGGAATCCATCAAAATCCTAGAGGAGAGCATAGGCAGCAACCTCTACAACATCGGCCACAGCAACCTTTTTCATGACACATCTCCAAAGGCAAGAGAAACAAAAGATAAAATGAACTTGTGGGACTTCATCAAGATAAAAAGCTTCTGCACAGCCAAGGAAACAGTCAAAAAAACTAAGAGGCAGCCCACGGAATGGGAGAAGATATTTGCAAATGATGCTACAGATAAAAGACTGCTATCCAAGATCTACAAAGAACTTCTCAAACTCAATACATAAGAAACAAATAAACAAATCATAAAATGGGCAGAAGATATGAACAGACACTTTTCCAACGATGACATACATACAAATGGCTAACAGACACATGAAAAAATGTTCAAAATCATTAGCCATCAGGGAAATTCAAATCAAAACCACACTAAGATACCACCTTACACCAGTTAGAATGGCAAAAATGGACAAGGCAAGAAACAACAATTGCTGGAGAGGATGTGGAGAAAGGGGATCCCTCCTACATTGTTGGTGGGAATGCAAGTTGGTACAGCCACTCTGGAAAACAGTGTGGAGGTCCCTTAAAAAGCTAAAAATTGAGCTACCCTGTGACCCAGCCATTGCACTAATGGGTATTTACCCCAAAGATACAGACGTAGTGAAGAGAAGGGCCATATGCACCCCAATATTCATAGCAGCATTACCCACAATAGCTAAATCGTGGAAGGAGCCAAGATGCC